>NC_089815.1:23757345-24357345 GCF_029633855.1 Hoplias malabaricus | reverse complement strand
TGAGAAAAACAAAGCATGAAAAAGGCCTTGCTCAGTCATGATAGCTAGTTCATGGCTTTTTCCATAGATTTGATGAAACTAAAGCAGTTTCTTAGTTACACCTGAAAAAATAACTACCATATTCGTGCCTTTCCAAGTGAACCATGATTCACTGTCGACAAGTCCTTGCTATTCCAGCTAGTCCATCACTGGAAAGATGTGGTTTTTGGCCTTGGCATTTACAAACATGAATCCATGTTTCCTGAATCTTTTGATCTCTGTAGATTTCTACTTGGGTGATACAGTGGTGACAGCATGGTGTGTGTTGGGCTGATATATCATTTACAGCAGCATTACTGAGGTTTTTACTCACCTCAGTGGTGCTGGTGTGTTGTGAATACTCCACAAACCAAAGAAAATCCTAACCATGTGGTCAAAAACTGACCGCTGATGAAATGCTAGAGGATGACTACAACAAATAGTGCATGAAAAAATAAGCCACCTGTTCACTACAACATGTACCAACAATGTGTCTAATAAAGTGGCACGTCTTGTCAGTAAGTAGACCTGGAACATGGCATTGCATTCTAGGACGCGTCAAATAATCAAGCACACTAGTGACACCATGTGCGACAGCCTTATTCTGTAGCATGTGCCTGGTCATTGTCTGACTAATGGTACTGAACACACAATAGCAGCTTTGTCAGGCTTGAAAACACTAGCCCTCGTCTCCGCCGAAGGAGTAGGCTCTGGCAGTCAGGCCCGATTGCGTCTGTAGCACTCCTCCTCTCAGCGATCGTTCTCTCACACTCCCCCCTCATCGCATTGGAGATGTACTTTGCGTCATTTCTACGCTCTTGCTATTGTGTTTTCCCATTGCTGATCATTCCCAGCCGTGAAGTGGTGGTGTTGGGGATGTACAACGAAAACCCAGAGCAGGCTCGTATAAAGAGGCTAATGAGGACACTGATGACTAGCAGCTGCTGTGCACCTTAGCTTGCCCACTGCTGTGATCTCCAGCTTCTGTTCATCTGGCCAGTGTACTGGAGTCTCTTTCTAGGTTTTATGTTTTTGCCAGTGATTATAGAGACAGTGAACAGAACCAGCTGTCACACTTTCCTGATGGTTCCTAGGCCTGCTTTGTCTTGCTGCTTGATCATAAGCAAAAGTTATAGGCAAAATATCAGTAATAGGCAAAAATTCAATTAACACCATTATTTTCTCAAATGTATGATAATAGTAGTCGATAAATAATAATGATAAATAATGATAAATAATAGTTGATATTCAACATTTGCTTCTTTAGTTTAGCTCTAGAGCTACATGGCTAATGTAGCTAGCATGTATTGGAAGATTATGACCACTAGTTGACTTTGGCTTTACTATATTGAATCATGTAATAGAATAATTTGATTGAAGTATGACTTAAATATGTCCTTATTAAAAGATGACAAAATACAGGAATCAAGATTGCTGCTATGTAACTTTCTTTCAGCAATGTTTACAATGCCTGACCTTTTAGATGTGCATTAACATGATGCTAATTTGTGGACACTAGCTATTGCTGCTTAGCTACAGATTCATTGTTTCAGTGCAATATTAAGAAGCACTGAAATGTCTTTATCTTACATCTTATTCCATCTGCCGACTAATTCATGGCTAGTGAATTGCTACGTGCTAGTGATTTGCAGCCTTTCTTCATTACGTATAAGTAGGTCTTTATGCCATGCGTGTGTATGTGTAGGAATGCATGCTCTTTAATTTGTTTATGTGCTCAGTTGTGCTGCTTGTTATTCTCGAAGGTGCTAGCTTAAACCAGCGTCAGAGTGTTCTAGCCTGTTGCTAATCCCTTGCCCTACTTCCCATGGAAAGGGCCATGCGATTAACCAGAAACTACGTGAAACTTAATAATTATGACTTTATAAGGACCCTAATTTTTATTATGTCATCTGCACAAAAAAAGTTTACAATATTTACTGTCCCTTCTTATACATTTAATATAAAATGAGGTTCGGCAAATAATCTAACCAGTTTCTTTACATATAGGCATTAGACTAGGGGTTAGGGTTGACTGTCATGGATTTCTATGAAGTGGTAATATATTATGCAGGTCAGCAGCATTGACCAGCAGTCATGTGATGTGTTGTTTTCCTACGTCCCTCAGAGGCTCTTGTGGACGTCATAGGAGTTTTTCTGGTACAGGAGATAAGTCATGGCCTTATATCCTTTGGCATGTGTGTTGTGGGAGCTGTAGAATGTACTGGATAAATGCCCAAATGCTAACAACTTATTTGGGAGGGAAAACAGTGACAGTAATCTGTTTTATGAGATCTCCTGCTTTACAAAGCTGATGCCTTTCTTTGAAGTAACTCTGTGTACATCTCTTAAATCCACACTACAAATTAGAGAGTCCCATTTATTATACAAGCAGGAGTCCCATACCTGCACCAAGCATCTGTGGGGTTTTGCCCTCGGGTAATGGGAGCTTTCCTTAGCTTTTGAAGAGGAAGAAAAGCTGAATACTTCTACATGCTTTCTGTGCTTCAAAGAGCCCCTGAGAAGCCTTTTGTAAGTTTTGTGAAGCAGTACATGAACAACTTCAGTGTTTGTTTTGTTAGGAATATTTTAACATTGGAAAAAGTGAATTTTTGTCACCTTTAAGAGCAGCAACAATTTGTACGGAATTGTGCAGGCATTTTTATAAACTGGACAATCCTATGATGTTGACTTTAAAAAACAAAACTAATGTCACTCAAATCATTAGCCTATGAACACTCTGTTGTGCTGCAAAGACCTTGATCAGCATTTAACGTCACTGACATAATGGCAAAAGGAAACTTGTTAGTGAGCAATCTGTTCGTGGAAGAATGTGTACCCAACCTGATCTGTCACAATATCACCATGTATCTTTGCTGTACAGACCTTCTCAAAGGACAGGTTGGTTTAGAAAAGCCACAGTAAAGCACATAACTGCAGCTGGGCTGGTTATTGGCTCCACTCTAAACAGAGGGGTGGGTCTGGAAAATCTCATTTACTCTGTCTTTTTCCCCACAAAGGGATTCACACCTCCTCTGCAAAGGAAACTCCTTCTATGTCTCTGTTGATTGGTGGCGAGCAGCCCTTTTTTGACACTGGTCCTAAAACAGAACAAACAAGCGCCATGTTCCTTGCTCTCAAGGGAACCCCTCCTGGAAACTGAACTTTGGCCACTGCTGTGATTTTACTCTCTGTACACATGACGACACAAATGAACAACATGTAATCACTCTGTGTTTTTAGGTTGCAGAACTGAGAACACAACGTTAGGGTTAAATATAATTTATGCAATTTTGTCTAACTCCATACATCAGCTGGGAGTCTTTCTAGTGGCTTTCAATAAATGAAAGTTTACCTATCCCTGTATTCAATCTGCATGTGATCTCAGATACTTTGCTTATGTGCTGTAAACATGTTGCAAACTTAACATCACTAGTGGAGGACAAACTTTAATTTAGTCTGAGGCAAATATGTGATGATTGCTGTGTACATAGTGCCATATGGTTGGGAGACGTTTGTAATTTGTTAGCTACATTAGCCTTCCAGCTGTAGTCAAACTCAAAAGAAACAAGTTCAGACATATTACATGTTTTGACTACATTAAGCAGGAAGATTTGGTTTGATTCTTGCCCAAACCATCAATTCAACAAGTGCGATACTCTTAGTTGAGGCATATTACATAATCCCTTTAGTGAGCTCAACAGACAGAGTCATGTCTGGAAAATATAATCCTAGATTTAGAAAAAATGTTAGGATATTTAATAGTGCTTATACTGAAAATGTTTGGTGAATGACACATAAGACACGGGACTACTGGCCTAATAGTTTTCCGTTGTTGTAAACAATAGATGTTCAGGTTTGTATATAGTGTGTGTGCAGACTACGTTACATATTGATTCACCATTGCATTTTTAAATACATTATTTTCAATATGTAGAACCTTGTTCTAAACTGTTAAAACTGCACTTACCGCCTTCTCCATTAGCTGTAGTGCGTACAGCTAATATTTGCTACGTACGGTCGGTACACCTCACTAATGTTTTCAGCCACCTGCACGTTTCACCCAGCAAACAATCCAGTGAACTAAACACACGGTTAATTGCGCAGTCATGCTTTGCTGTGTGTTGGGGACATCTCCTACTCGGGCCAGGGCCCACACATGCTATTGATCTGTTGCTGCAGCCGTGTGTGTGCATTGTGCAATGTTCAGTGGTAGCTGGGTGACATCATGAGCAGTAATACAACTCAGAGGCCCAGAAATCTCTTCCAAAGACCCACCCACACAGCCAACAAAACAGGCCTATTGATTGGTTATGAGGCATGTTTGTGAAAATCTGATTGACTGATGAAAGAGCAATGTCTAAGGCCCAATTGGTCAACCTGCTTATCTGTTTGTGTACTATGAGTGTTTGTGTGTGTGTGGGTTTTTTTTTATTTTATTTTTTTTTATTGTGGTCATCTGTGGGTTTTACACCAATGTAAATTCTGGAACATCTTGTGCCACCTACGTCCCTGCAGGACTGCCCCAAACCTGGCTGGGAAACACCACCTGACCTGCTGTTTTCAGGCCATGCAGATGGTAGAAGATTGATAGAAATATAAGGTGCCCACAAGCCTCATAGAAACATCATTATTCTTCCTCTTTCTCTCTCTCTCTCTCTCTCTCTCTCTCTCTCTCTCTCTCTCTGCTGAGTGTGTCACAGTGATGACTCACCACTGCGTCTCATCCCACTGAGCCCACAGAGAACCCTGAATAGAGTCATTTTCTTCCCATAAGGGAGATATTGGCATACAGCCTCAAACTGGCAAAGCATGAGCTACACCTATTGCTCTTGTTGATTAAATATAATTTTATATTTCAGATGCAATGGAACATATAATACCTTTTAATAGATGAATCACTTTCATGCCTTTAGTACCTTTCAATGGTTTTATTTACTTGTCAAATTCTGTAAATTCACAAATACAGTATAATATCTCTTAGTCAAAGTGTCAACATAAATTCACTAATAAAAACAATAGACATTACGACTAAATACAAGTAAAAAATAAATGCAAAATAAATAATAAAGGATACTGTAAAATAAAAACAGCAATACTACAATTAAATTATTGTCCAGGCCGCATGGTGGCATGACGGTCAAGCAACTTCAGAGGCTTTGGGCTGTGACTTCTAACCTCACCTCAGGTCACAGCCTGTGCAGAGAGCTGTGTTCTCCATGTCTGCTTGGGATTCCTTAGGGTGCTTCATTTTCCTCCCACAGTCCAAATAAACATCTTGGGTGGTGGACTGTCTGTTCAAAAGTGTCTATAGGTGTGAGTGTGTGAGTGAGTGATTGAAGGAGTGTGAGGTGCCCTGTGACGGACTGGCACCTTGTCCAGGGTGTGTTCCCTCTTTGCACACAGCGATTCAGGTGTTAGGATCCAGACCCACCCTTGAACAAGAAAAAGTAGTTACAGAAAAGCAATAAATGAATGAATGTCAAAGAACAGTACCTATACTGTTCTTTGTAAAAATAAATTCTTTTTTAAAAGGTTCATTGTATTTTGACGTCCATAAAAAGCACATCACACCAATGTACATATTCCTATACAGCAATGTAGCCCTGTCCAAGTTATAAGGAGTGCTTCAGCACAGATTGAGAAATACAGGACAATGTGTGCAGATATCATTTATATATTTCAGTATTAAACACACACTAAACAGCATGTTTCATTTTCTGAGATAAAGAGAAGGAGGGAAAAAAACATGAAACAAATGAAATATAAAATTTTGGTACAGAACGGCATGTAAATGTGGAGTTTGGAAACGTCTTTCTGGGGGGTTGGGGGGAGTGGACGACTACTGACGTGCAGACTGACCAATTAAATGTTTACAGAGAAGATTATTGACCAATCACGGTAGCTCTACTGTCAGACCGTCCAATCAGAAGATTTTAGGCTACTTCACCACGCCCCCTTCTCACTCAAGCGAACCAATCGGAGTAGGGGAGGGCGGGACTAATTTGTGAACGAAACTTCTCGAAAATTCTATGTAAGCTCTAGAAAAACAAAATCCCGGACGTTTCTTTAAGTCTAAAAAAGAGGACATGTCCGGGTAAAATAGGACGTCTGGTCCCCCTAACTAATAAAGTACCTTGTGGTAAAAGGCGATTGAACTAGATTTATTCAGCTCAGAGAAGCACTTTGTTAACAACAAACCGTTATGATTTAGATAAGTTAAATTAATATTTTAAACATAAATTTAAACCTGAAAGCCAAGGCAAACTGCCTTGTTTCATTATTTACAATGTGGGTACATGGGTCCACTCTCAGAGCCACCAGCAGATGGTGGTAGAACACTACCAAACAGCAGTTCCCTCTCCTGTGTTGTTTAGTCTTCCCAGGGCAGGGCTTTGGGCCAAGACAGGCTGAGGCTGAGGTGAATTCCTGCCTTCTTACATCAGTTCACCAGCAGACTGACTCACGAGGTGGCCAGACACTTTTCGGGGTCCTGTCTGAGACGGGCTGCGCAGGAAACCAATGGGCCAGGAAGGCTAGACGTCTTGCTACTGTCTAGATTCCCAACATACTGATGAGTGTTGTTTTCCTCTTTGCTGTCTGGAAAACTGTCTCCTATTTAGTGAGAGTGATTTTACCAAGAAGCTATTTTTACCCCAGTCAGACAATAACTTGAAGCCAACAACAAATAGTCATGTTGCATGCACGTTTACGTTGGAGCTGGGATTGGCCACTGTGTGGTCTGATGTATGTAGATACAACTTATAAAACGTGAACTCAGCTTCTTTAAGGGACACAAATGCACAACACAGAGACAGATCAGCAGTTTGTATGATCTGCGTGGAATTTCCAAAAACAATGTGAGATGATTTTGAGCAGTGGGACCTAAGATAAAGATTTAAATGCTCAATGCCACATGTTGGATAGAGGGGTATAAAGCCCCCCAGCACTGGACTGTGGAACAGTAGAACAGTGTTTTCCTGTGTGTCAGGGTTGGCGTTGTGGCTGTGATCCAGAACTAATCTATACCTGACTTCACTAAAGTTCACAAGGCTGAATGCAAATAAATCCACACAGAAATTCCAAAAGTAGTGTAAATCCTTTACTGAGGAATAGAAGCTGTCTCCGTAACAAAGCAGGGTAAAGCATCTTATGAGTAGCCTTGAATTAAGAAAGGAAAAAAAATCGGATAAGTAGGTGTCTTTAAAACATTTCATGTCTGGCTGTTCTTCATGCAGATTTTTTCTTAACGTTGCTGTGATATTTGATCTGTGGTGTTGTTTTCCTTTGAAAACTGGTGGTGTGTTTACAAGGAGGTCAAAAGTTCCAGCACTCCACTGCCTTGTTGGAAGGAGCTAGCCTGTTGCTAGCATGTTTCATCACCTGGGGAAAACGGTGCTGAGTCACTGAAAAACATGAACTTCACTCTACACTGTGCCTGCATGAGTCAGCGCTTCTCCAACAGCACCTCCTGCTGTCTCTGATTGGTTCTGGAACCTCTGGATAATAATGTTGTAGTCTTTGTAGCACCTCATATTATATATATCTAATATTGATTTTTTTTTATAATAAAAATAGTTTGTATACATAATACACTAAACCTATATGGGCTCTTTAATATACTG
The DNA here is from genome assembly GCF_029633855.1 of Hoplias malabaricus. NCBI lineage: Eukaryota > Metazoa > Chordata > Actinopteri > Characiformes > Erythrinidae > Hoplias > Hoplias malabaricus. The sequence goes on along the minus strand of NC_089815.1, from coordinate 24,349,705 downwards.
CTCAATAAAAAATTATAAGAGTTGATAAGGTATATTTAAAGATTTTATTAGGTGCAAAAAATCAAAAATGTGGCTGATATTTATCTGAACTGATCTTAATTGAACCGCTGCTCAAAGTGTTTAATGCAATAAACAACCCCATTACCAGGCTGTTTTTGCAGGCAATAACAAAAGGATGTATTATTTATCACCATAGTCAACTTCCTGTTAAAAGAGCAAATTCTGACCTTTCAATCTATTTTACATTCTTTTGATCTTTTATTCTGATATGAACCGCATTAAAAGTCGCTGCGCATTCAAAAAAAAAATAAAACGTTTCAATTAAAAAAAAAATCTTAAAATTATGTACGTTTCTCCAACGGCTCCAAGGGTTAGTTTTCTAACAAGGACAACAGTTATGTACAGAACTATGAACATTCAAAGAAGAATGTGAATGCTTAGTTGGCTAATTGCTACATCATTTAAAAAATATTTTAAATCTGGGATTTTGTAAAATGCAATAAAACAAAATCAAAACAAAAGTGAAGAAAGTATATATTTAACCTCCATTAATATTACATTATAAGTAGGTGAATGTAAATGTTATAAAAGGGGTATCCACTAAAGGCTTTGACTTTGCAAGACAAGATTGGCCATGCCTCATCACTTTGGCCTACCTTCATAAGAGAATTAATAATGAATAAATAAATAAACAATTGTCAAAGGAAAATTGTAAAGAAATGAGGTCTTTCACCATCTGCTGTACATAATATTTTGAAAAGTCTTATTCTGTGTAGGGCATGGCCGGAAGACACTGAATGCTGAATAACCTTTGAGCCCTCAGACTGCATTGCATGATTGACCTGCATTCATGCTCTTGTGATAAATATAGCCAGAAAGTGCCATACATCTAATTTATACAGAAACACTGCTAAGATTTTGTGGCCCAAGCTCATTTCATATGGTCCATAAGACATGTGGGAAATTTGAGCTGTGGTACGTCATTTTTGGACGTTGAGTTCACTGTGACCAAAGATGAATGGGACGATCAAGGCTGCCATCGGTCAAAAGTGCAAAAGGCAACATCTGTCATGTTATGAGGTGACCGGTGATCAGTATTGTTGATGTGGAGGAGTATATTGGGATTCTAGAAAGATATATGGTGCCGCCATGTTGACAAATATTCCTGGAAAGTCTATGGTTATTTCAGCAAGACAATGGTAGGCCTCGTTCTGCACATGGTGTAAATGGTGTAGCTTCATAAACACAGAGCATACACCTCCCTGCTTATGGTCCCCCTGCAATCTGGTCTTGTTTTGTTCCTTCTCCAGTGCTGTTTCTCAGAGGGTTGCATCAGAAGTGGGTCATGTTTTTTTGTGGCAGGAGCACAGTGAGCTGAACTTAAGCAGGAGAGGCCGGCTGAGTTGTTGGTATTTTCTGTTACTGCTGGGTTTCCCCTTAATCACACGTGTTCCTCTCTACCTCGAAACAGACCTGGCAGCAGAGAGGGGAATAAGGTCTTGGGAAGGAGGGGTGGGCTGGGGTTCTTTCAGGGAAATGCCTGAGCTGTTTTGGTTGGGTGATGTTTTCCTCTGTACATAAATGCCATTGCAGGCCAGTTGCCTCATATTGTCCTCTTCATGCCTGATGTTAGCCACAAGCACCTGCAACTGTGTTTATTTCCTTTCTTTCTCTGCGGCCAGAACCACAAATATGTCATGCTGTAACTGCTCTATCAGTCAAAAGTACGGACACCTGACTGAATGTGTGTTTGTTATGGTCTTAAAAGGGACACCTGTGGCCAAAAAGAAAAATGTGAAAATCATTTCTGCATCTGATGTAAACAAGTCTGATGTAAAGAAGCCTACTTTGTTACAGCTGTGGTGCACTAGTTTGTGGAGTGAGATTCTCTGTATTTATCCATGGAAGTGAACACACAAACACGAACAGGTGAGCAATTTTTGAGTAATGCACACTGGGGGTATTAAGCACACACACACACACACACACACACACACAGAGAACAGCAGACTGGCAGCCTCAGCAACTGGGGAGCAGTTTGGGGGTTAGGTGTTATGCTCAAGGGCACTTCAGCTATGGATTAATTTTACCTCCCGGTCCTAGGAATTGAACCAAATAACTCTCCAGTCTCAAGCTCGTCTCTCTAACGTTAAGGCCACAGATGCTTGTACACTCCTGGGAATTCCTTAGAGTTGTTAAACATTTCTGTGAGGATTTGATGACAAAAGCATAGGTGAGGTGAAGAATTGTTGTTTTGTGGTATGATTAGTTCTGCATCGCAAAAGCCACTCCCACTCATCCCGGAGTGTTCTGATTGGTGCAGCATACATCCTGATATATATATATTGCTTGGACTAATTAGATTCAGGGAAAAAAGCAAAAATTTGTAAACAATACAGGCTTAAATGTGTTACTTATAAAATTATTTTGTACTGTGCTGTTTGCTTGGACTAAAATTGGGTAAAATCCTTCCTGAACTATTACTTCAGCACTACAGCATTCATGCTGTTTTTCTGTAGAGAATGTAGGCGTTACTATGCAAACCGCAGTCAGTGTTACTGGTAGCAGAAACCGCTTAATTTAACTCACTGACCATTATGCTTCCTCCTGTCTGTCAGTCTCTTATCAGTTGCCCTCCTTTCATCTTCATTTGCCTTTCACCTGCTTTTCTCTTTCACCCTTCTCTTCATGTCTAGAGTGTGAGGCACTCAGAATCAGAGCGCTCGTCACTTTTTCACACTCCCACATCTCCCCTCAATGTGGATTAACATCTTTCTGCTCACCCACCCACGTGTCCTGCCCACGCGCCTGTGTGCTTCTGTGTGTTGTTTGAGTGTGTGTGTGTGTGTAGGATAACCTTTAGCTTCAGAAAGCATGTACTCCCCCTACTCCCGCCCTCTTCTCACTCACAGAGAGAAGAATATGAGTATGATTACTCGCCTGACCTTTCCCTATTGACCGTGCACGAGTCATACATTAGATAACTACCCTGCTGCTTGAGAAGTATGATGCTTTTCTGCAGAGCTGTGCCGTTCGGTTACTCATTGCTGCCTTTTTTGGCAAACCTCCTTTCATCTCTTTCATCTCTTTAGGTTATAAGGTGACTGGGGAGAATGCTTTCAGAGGCCGGCCTCTGCACTACACTAAACACAAACATTAGTTTCTCCTGCAACCTGTTGTAATAGTCATTAGCAATTAAATTGTGCAGTGGTTAAAAGAAGAAGTCAATAAAATGCCAATTGTATATAACAGTGAATAGACACAATGAACAACATCAAAATGGCATCATGCTAACTGGCGGCTACTTCCCACACTGAGACATCAAGGTCAGTCAGTCTCTTCTGAGCTGTGTCCCAAAGCTAAGGCTCCAGTTGAGGTAGGCTGCATTCCTTTTAAAGTGTGAAGGATCCTTCAGATACACTCTGGAGGTGCAGCAGATGCTGGGAGTGATTTGCAGGACGCAACCTTTGCATGTATCCTTTGCATATTTGGTTACCCATAGTTCATTGCACAGAGCTAAAAATAAACAAGAAACCTGGCTGAAAGCAAAGTCTCAGTATAAAGCTTCCCGTGAAGTCGATACTCCATTGCTATAAGAGAATGAAAGTTTTGTGCAACAAATTTGACAAAGAATATGCTAGCATGCACAGTTGATGTAGTTATTAGCCTCTTTATGTGGCTAGATGTCAGTATTTATTGAGCACTCTGGGGAGATACTTAGGTGTTACTTAATACATACTGTGTATAGTAGTAAGGGAACGATAAAACAAAACAATACAAAATTACAAATTCTGTCTAACAGTTGAGGCTAAAAAGGGTAGTACTGTACTCCAGAATACTACAAGACAATCGACAAAATAAAGTGTTAATTTTAGATGCTAGTATAAAGTAAATTCTGCTTTAAAACCTTTAGCCTTATAATAATATTAACAATGACATGAAATTAGGAAATCAATGAATGTCTGAAGAAACATAGTAAAAAATATGTAATGTTGCTAACACTTAACAAGAAAGTGATGCAAATATCCATAATATACACATTGAATGACATGCTAATTTGTGGCTCCTTGTTTTCAGTTAGCCGTGTTAGCATGTATAACATGAATTGTCATGTTTAAGAATCTGTTCTGTTTTTAAAGCCACTTTTGGCTAGGTTGTTTGGGAAGTATAAGGCCTATTTCTGCTGAAGTCCACTCAGATGGGGAAGATTATTATGCCTATGTGGCTAAAGAAAAAAAAACAAGTATTCTGACAAATGCTGAAGCTAAATTACTCACAGTATCAGTATTACATTTCTTTCAACTGCTCATGCTGTTTAAATGAAATCTGGAATGTATATGACCAACTCTAAAACCTGATCAAAACAGTGATATTTCTCATCTTCCCACAACTTACATAGAGCACTGCTGTACAAAAAACAAATGCAGTTACAAGTTTCTGCAGAACTGTAGGTGTGACCATCTGTACAAAATAAAAATCAACTGTGAACCAAACAAATGAAGAACAAATTAGATGACTGAAAAAACTGATTTAAAAAGCTCATACTATTAGCTTCCCTTGCTTTGTTGATATGAGTTTGATGCAGCATGTGGACATATTTACTTGTGGTCCATACAGTCCATATACAGAGACATTTTTGTGATGTCACAATAGCTAGCCCTATGCCCCTAATTGGCCTACTGCAGTTTAGCTCCACCGATTCACACTGAAGTTCTGAGCAGTTGAACTAGCCAGTACTGTGAAGGCAGAGAGAACTGAAGTGATTTACACATAAAAAACTAAAGTCACAATAACCCAAACTGCCTGTTGAACTCCAAAAGACATCAGAAGTTCAGAAAAGGGTCTCCTCAAATAAAATTTGATATACACAAAAATCAGAAATAGACACCAGAATTGGAAAAATATTAGACCAATATAAGCCTTTAATGCATCTGGTGAAATCTACTGGCTAGTTATCTAGGTCCATTGAGCTGAGTAAGGGTAATTCCACTATGATTTGGCCTTCAAAGACTTGAGCACCAATGTACTGGACACCAATGTTCATAGACTGATATATAGAGTCTATGTAAATGTGTGAATACGGATACTTCAGGGACACTCACATATTAAACCTAATAAACAGAATAATGAAATGTCTGTTGCAGATGTTTACATGTCAAACAGAAATACAATCAAATACATTCAGTGTCCACTTCATAAACACAAGCCTTTGTATGCCCATCTTGCTAGTGTACAGTTAGTAACTGTATTCCATCTGTTAATTTGCATTAGTCATCTTCTAGCCCTTCATCAGTGGTCAGTTTCTGGCCATATAACCACTCATAGCTGGATATTTTTGGGTGGTGAACCACTTTCGTCGTAGTAGTGACACTGATGTATGCAAAAGCTCGAGCAACACTGCTGAGTTTGTTCCAGCAGCACACACACACCATTTCATTGTCACTGCTGTGTTAAGTGTGATCACCCCAAATAATATCTGGTCAACAACTCCCATGTGGTCAGAAACTGACTGATGATGAATGGGCTGGAGGGTGACTGATATACTTTGTGACTACAAATAGGCTACTACATATGTGGACAGGCATTGAACACACTGGGGTTCCATCATCCCAGAGAATGCTTTTCCACTGCTCAACACCTCAGTGCCGGAGTTTGTCCTATCCCTGATCCTTGGCATTGAACATTGTGATTTAAAGACCATGTGCAGTTGCTCCAATGTGTTCTGTTCTATTGGTCACTACATTTGTATGGGGATTATACAAACAATTGGTTTAACTTATTCTAGGAGTATTCACATTTATAGGGGGTGTCTACACACTTTTGGCCATATAATGTGTATAAGGCATAAGTGCTTATTAATGTACTCAGTTTTAATTCTTATATGTAGGAAAGATCTCATCAACCTCTTTGCAAACCCTAGAACCTGAACATGATCAGAATTTTAGTGTTCCTAATATTGAACCTAATTCCATATAGTTAGTTAACTGCTTAAAATCCCAGACTTATAATAACCTAGGGTTTTTTGATTCTGTAATTATTTGGGATCAGGTTATAGAACAGTGTGATAGACATTTAGAACTGTGCCAATCCTGTCCATCCATGCGTTAGTTAATAAGTTAGAACATTGGATCAACCTCTATGTGCTCCTCAAGCGTAAACATGCAGGTGTGGGTGAAAGATCTTTAATGTCTCACTTCTTGTTGCCAGGGATCTCTGTGTTCTCTTCTGTAGCCGCATGCCCCAGTTCCCGCCCCTCCGGGGCCTCCTGGGTCATTTGGAGTAAACGTCCACAAAAACTTGGTCAAGAGTATTTTCTCTGTTGCAACAAATCTCTCTCTAATTTTGTCAGATATTTGAAAAATGCCAATTGCCCTTTGTCCAGTTCTCTGTGTAAAGTTCCTGATGAACTGACCAACAGCAGTCCAGAAACTCCTTATTTAATGTGGCATTCACTGCTGACAGGCCTTCAGTTGAGTCTGTATAATAATCTTGTATATTCTTTATAGAAAAAAACACAAGCTTAAGGCCACTAAGCCCAGTGTCAAGTGCCAGCATGATGTGTATAAAGCCCCCACCCCCAGGATGGTGCTGAGGGGCAGTGGAACTGTGTTCTCTACCATTGTGAAGCCTGTCCATTACCTTTTGAATGACTTGGAGCACAATGGAATGACTTGTGATCCACACCATATCCAGTCCAACGTCGGTGCTTGACCTCACTAATGATTATCTGGCGGAATTCCATCAAATCCTTACAGGAATGTCTCAACATCTAGGAGAAAAAGCTTCCCTGAAGAGTACAAAGAGTGGTGGGGGGAAAGCACCTATGAATAGCCTTCATTTCAGAAGAAATGTCATGTTATGTAACCCCATAACCAGGAATGGTGTTTGAGTACAGTAACCCTATTTGAATGTGGCAGTTAGTTTCTTGTCATTCTCTGCATTCTTTCTTTACTGAGATCATTGTCTTAACAAGCCATGCTTTGCATGCTCCAACTTTTGCTGGATGCTCTACATGGAAAAAAACGTTTCCTTTTTTGTAAAAAAACAAAAGGCTCCAGGACCTGGCACATTGCTGACATTCCTGATTATTACACGATGCACAGCAAGCAGTTACAGAACAGTTAGATCCCTTCCTCCCTTCACTGACCACCCGTGACCACATTTATGCACATGATGTGCCCTGTGTGATAGACTTAGACACAGATTTGAACACAGATACCAAGACAGTCACATTGTAGGATGGCCTTGTATTATGGTGTCTGGTCTCATTCTTGTTCTGAAAGTATACAAAAGCCATCCCTCACAAACACACACACACACACAAACAGACACACACCCAGGCATTGGGAATTAGAGTCTAATAGCTAAGGAATGCAATGCACTCCTTTCAGAGAACGTTAGTATGAAACCAGAATAGCCGAGAGGTATTTTTGGAAGGAATGTTTTGGGATGGAATGTCACTGAGGCAACTATTCAGTGGCCTTCTCTCTGTGGGGTGTGAAGGGCACTTAAGAATGACAAGCATTCAACACCTTGATGAACTTGAAGACATGAACAATACAGACATTCCGCATCGGATGCATTCTGTCTGATCGTTTTGGTTGGTTGCGTGCTCACGCCAACACACAGAGACAGAGAGTGTGACTCTACTAGACGTCTCGTCTGGGCCGGTGTGTGTGTTGTTACCATTTAACATAAGCAGGTCAAATTTCTGCTGCTTTCATCTTGCCGTTTACTGTTTGCATTTGAGAGAGCAACTGCTTGTGTATATTTGAAGCTGATAAAGTGTGTAAAGATTAAGACAGTAATGTCTGGCCATGTTTGAATCCAGCGTGCTGCTCAGGGAGACAGTTTCCATGCATCATCACATTTTAAATTTCATGAGAATTTGATTAGATTATTTAGGTACATATTTAGTAAAGGGTGTACTGACTCTTTACAAAGTGATTAAATTTGTTTTCCATGTTTTTTTTACTTCTATGGAGTGAACACACACCCATGTTTAATATTACAAACTCGTTTGGAATGTGATAGTCCTTTCTTTTTAACACACGTTTTTCTTAATTTACTCATTAACTACTCCACCCATTTATCTACTCCACGCCTTTGACTCCCCCAGTCACCCTGTGCAACCACAGCCTTCCAAAACATGTTAGGCTAGCCAATGTATTTTTAAACAAATCTCTTACAAAATAATGAGAGAGTAATAATTTCCAGGTTTTAAAATACGGGAAAAAGTCAAATAAAAAATAAAATATTAAATATGGCATAAAACCTATGCTGGTCATTGGCAAATAAAAAGTCACTGTGAATTGAAATGTTCTCAGCAGAGGATGTGTATTTATTAACGATGTGTATTTATCATTATTTATTATAGAGTGCTGAGATTACTAGTACAATCCATGGTAATACCTCAGGCGTCAAGGTTGGTCTTGCTCTGTGGGTGGCTACCCTCATCTCTCTGCTCATGGTGCTTGTCAGCATGGGTAACCGTCAGCTGATGTGACAGATCAAGGTAGTTTATGTTCTCCTCTGGTGCGTTCAATTGTTCAGTGTCATTACATTTGCAGCTGTTAAAAAAAAAAGACTGAGTTTGCCTCACATGTCTTGGCGTAAGCACATGATCGCCCCTACACTCCTGTGGCTGGTGGCATTGTGTGAATATCTCACTGAAAGAATGGAACTGGAGAAATGGCAAACTCTGCATATGACTTTATTCATGAAAAAAGATCCAGCAGAGTTCAACGAGGTTAAAACCATTACAGATCCAATGAAAGGGTGGGATATTTCTTCCTTCAAGCAGATCCTGTCTTGAAAGAGGGGAGCTGGAGATAACGGAGTGGACTTCTGTGATAAGAGAACTAAAAGCTCCTCTAACTCTCATTCGTACCAGTGGAATTGGCCAGGCGTGTGCTTTGGGTGGATCAGGGAAAGAGTTTCTCTTGGGAATGCCTTGTCATGAAAAAAAGAGCAGCTACCACCTGGTCAGCTGCATCATAAAATGTGCTGCAGATGTCTACTAACACAGTCTGGGGTGAGAAGGACAGTCTAGTTAAAGTCTGGCTGAGAAATACACAAGAACACCAGCTTGGTTTTGCTCATCTGACATTTGGACATCTGAACCAAAATCAGCCTGTCAAACACTGGGGCTTTAAGTTTGAAATCTGACTGTTATCACCACTGTTTTTAAATTACATTCTGGAGTTTAACCAGCATGAAACAGCTGTTTGTTCACTGGTGGCACTGTGCGTGCATTAACAGTGCCAGTGGGGCTAGATTAGGGTGACCAGATCTGAGGTGGTGAAAAAGAGGACACACGTCTCCCAGGGGGCCTGATGTAAACAAGGACTACTGACGTGCAAACTGACCAATAACGGTAGCTCTACGGTCAGACCGTGCAATCCGAATATTTTAAGCTACTTCACCACTCCCCCTTCTCACTCAAGCGAACCAAACGGAGTAGGGGAGGGTGGGACTAGTTTGTGATAGAAAAGCTTCTCGAAATTCTATGTAAGCTCTAGAAAAACAAAATCCTCGACGTTTGTGAAATTCCACCCGGACATTTTTTTTTAGTCTAAAAATGAGGACATGTCCGGGTAAAAGAGGACGTCTGGTCGCCCTAGGCTAGATACAGCCTAAGTCACCTGGAAGGCTGATGTGGATCTTCATATATAATAATATAAGGGCATGAAAGGTCATTAATAAAAGCTTGGGAGGGGGTGGGAGTGGGGCGCCAGACATCTCTGTTTAGCCTTCTTCAGAAGCTGACTATATTGTGGTGGCTGGCCTGTTTAGGTTTTGCGTGCTGGAATGATCAGACCATTCTCTTTTCCATTTTGCTCATTTAGAGTGTGGTACAACAATATGGTTTAAAACAATATAAGAAGATGTAGCTATTTTGACAGTGCAAATGTCACACAAGACCTAATACAGCAGTGTGTCAGGGTCTTATCAGGCCATTTAAAGTCACTGACTGCTCACCATTCTGTGTATCTGTCAGGCACATGAAGACCTTGTGCCTGCTGCTATTTATCACATGCTGTAATCTGTTGTTGCTCTATCTGAGACCAGTCTGGAGAACATGCTGTGCAGGGGCTGATTTATGACCTATTCTCCCTCTTTCTCTCTCCCTCTCTCACTCTCTCTCTCTCTCTTTCTCTCTCTCTCTCTCTAAAACCATCCACTTCCTCTCATCAGTGTTTGATGTGGCCCCAAACCACGAGGAGACAATTTGTGATGACAGTGACACAAATCCCAATATTAATATTAAGTGTCATGTAGCATGTTTGTTTAGTGCTGTGGCCCAGTGAGACCCACAACAAGCTGTCTGTGCTTGCAGAGAAAATTGTATCATGAGCTTCTTACATCAATATATAGACATTAATAAAGCCAACGTTTTTGGACACTCAATTACCCAATGTTTCTGCTGAAGTCAATAATTTTAATTAGAATTTTGTCCAATTTGCTGCAGGCACCATCTTTACTTTGGGATTTGATTGCATTCAGCTAGTAGAGCATTAGCAAGATCAGATACTGAGGTTGAATAATTAGTTCAGCACCACAAATATCACTCCAACTCATCTCAAAGGTGTTGGACGGAGCTCCATCACTGCCAAAGGCTTTGTGGCTCTCTAGCCAATAGTTCACTATTGTGACCTTATGCTTATGTGCAGCTGCTTCAGAGCGTTCTGTTTAATTGCCAGTTTCTTTCAGTGGAGGCTGAATATGTGTGAGGAGTTGAACACTTGTGTCAGCAACTGGTGCAACTCAAAGTAGTGGAAATCGTTCATTACAGTTTACTTTTTGGACATGCAGCGTTTGTTTTGCCACTGATTTAAGCAAACATGCTATACCTTAAGGTCAAATGGTCAGCTCTTGAAGCAGGCTTTTCTATTTAAGGTTTAAAGCTTCTCAGGAATGTCCATACTTCCAAAAATGACATTACATAAGTAGATCAACCTTCAATGCACTATAACAGCTAGGATTTTCCTATTGTCCAGTTTGTTAAACCAATAGAGTGATTTGTTTTTAGGAGCCTAACTGTTGCTACTGATGAAGTGACTGTTGTACCATATTCAGCATAACATTCAAGACAAGGCACAAAGTGTTCATGGAGAAAATGAGCCTCTAACTCTATGCCTATAAAGTATACCAACATGGTGAGTGTTTATAATTAATCTGAGAATGTTCCTGTTCCTCTGGTGGTCTTTTTTATGCTGATGTACAGATAAGAGGGGGGAATACACATACACACATACAGTATCTGATAAACCTAACAGCAACAGATGGACTGCAGGCAGTAGCAGAAAGCCTACAAATGCACCTACAGTAGGAGTAGGTGTTTCTGATAAAATGGTTTATGAGGAATGCAACATTCCTACATCATCTCTGCTTGATCTCAATGGGAGAAAGGCCTGTTTGCTTTCCTTTGGGGATGGGAAGCTCTGGCCCCTGGTCAGTGGGACTGGATGGGGCAATCAGCCAAGAGCCCGTAAACTCAGCCATTTTAATGGCCTCTATCAGTTAGATCAACAAGGAGCTGTGTCTATTCTCAGGCTGGCGCGTTACTCTGCACCACGGTCGGAGGTGTGTGTTCCCACACTCCCCTGCAGAGATCTTCTCGCTTCTTCCCCCGCTCTTTCTCTCACTCTCTCCTCATCTCTCATCGCTCCTGTGCTGTCAGACTGTGTCCCACACTCACTGTACCATTTCGTCTCATCTCCAATTAAATCAAGCCTGGAATGAGCAAGTCACCAACAAGCTGCTAAGACGACAGAACATTTTGTCTCTTCTGTCGCCTAATTGTTTCACCTGATATTCAGGCACTGCAGCTGCTGTCTGATTAGGAGCATAATTGAGCTAATATGTTGAGATGAAATGAAGAACTGGTTGCAAAAACACAAATATGTCTTTTACATCTGAACACGGCAAGAATCGTCATCAACTCATCACTTTTCTCTGATTGTTTGTGTTCTTTTCAGTTCTGGAATCTTGCAACAGAGTTCTGTTTTCTTCTTTGTTGCATCTAGCAAAACAAAGAAGCCGATGCCTTCTCTGTGACCTGTGGCAGAGGTGTGAATCACTGAGGGTCTGGGACTCCCCTCGTGGTGGAGTGCCCACCTTCTCAGACTGGTTGCTAGATCTGACACCTTGTTTTGGGTGCAGACTTATTTGCCAGCCTCCCCCTAAGCACAGGCCCTCACCCTGACCCCTGAAACTGACCCTCAGGGGTGATTTACACTTCTGAGAAGATGCACATGAATGTACGTGTCTAAGAGGCAGAGATGGGAAAGGGTAGCTGGAGCTCGGAAATTCACAGAAGAGCCAGGATGTGCATTTCCAAAAAAGGTCAACTTGATATCATGTAATTCTCTGGCAGCTGCTGATTTGGCATGGAAGTATGAAAATGATGACATGTAAACAATACACAAATAACAACAAAAACACAATAACAGCCAGTGAAATGAAACGTATTTGCCAATGGTTTATATTATTATAAAATTATAAATAATAAAAAAAATGAATTTACTAAAATGTGATGATGTACCAGTGTTGGCAGGATACCCTCATGATGGTGGACTTTGATTACCCATGACCCCCTTCTCTCTGTGTTTCTATGAATCCGTTTTTATTAGAATTTCCATAAGTACAAATGAGCCTTAAGATGTTGAAAATCTATGGAATGTGAGTACAGGCATTATCTCGTTTACATTATCTATTGATTCACATCAAATGCTCAAACATCAAAGTTACAACTGAAAACATGAAAGTGAAATGGTGGGCTGACTTCTGAGATCCAAGGCCCTTACATGTGTACAGGATAAGTCATCCATTAAAGTCCACAAACAGAGTCATTCTTTGAGTTGCTCAAAGTAATCCATGCTTTAAAATAGCCTCGTGTAGGTTCGGCTAACTTGGTCGTCCAACAAATACCCTTAACCTTTCTGCACACCATAAAGGAGAAGGATACAGCTTTATTATTCATGCTTGTACAACTCCTACACAATGCAGGTGTGTGTATTCTCTGCACTTGAGTTTTCATTACTCATTCTCTATTGTAGGCAGGAGTCTATTTTTCTCTCTCGACTCAAGATATGATCAAATTCCACTTGTACGGCATCCCGCCAAACGATTTCCCAAAACAACAGAAAAGGGGGATTTGTCCTTTTGCCTTAACCTGATTCATGGCATTTGAACTAACATTGTGTTCTCTTCCTTTATTTACATTCACTCTTTTTCCCGTAACTCAAACAAGCTCTCTGCAGTGATAGTGCACTACTAATTCTGACTCAAGTGGGCCTTTTCCTGACCATAGCTGATTAAAAACTGGGCTCTCAACACTGGCAAGATATTTAAAGACCCAGGGAGGTGCACATTTCTTAAGTCAATTATTAAAGCCTTTTTTCCTGCTAAAGAAGGAATGAGTGATACCTCTTGATATTACCAACATGTTATAATTATCACCACATCATTAATTTCTATCACAAGTCTTGTGTTTGCATTAAAAATGCATGGCACTTCCCAGCATTAACAAAGGGAGTAGGAAACAATGACAGATGAATCTTTTATGGATTGCTGTGTGAAATCAGTGATTAGAGAAAAACGTCCTTTATTGATGATGTATCTTGGGGGTGGGAGGAAATGTTAATAACCACTGTTTTGGAGCGAATAGATGATGGTAAGTCGTTTGACTCCCCTTTGGATGTCCAAAGATCAAACCCATTTGTTTATTTATTTTATTCCGATATAATATCGACAAACACTGATGACTTTTAATACAAGCTTCTGACATGTGTATATCTTTTTTTTTTTACTTCCGAGAATTTCTTAAGAACTTTCTCTAGAACTGAGTGTGTTTGATTTATACACACTCTCACTTGTTATTTTTACACATTGATAGTAAAAAAATTACTCATCTCTTGAGATGACGAGAAATTTGCATAGGAACCTGCTCACATGCCTGAGGCGTATTCGCACACACTCTACCCTTTACTTCGCACTCACTCCAAGCAATTAAACTGTCCTGAGGCAAGCAGTGTGAATGTTTCCTTAGTCATGTGTTTCACAAATGAAGAAAATATAAGACATAGCTCATGCAGGTGTCTGTGTGCTTCCCAGATTCTGCTTCCCCATTTTTTCCATTCATAATTGTTCCACAGATGCACAGATATTTTCATATAAAAACAACTTTAGTTTCTCGGTCAATGAATGGTTTTTTAAAGAATAAATTACCTTTGTTAGTAAACAGAGTCTTGACTTTTCATGGTAGTGTTCTGTGTAATTTTGAATAAACTTATGTGGCCCAATTATTATGAAATGTTTGTGCAATACACAGGTTAATTGGAGTTTTCAAATGATAACATAAGGTACATAATGAAACAAATATCATAACAAACCCATAAACCCAAGCTTGAAACGCTTTAATAGATGGTTTGTTAAAGTTCAAATCTGATCTTTTAGTGTCAGCTGTTTCAAACAAAACACTGGTGTATGGCGTTCAATAAGACAGTACTTTCCTCTAATGCAGTATTTTCTCATCAGCTCCGGCCTAAATGGATTTCACACATTTGTGTTGAGGAGGCACCTCCATAAGAAGATGCTATTGTGATCACTGTGTCAGTTTCAAATCAAGGGTCAGTATTACAGGAAGTGCTTTAAAATGCATGCAGCAGCTAATCTGTCTGACGCAGTCTGATAGTCCCTTGCTGTAAGAAAGGAGTGACTGGTGTCTCACCTCGTATTATGCAATGTCTTTATCACAGTCCTCATAAAACATATGGATTCAAAGTGTTAAACCTGTATCTGTTTGGTCACTTAGAGCAATTAGGTGATGCTAATTGACCACTTCCTCAGAGCCAATACACATATACTTGTGAAGCCAACAAAGCTTTTAGGAAGTTAGCTTTCCTTGAGGAAAAACAAAAGAACATTGTGTTGTTGTGTTTAAAGGACTGGTTTCATATTTGTGCTGTAGGACTGGCCAAAATGAAAATGATACTAGATGGCAGTGGAGGAATTCTAATGAATTTTGAATTAATTTTTGTCTCGTACAGGTGGTGGATTTGGTTCTCTGAAATACAGTACAGCTTGGTGAACAAAATAACAGATGTTGCTTTTTGAGGTGGTGGGAAGATGTTACGATGGCTGGACTCAGATGCTTTGGAGAGGAGGCTTTCACACCTGCACAGCTGAAGCTCTAGTAGGGGGCAAGAGGTCAAAAGAAGGGTCAGAGGGAGATAATTAAAGGTTCCCAGTCCTGGCTCTTGTTTTGGGTGGTGGGGCTGAGTGTGGGTTTTATTTTGTCTTCGTTTTACTCCCCTCTTGAGCAAAGGTGTGAAAAAGCCCCTTGACCCCCAGAGGCCCCCCCACCCAACCACCCATCCACTCTAAAGTTGGTGACCTGAAATAAACGTCTGGTGGTGTGAGAATACCTTTAACCCTGCTAGACGTGGTGTATTGAGCAGCCTGCTGTGACTTCTGGGGGATGATGTTTCCACATTTACAAGCTTTTTCTGGTGCACAACTCTGCAGAAGTGTAAAGAGACCAAAGAGAATAAGATTTACATTCATCAGACAATCACAACCCGAAAGACAATTTGTAGGCTCTGTGTTAACTGATGCTTGATGTGCTAATTACAGTGCGCTAGCTCTTATAACATATAAGGAGGTTTCTACAAATTTTAGCTTGCTAGAAATTGGTGTTAGCTTAGACCTAGCAGCTAATAGGTGATTGTGATTTATGGAACAGTAATGCACGCGAGTAGTTTGAAGTGACAGAAAATGTAATTTGCACATTTGAGACATGAAGCTATTAGGCTTATGTAGCAAACAAGAACAATTAGCATTCTTAGAACATGACACTTAGTAGGAATGTAGTAGGTACAATTTAAGTCTTTATTGAAATTAGAGGCATTTTGAAGCAAGTTTGTGATAATATAGAGGGGCAGTTTGCAAGATATAAGGCATTATACATGGTTGGCTGCATCATGTAAATTTGCATACACTTGATTTCGCATATCCGAATGCCTTTTTATGCCAATAAACTCCATCCAATAAAAATAATTTATATTACTACATGAGTTAACCAACTGGCAGATAATCTTTGTGAGTCATTGTGAACTGCAGGAACAGTCTCTCAGGGACATAGTGCCAGCAGCACATTCTGGTATATTAGCAGGTAACATACTGTGGTCTCTCATAAACAGACGTACTGTAGCAAAACCCTTTGTAATGATGTTGTGCTGCATCCACAGCTGTCCTGAAACTACTCAACCTACAAACACAATGGAGCTCTGCCGAGAAGGCACAAGAGAGTGAAATTAAGATGAGGGGAGAAAGGCAGAAGGCAGAGTGTGTACTGTAGTGGGTTGTAAATGAACGGCTGGTTGGACTGAACAGTCATCTCTAGGACTGGCGGTGACTCATTTGCTCTTTCAATGAGCCAGAATGACACACACTCACACACACCACCCTGGGCCACACACTCCAAGCTCACAGACAATGCCACTGATACATAGCTTTGAAGGGCTGCCCTTCTGTTCTTCTCCCACACAGGGGCTTGCACTCCAACATCATGTTATTGCCTCCTGCCCCCATTTTTCTTCCCCCACCAATTTCACATATTTGCAAAAATATTGTTTGTACAACCCTTTACAGTTTAATCATCGTTAGCCATTTAGCATTAATTTCAAGTGAAGTATTCATTTAAAAAAACTCATAATTCATATTAAAAAACTATGACCAATTCTCCTATACATCAAATATCTACCTCTTCTGTAGTTAGTCAGACATATTTTGTGTCCAATATTTCCTTAAAATGTGCATAGGAGCTGCAAGAGTAATGCATTTGTTAGCTTTGTTCAAAATTTCTAAATGTCTTATGACAGGTTAGCATTAATAAAATATTAACGATATATATATATATATATATTTTACCCCTTACCTCTATTATCTGCTAGTCATTTAACCAAGCCATGTTTGATATCCAAAATTTTCAAAGCAACTACAAGCCTAGCTAACCATTAAGTGAAGCTTATGTATGTGCTAATTAGCATTGTGCAGATAACAGGTCTAAATCAGCAGACTTTGTCTAAACAGTGTTCAGTTCCTGGAGAACCCTTAAACTGAAATGCATATGTAGTAGTATTTTACATTAATAAATACAAGTTTCATTCTTCAAAACTGTTTTTAGCAGTCTAGTGTACTTCTGTCCGTGTATAAAGGCATCAAACCAACAAAAATAGTTTCTGGTAAAACGCAGATGTGCAAATAGCTGATGTTTTTGTCTATTTTAGGGGAGTTCCTTTAATTGTTAAGATATGTTTTAGTAATAAATGTCCAGTAAGATCTGGAAGATCAGCTCTTGAAAACTTGCCAGTTTCTATGAAATGATAAAAGTAATTACTTGCATTGTACACAAGTGGACTGAGATGATTTTTTTTTTTTTTGCACAAAGTGATACTGCTACATTCAAACAGAAATTCTGGCTTGAATGTTCATTCACTATCAGCAGAATTTCTTTTCCTTTCTCGTACAGCAACACATTCTCACTTGTCGGTTCTGCAACTCTAAGGAATAGAACTGAGTGATAATGAAAAGCCTCAGAGGCATATATTAGAGTCATGAGATTGCTCTGCTAGGGGACTTCCATACAGTGTAGGGGGGGAAACTGATTCAAAAGTATTCTTCTCGCTGAAATCATTCTATTCTGTAAATTTCAAGCCCCCTTTTTCCCAGAAATGTGGCCTTTAAGCCACCATAGTGCACCTGTTTTTTCAGCAGTTGACTAATAATACAATCCTCAATATGAATTATATTCAGCATGACTTTAGTATTTAAATAATATTGTTATTCTGCCAGGGCAGCACAGTGGTGCAGCAGGTAGGTGTCGCAGTCACACAGCCCCAGGGACCTAGAGGTTGTGGGTTCGAGTCCTGCTCCGGGTGACTGTCTGTGAGGAGTTTGGTGTGTTCTCCCTGTGTCCGCGTGGGTTTCCTCCGGGTGCTGCGGTTTCCTCCCACGGTCCAAAAACAAATGTTGGTAGGTGGATTGGTGACTCAAAAGTGTCCATAGGTGTGAGTGAATGTGGGCCAGGGTGTGTTGCTGCCTTACGCCCAGTGATTCCGGGTAGGCTCCAGACCCACCGTGGCCCTGCACTGGATAAGTAGTTGCAGACAATAAATGAATGTTATCATGCCAATATTTCAACAAGAATAAATAAATGTTTTTAATATTTAGGTGATGGTTTTAAATTTCATTCAGAAGCCATTTGAAGTGTACAAGATGTTAATGCAGAAAAGGTAATGTTACATTTTATAAATAACCCTAATTTCAAATGAAAACTTGAACGAGCAAGTGTTCCTAAACTTCTGGCCATGTCCTGCTGATAGATAGCGTTGCCAGTTTCTGTTGTAAGTCTGATAAATTATTTAAAATGGATAGTTTGTATCCACATATACATGGTATTCACACAGCTCTCTTATTACTGCAGTAACTCACTTATTTCCTTTGGGATTTTCAGAATTTGTATCTCTGTATCTATGATGGTTAAAGTAATGTTACTTAACAAGTTGCATTTGTATGGCCAATGATTTTTGTGTCAGCCAAAACAAACGAGAGATCAAATGTGCAGCTACTTATTAACAGTTCACATTTGATCGTTTAGTTCCCTTCAGTGATTCTGACATGGCCCTATCAGTCTATACACTATAAAGTTGGTGAAAAGGCAACAAAAGTGAAAAAAGACACCTGTACACACACAATGTGTGAGTTCAACTGACCCAGTTTTCTTTATGGGCAACTGCTCTGCCCTGTAAACCGTGACAGTTAGTAGATTTGGTGCACTTTCAGTAATGTTTTATCTCTGGTTGCTAGGCATTATGCACAAGAGCAGATTTGACTGTTTAAAGGCTTAAGATGAGCCATTGTTGTTGTGGCATACCCATTTATTTTGCACTTTTCTTCCTCATTCATTTACTTTCCCTCTTTTTTTCCCTCTTTCTGCTGCCTCAGAGCGGTTGAGGGTGCAGCCCTCCCTCTCTCCATCTGTCTCCCTCCTTTTCTTTGTACTTTTCCCTCCACTTCTGTCAGAATATATTGCAAACACAATTGAATATCTCTGTGTTTACAATTCACCTCTTATCACTATTCCCTACACTGGAGTCCAAGAGAACTATATCGTAGAATAGAATTCAGAAGGCTGCTTTTACATTGTAAATATGAGCTACTTGCTTTGAACGTAACTTAAGCTTCTACATAACTGACATCAGTGGTGGATGCTGGTCTTTCAAGGAGGGGAAGCTCAATTTCGGCCTACATCATAAAATGTATCGGTTTATTTATACATAAATTCTACCCTTCGCTCCTTTTCAAGAAAATGATCTCTGTCGTACCAACAAGGCGTCTTTTCCAGGGACTTGACTAGTGTCCTCTCAATGGCCAGCAGAGCTAGGCTGCTTAAACGGCCTTGGCCCATGTGAAGTGTGTCCGCCTGTGAGTGCTTTGTGACGGTGGAGGGGCTCAGCAGCACCCGCTGTACACTGCGATAGAAGTCAGAAAGAGAGATAGAAGTCAGTCTCCAAACACAAGCAGCTACAAAAAAACCCACCAGAAATAGGAGCTCGATTTGTCACTTTGTTTTTAACAAAGAAAATGCCGCTAAGAGGTTTAAGAAAGTCTGGTTCAACTCAGAACAGAATGAAAATGTAATGCTCCCATGGATCTTTACACCAAAGGATCGCTGATTCGCTCATTTCACTGTCAATCAAAAAGGGATTCAGCCTCAGACAGATCATCTAATCAACATGCAGAAGCTGAGCGTCCGGGCCAGCCGAGGCCAGCCCACTGCCCCATAGAGCCCCAGAGACGCTGAGCGTCCGATGGGTGGCACAAAGCCCAGCATGTATCCAATGACTCGTCTTGTTTCGCTGCACTTCGCTGCTTCACTATTGAACTCTGTGGACGCTCAGCGCCCACACTGTTTAAAGCACTGTGAATCTGCGGGAATGATTGAGAGGAAAGCCGTGTCTTTACCAGTGATAAGAAGCTGATTCTGAACAAAAGTTGACCGCGTTTGTAGTGCATATTTATTCAATGACATGTACACACAACAGTATATATTTGATCACTTATTTTTTGACATTTTAGGGGAAAGTGAGCTTCCTTTGCAGTCTTAGAGCAATCGCCTCTGACTGACATTGTATACTGTAAAGACTAAAACTGATTTGAAATTCGGCCGTAACAGTGCCAACCTTCTCTTTGCAAGCTATTAAAATGCAGAAAATGTGATCACGCCAAACCATTTAAGTTTGACTAGCTGATATGAATAGCTGCTCAAAAGTTGCATATGATTTCCTTCCACTAATTCAATATAAGACATTTGTACATGTAGCATAACTTTACATATGTTCGTACATCGTTCAGCAGCAAGCCATGTTCATTCATGTTCAGTGCAATGGAATTTAATATTTCATGCCTTCTGGGGTACCTCAGTGTTTCACCCACCACTGTCACACAGCTCCAGGGTCCTGGAGGTTGTGGGTTTGAATCCCGGTCCGAGTGACTGTCTGTGAGGAGTGTGGTGTGTTCTCCCTGTGTCCGCATGGGTTTCCTCCGGGTGCTCTGGTTTCACACACTATTAGGTGGATTTGATACTTAAAAGTGTGCATAAGTGTGAGCATGTGAGTGAATGCATGAGTGTGTGTCTCCCTGTGAAGCACTGGCGCACCCAGGGTGTGTCCCCGCCTTGCACCCATTGATTCAGAGTAGATCCACCGTGGACCTAAAGCGGTTACAGACAAGGAATGAATGAATTTTTACATGCACAGTTTAAAATGGCATGCTCCCAACGTAGGGCACTGCTTTGTGAATATGAACAGTTTTGGATGCAGTCTTTGTTTTCCCCTCTAATATATCCCAGTCATTATTTTTATGAGGAGATATGGCAGGGAATTAGTCTTGAGGCAGCAGGTGCATAAGAAAGAGTTATGTAGCAATATATGGGTGATTCACACAGTCATAATATGTTTGATAGAACGTTTGTGCGTGTGCTGACGTGTGTCTGGGGTTTTAGTGTGTGGTGGTGATTCAGTCTGGGGAAGAACAGCATCAGTGAAGTTCAACTCACCAAAGAAATCAGTGCGGTTTATTGGACTGTAACGTGATATTCCCCATCCTCTCATCTCCAAATGTTAAACGCTTCCTCAGCGTGGCAGAACTTTGCGGTCACTGCCATGCCTCTGACTGTAGAGATATTTTGAATGTGTAATTCTAATGTTAAAGCAAGACATCTGAAAGCTTGACGGATGTTGCCGCTTGACGTAAATTTCCTTGCGAGTCTCATGCTGCGGTTTGTAAGAAAAAATTTAGGTTACGTGTTGCACATGAGAGAGTGGATCAGTGTTGAATTTGGTGTTGAATAAAAAGTAGGTGAATATTTGTATGTATCATTTTTATGGCCAAGAAACAACCTAGTTCCTTACCTTTAAGACTTAATAAGGATGCAAAATTGATACATTTGCATGGGTAGGAAAATTAAGAATGACTCCTTCAATTCCCAATCTGACCATTTCATATATTTCCCTTTTTAAACCATAAGTTTAAACAATATTTGCTTAATGACATAAAGAATTGAGCTAATACAAAGTTCCTTAGGAACCGCTGTTCAATAGAAGTCCTGAGAACTGATGTGATTTCAATTGAAGAACTAATCTCTGCATTATAGTGATATATTTGACCGAAATCCTAAAATATATAATCAAAATAAGCCACACAAGGGGAAATAACACCGCAACAAAAGGTATTCCGAGTGCATTAGACTGCACATATTCTTTGTGTGTATATTGCTTTATTTCTTCCTCCCGCCCTCCTTCCTACCTGTTGACTCTATGTCTGGTATTTTTTTATACATTTACGCATTTAATAATTTATCCTTTTGGCTGTTGTTTTTATTTCCCCCTACACCAATGTTTGTAAAAGGCAAGTAAGAGTGCTTTCTAGGACGTGAGTCAGACCAAACCACTATTGCTGAGGGGCAACACATTTCACCCCCACTCACTCATGCATACGGCGATGACATCAAAGCTGGTTTGCTGACCTCATCGTGCTGGGTCTGGAGAGGAGGAGGAGAGTGGCTCTGTGTGAGTGTGTGTGTGTGTATGTGTGTTTGTGAGACCCCCAGGGCAGTGAGAGAGTAGAGAGGGCTCGATGGCTCACTGAAGAGCCCAACAGTCGGTGCGTAAGAGCAGAGCCGGTGTAAGCCCAGGGGCCGCAGAAGCTTGTCTGGAGGAGGAGTGAAGGCAGAGACCAGCCTCAACTGGAACGTTACTCAGAAAAGCCACAGGTCATATATGACTTAAGAGCAGTTGCTTCCTCCTGGGAAGACACAATGCTGGAAAGATTTCATGATCAGCAGAAGCACTGTTTCCGATTATTATATAGTGTGTAAAACATTTAGTTTGAGAAGATGTAATGTCAGATGAGCAGGTGTTAGCCATATTTTAACATATGGTAAAGCAAGAAATACATATATAAGTGATGCTATTCTAAAGCACATGGTAATTAATGTGTTTAAGTGAAACGTGCATGAGCGGCACGGTGGTGCAGCAGGTAGTGTCACAGTCACACAGCTCCAGGGACCTGGAGGTTGTGGGTTTGAGTCCCGCTCCGGTGACTGTCTGTGAGGAGTGTGGTGTGTTCTCCCTGTGTCCGCGTGGGTTTCCTCCGGGTGCTCCGGTTTCCTCCCACAGTCCAAAAACACACGTTGGTAGGTGGATTGGCGACTCAAAAGTGTCCGTAGGTGTGAGTGTGTGAGTGAATGTGCGAGTGTGTGTGTTGCCCTGTGAAGGACTGGCGCCCCCTCCAGGGTGTATTCCCACCTTGGGCCCAATGACTCCAGGTAGGCTCTGGACCCACCGCGACCCTGAACTGGATAAGTGGTTACAGATAATGAATGAATGAAATCATCATAATCTTCAGTGCTAATACCACACGTGATTGTTTAAATTGATTAATACATTCAGTAATAAACTGGCAAACAAACAAAAACAATTTAATTAATTTCTATTGGCCCCTTGTAACCGGGGGGAGCGTAAACAACTGTTTATACAGAGCATGATTTGGCTCTGCTCACCAACACCTGCTAGTGGTAAAGTGAGTCAAACAGAAGAACCCATCAACTCAATAAGGCTACAAAAAGCATTTATATTTGACAATTGATTTTTGTTTTTCTCTGGTTCTCAAACTGGTCCTCAGGGACCCCCAGGCAGTACACGAGTTGTCAACAACTCATTAAACTTGTCGACTAATTGTTGCCGAGCTGAATCTCTGTAACCTGGCCTTTAACTATGCAAATGAGCCATGATGATGCATGCAGATTATTTGCACGATGTCGAGACAAGCCCACTGGAAAAGCATGATGCTGCTAGCAGAGCCTCTATATATGTTTAAGAATCAGGAAAAATCGGAATTTAAATGTACTCTTAATGGAAAGGAAAAGGTTTCATGGGCAGACCAAAGGCTGGAGATGTTGCCGTGGTGACAGTGCTCTCCAAGCTTGTTTGTTATGTGTTCTGCATTAGCATGGGCATCATGGTAGCAAGAGCATAAAACAGATCAAAGTGACTGGAGCTCAAGTGTATACACACACATCAATACATACACACACCCACACTGGCATTTACAATCATCTGCACCTGCACCCAAGCCCACATGTTCACACAGAGAGTCAAGCAAAGGGCAGTTGAATAGTGCAAGTTCCCTGCACTCACACTAAAGGACTGCTTTACTGACAGTGCACTCCAGCAGGTACATTTGTGCACTTTATGTAGTTTTCTGTAATGTTGTGTTGCTTTATGTGGCACCAGGGTTCTGGAGGAATGCTGTCTCATTTTACTGTGTACTTATTTGTGGTTGAAACAACAATAAAGCCTCTTGACCTGGCTTGATCTGACCCATGAGGTCACCCATGTCCACTTTGTTCACTGGCAGTCCTCAATGACCTTTGAACCAAATGGTTTCTAGAAATAATATTAGGTTCTCACTCTGTTTGTGTGCAAATAAAGTAATTAGTTAATCTGAAGCCGAGAGGCCTAGATCATTCTTATGACATCTGAGATAATGCATCATCAAAAACATTCCAATATTCTGACTCTATGTTGAGCTGCTAGTGAGCAATAAAGGGCTGAGAACTCTTCGAATGCAAAAAGCTAAATTAAGCACGATTAAACCCACAGTAAATGTTGATTTGCTTGCTCAAAAAATCCTAATTGCTTCCATATCATAATGCAAATTATATACATACATTTTATTGAAATACAGAAATGCATTAATGTTGAAGTAATCTTTTATAACTGCTTTAAAAATGACAGGATTATGTGTTCTGGACATTACTATATTTATAATTTGGTATTTAGTATAATCCATACTCATTGTAGTTCATTGGCATATGATACTGGTTGTATTTCTTTATTTAAAGAGTTGTTTATTTCAGTTTCTATTGAGCTCAAGTACTAGAAACGCACACTTGAAATGCTCACCACTGTGACATGGAGCAAACCAACACAGGCAAGCTAGGGGGGTGTTGTTGGTGGAGATGGTGGTATCTGTGGTGTTGGGTTGGCGTTGATGTTGGTGTTGTGGGTCAGTGACTAAGATGGTCACCATTTCCTTGGGTGTTAATGCTGCTGGTGTTGTGTTTGATCTTGGTGTTGGAGTGGGAGAGTCGCGTTCACACTGACGTTGCTGTGCTCGCCACTGAGGGGGATTGCCTTGTAGGTGGGCGGCACAGTGTGCGTGAGGGAAAGAAAGAGATTGAGCGAGAGTGTGTGTGTTTGTGTGTGTGAGAGTAAGCGCTAGTCGTAGAGGAATAATGCTATGTGGTTACAGTGACGCTGCGAGTGGGTGCTAACCGTTTAGCTCAACGCTACTGACCCACAGCGCCTGCTTGACTGAGGTAAAGGAGAGGAATTCCAGAGGTTGGTTTTTTTCTGTGGCTGAGAGGGTAGACCCTTTTATTTACTGTGAGAAAAAGTGAAAATGTCAACTGTGTTATTGATGTTGCTGTTTTTTCTCTCCCACATTTACCATAATGCTATATCTCTCTGCCCCCAAGTGACCCTCAGCTCAGCTTCATCTTCACACTCGCCAACCCTCAACGATCGGCCTTGAGAATCAGAGATTGACTGTGGCCTCTTAGAATAACAAATCAATATTTTTAATACATTACATTCAAAAACAAAAACAAAAAAACAAACAAAAAAACATTGTGAGAAAAATACCCAAGTGTTTGACTGGTGTCTCCACTTCACAACCCAATGTCAAGCTTATGTTCACTGGTTCCCAAAAATAATAAAAAAATAAACAAAGCACTTATCAGCTGATGTATCTATTGTGACTTGAGAATGATCTGAAATGTCTGTTTCCCTGGTATCAGCTGCTGGCCTAGTACAGTGTGTGTTATTTTGTGCTGGGGAACTGGGATTCAGGTCCTAACCCTGGCCTTGTTCCCAGGATCGTTGCGCTCACAATCACAACTTTGCGTCACATGCTGCCTTGGCAGCCCACACTGACGCTTTCCAAGTCACTCTTACAGAACTCAGCCAGGATGTTCTTGCAGGATCTACTGGAACACACTTTATCCTACTGTTTTTTATCATTTTGGCTTTGACTGATGGTTGCATTTACATTAACCCTGGGTGTGTCTGTACATGGGTCCACACTGTGCTTTAGCATGCTTATAGGTGTTAAATGAATACCCCTTATTATTTGTAGAACTATGTGTGGGTTGTTTAAATAAATACAACTTAATTGTAATTAATTTTACTTAGCAGGAAATTAGTCAATGATTCATATGCTAATAAAACCCATTTTAAATACTCACATCAATTAGCATTGCTTTGTTGTTTGCTGTGTTCCTTCTGAACAACACATGGTGATACGTGGACATGAGTGATGTTTGAGATATTAAATAACGCTGCAGTTTAACCCTTTCAAGGCCTACTTCACCTCTCCATACTATTCAATCGCTACATGGAAAAATATGCTAACACCTTAGAGTTATATAAGTGAGAAAGACCCTTATCAGCAGGTCCAGGGTTTTTAAAGGGTGCATTAGTTAACTGGGTGAACATGATATGCTATTGCAGTCTCTATGCTAATGCCAATACGCTGGCCTTGATGTGCAATCTAGATGAGCTGATGTCATTTACTGGCATGTCTAAGAGTTCCAGGTCTGCAATGGATTGCATTAGGTTGCTTAACATTTGCAGCACAAACTGCCAGTAACCGGATTAGTTTGTTTGTAAGAGATCTGATTGCATGCGCCTTGAAGGCTGGCTCACTTTCTTTGTAATATCACCAGCATGCTCCATGTTTCAGCTGATCAATAAACAGTTAAACAGTTCTCTGATGACACAGAAGGGGATAAATGCTCAGGGGATGGCATGCTTCGCGAGTACACACCATGTTTCTCTGTGTGTGTTTGTATGTGTAGGAGAGTGTGGTGGGGGGGGCTTCTTGAGAGGGGGAGATTTCCAGAATGAGCGGGAAATCATGTGACACCTCAAATGGCCCACCACTTCCTGGTTCTTTCTCTGACTCCGCCCCTTGTCCTTATATGGTCATGCAGAGGGGAGCTTGTGTTCCGTCACTGGAAGCATTACACTCTCTCTCTCTTACACACTTTCGGTCTCTGTTTCTTTCTCATTCCTTTCTCTCTCTTCCCCTTTCACACACATTCTGTCTGACACCCCCCACCCGCTTTTTCCCCCGCTCTCTCTCCCGCCCTGCTTGCTTTAATATTCTGAGCCACTTGGCTGTCCACTTATGCCCTCTATTATACAATCACCAGAATGTTTTTCAAGGAAGACTCTAGCACAAGTCAAAGTGTTCTTTTTATGTTCTGTTTATTTTCTTCCTGTCGCTCTGAAACTGAGTGAATCCCACACGCCGATAAAGTCACTGCAGTTCACACGCTCCACTGCGACAGCTCAACATGCAACCAGCAAATGTGTGTTTGCTCCAATTTATTACTCTTTGAAGGCAGCGTCACCTTTGATGGGAACGGCTCATTTGTTGTGATTTCTAGTACTGCTCTTATCAAAGTTTCTATTCATAGAAAACAAAGGTTGTCGGTAAATCCTTGTGGTCACTTCACTGTTTTTTGTTCTTACTATATTTAGTAGAATGTTATCAGAAAGCAAGGCCAGATTGATTTTGCTGACCCATTTTACGTACTCGACTCTAAAGTTCAGCAGTGGCACTGCAGGTGTTTTGTTCTCCTCTCGCTCTTTCTCAGTTATGCAAAACTTTTTCCTGGTTCACTGCCTGGGACATTTCAGGGACCTTTGAAAGCCCACACTCCCAAAACACAGATGCATGCATGCCTCCACACACAGGCATGTGGTCTTTCAGAACACTGTGTTTGGCCTAGCCCACCTTTACCTGTTTCAATAAGAAGAACACAAGCAAGAGGTCACCTTGATGCTAAACAAGCGCCAAAGGATTTTGTACATGTGGTGCTCTCTCCTATTACAGGTACAAGCAGTGGGTCTCTGTGGAGGTCTTTCAACACTTTTAATGCTTCACAGAAAACAGGCCTTGAATTTGTAACCTTAACCTTCACTGTCATATAAAAGGTTCCTGTAGGACATTGTTGCTCATCAGGATGTAAATAATGTAAAAGTACAGTCAGAAGGCTGCATTTAGAGGAGATAGGATCATATTTGTAAAAGAAAATAATATAACCAGCTTAGAATCAAAAACATGTAGGGAGTATGGTACAATTATGCAGTTGGTATTGCACTCCAAGTAAGGGACTGAGGCCTGAATCCCTGCTCATGTAAGAAAACCAATACCAATAAGACGGAGGTTAGGGCAGCAGCCCAATTGATTTTTTCCAAAAGCTCATTCAGTGTTATACATCTTTCACAACAAGCACAAGGAGAAAGTGGTCTTGGTAAAGAAAGATTCAGGTTGAGTTGGCAGGAGGCCTGAGTGTGTAGCAGCAGGAGAGTGTGAACAAGCTGGCCTTCTGTAGACGCTGGTTCTGTTTTTGGACACACACTGAGTAGAGATTCTAGAAAGTGCCAGAATACTCAGAACTCATGAAATACAAAAGAGGTGCACTGCACAGACCGGCTGCAGATGTGTTCATCAATTTCACATGAAACTTAAATAAATGAACAAAATGAACAATATATATATAATATAATATAATATTCACTCATTCATTCATTGTAACATTGTGATAAGAACTGGATTATCTTATCCAGTTCATATATAATATAATATAATATAATATAATATAATATAATAATGAAAGATATTGGTTAAATATAAACTAATACTATATGTTTTTGTTATTGTTTGGACTCTATGGATCTAAACATATTGTAATGATATATACAGTATGTGTCCTTAAAGTACTGATAATATTTGTTATGACAACAATATCATCATGATTATGTTCACCTCTACTATAAATGGTAACTGAAACTGGTTTAGAAAGTAAATAAACATGAGTGTGTGAAAGTATCCTAGGGATATCAGAGGTTAATAATTTAACCCCAAAAAGTCTTATCTTAGGTCCACTTCAGAAAGTTGAACTGACGTCAGTTCAGTTCCACATTCCCATGGAATTTGAATTAACTATATATTTTTTACAAGTCTGTATATAGGTGTTCTAAGCGTGTTCTGCATACACGCCTGTGCATGTGCGCTCATGCAAATCTCTGACCCCGGGGTGGAACTTTTGTGAGGAGGATTCCCTGAAACTCTTCCCTGAAGGAAGTCATTTGAATAACTGCTTCAGGTGAAGGCATACCTGGTCCCAAAACTCAAATATTTTACCTGCATCACTGTAGAAGACAGAGGTCAGTTGTTTGTTGTGTGACAGTTTGTATCACACAAGGGTTTTACAGAAGCTACGGGACTGATCCTTCGACAGTCTACACTTTCATCTCAGTAAAGCCTCTGGGAACCTAAGCGAGATAATAATGATTTAAGCAAAGCTTCACATTCTATTTGCATTCTTTTTCAACAGGTTTGGGCCTGAGCACCCAGCTTTCTTTTTTTCCATTAGTTTTGATGCCAGTCATTGAAAAAAAAAGTTCAAAGATATTGTTTTATTGTCCACAAAAAAGAAACCCTTGTATGAACCAGTCATTATATTCAATTCAGAACACACTATGTGTGTCTGCTTATGAAGGCAAATGTAGGATCAAAAGCAGACATGGAAAAATTATTTAGACTGAGCAAACAATGAAGGAAACCCATGCAAACATGAGGACTGTAAACCTTGAAACCCTGGAGCCGTGTGGGAACAACACTGTTGTGTCATTGTGCCGCCCTGTACTCTTTCTTAGGGTTTTTAATTCTACAGTGCAGTTTCTACTCAGAACCACTGCCTACACTCAAGAGCCTTCATTTCTAGGCTTCAGAGTGCAGGCAGAATCCCTGTGCAGAAGACCAGGGCTTGATAATGGGCACATAAATAACTCTGGGTAAAAGTGTCAGCCAAATGAAAAAAGCATTACAGCAATGCACAAACAATGAATTCAATGCATTCCCATAGTTCAGTGAATGCTCACATTTCCATGGAGATAACAGTTCTCCAGCCAGCCTTGTGTGCTTTGACTCTCTTTTTTTTTTTTACCTTTTCTTTCTCTTTCTCTTTTTCTAACTTACAGTTTCTGCCCGGAGGCTAAGATCTCCTTCTCTCTGCTGAACCTGCTGGACTTGTCACTCCTGCTTTCATCCCAGAGGAACTGGTTCCTACTCCCAAACTTCCATCCAAGGGAGAGCTGTGTGTCGCACCCTTCGAATAACTGCATGCTACACTGAGGTGTGGGAGGCATCCACATTCCTGCTGTAACTGCCCCAACAAACACAATTCTTTCACAACAGCTTCTTTTTTTCTGAAAAGTTCCATCCGTGTGATTCACAGTCTAATATTGACCCATGAAAAAAATGCTTGGATTTTGCAAGGTTCAGACATGTCGTGCTGTATGAAATGGTATGCAGTAATAGTCTCCATGTTCCAACATACACTTCAGAGAATGCAGATCATCTTTTCTACCACCCAGTGCTGAGGGGCATTATACTGCTCTTGTCAATGCTTGACATTGGGCGTTGACCTTTGGCCTTATGTGCAGCTGCTCCAGTGCAACCCATTTCATGTTATGCATTTCTGTAATAAATGAACCTGAATAAATAGAACATAGAATGGTATACTGTGGTTTCACATACAAATCCTTGCAGCTTCAGTCTGTAGTTCCAGTAAGATATCAAAATATAGTCCAAGATATCAAAGCATAGGACTAAAATTCAGTGTATTAACTGCTTGTCTGTGCTGCTGTTAGTGAAGCTGAGGGTTTCTGCAGCAGCTCTGGATGCAGAGTTCACAGCTAAAAGTGAAGAGGAGTAGTGAGGCTCAGCGGGGCATGAAGAATGCTAAACCCTCGGAGAATGAAGGGCAGGAAGAGGGCTGGTTAACAGGCATTAAAGGGAGGGAAGTATGGATGAAATGGCATCCTGTCACACAGGAAACAACTTTAGCTTACAAACCACAACGGCGAGAGATTACAGCATTCAGGGCTGGGCTCATTCCCTCACTGCACTACTTTGAAATGAATTATTGAAAATATGTTCTCAGCTTCAATCTATAGAATCTATTGAACGTACAGTTCACTCTTGTCCAAAAATTGTGATTATATATTTGCATGAGAACATAGTGTAGCTTAATATGTGTTGACTACTTTCAGGTAGCACATGCAGTGTTTGCAGTTTCTATAAACATGCATGCAATTGCAAAAGTTAGCCTTAAGGTACGGTCACACTTGATATTAGCAGTTGGCATTGCTCTGTGAAATAGCTGACGCTAGAATGTTTTCCATGGAAACTGCCATCCATTTTGGTGCAGTTAACAGCCCTAACAGCCCTAAACATTTTATATATTGTCTAATTTAATCTTTCGACTAACTGTGCACCTCTAGGTTATGTGCTTTTTAATAGTCAGCTCAGGCAGTGTTATATGAAATTTCATGCTAAAACAAGGCTACAGTTAGCACTTCCTCTGTTGTGGTTCCACAGCACTGCTGCACAAAGCCCCATTGCTTCTTATCACCGCAATAAAAGTAGCAGCAGCGTTATAGTTTGAGGACACTTGTTGTATCATTAAACCTGAACTCTTTGAAAGGTTTTGCTTCCAAAATATATTCTTTGCCCCAGATATCTGTGGCGCAGAATCGCTAATTGCAAAGAACTTCAGTAAATAAATAAACAAATGTATTTGAACAATTCAGTCTGGTGACGTATTGCTGGATTTGGGCAGTAACTGTGTTAAGTAATATTCTATTTTAGTAGTTTATTCAGTATTAAAAACAACGCCCATCAGCCTGCATAGCTAACATAGCAGAACTGGACAGGTAGCACTCTCCTCTTCTCAGTAGCTGGTTTCACAAGTATCAGAGAAAGAAAGGGATAACCTTTACCCTCCCAGTTTGACAGTATCATGTGATATTTGGGGGAATTTTAATGAGAAAACTGGCTATAAATCCAGGTTTTTACCACGCTAACATGTATTAATTTGTAATTCTATGCAAAAATATACAAACCTTGGGGAAGTTTCTTTAGTTCTTCTCAGGATGAGTTAAAGACTGAAAGTACAGTTTTGGGGCCCCATATCTCTTATTGCGATTACTATTATTCATGAATGGGTTTCTGTCTTGTTTTCCGTTCCTGTTTCGTCTAAGCTGTTGCTGCATCTGCACTGTCCCATGGTGAGAAATCTCACATTTATTCACAACCCTCACACTTCCTTTGCAGTTGGTGAGAAAGAGAAGAAGAAGAAAAAAAACATTACGAGATGTGGGAACATCTGTCCTCAGCTGTGGGAGAATAGTGAATGAAAGTTGAGGCCCTGGGCAAAACGTTGCATGGATTTCTGGGACCTTTTCCTTGTGTGTTTGTGTAAAAGACATGCCTCTCAGCTCTTTGTGTGTTCTTTTCCCAGGTCTCCACACAGCCTCTGGGATGGCTGGACCTGATTTGTGTGTGAAGTGTGTGGGAGCTGGCCCTATGCCCAGTATCACATGACAACAGGCTGAGAAAGACAGTGGAGAATGAAGGGAAGGAGGGGCTTGGGAACGCTTTGGTTTCTTTTAGAGCTGTTCCAGGATCAGTTTTGGAGACGTATTCTCAGTTATTGTTTATAGGTGACAAAGAGCAAAGCTGATCCTAGATCAGGTTATTTTCCACTGAATGATTTCCACTGATAAAGTGTTGAGCTTTCAGTTTAGTTCAGAAAATCATTTCACATGAAAAGCAAAATTTTGTTGACTGTGTTTTATGCACTCATTTGAATCTAGTAAATTGTGTGCTGCACTTCTCCCAGTGCTGGATAAATGTGTTTCTGAGACAAGATTTCTGCGAGGAACAAGTTCCAAGAATGATTTATTCCTTTCAGTATTATTTTATTCCATTCTTTCAGTAAACTAGTGAATCTGATCCATAACACCAGCAGAATTGCACTATTTGTATTATTTACACAATGTATGTGTATGTATTACTGTTATCTCTTCGATATTATGGGAGTTAGGGGTCAACCAAAAGGAAATTGTTATGTTTATTGAAACAAATGAAAAAATATATTGATATGGTACTATACACTGTTAGAAAAATTGTCACTGAGGTGGTACCTTTTGCTGTCACCTCAAAGGTACGTAATATTTGAAGATTTTTAAGTTGTGTTGGTTTCATAGGCCTCGTTTTATATCCAGGACTTCACCTGGAGAGGAGAATGTAATGTAACTTTAGAGAACACAACTGGACTTTAACACCACTCTTTGTATCTTTTGGAACAATAGCTCTACCTTACTTTTTGTTTTCTGAGAGTGTACACACATAGTATTCACTCCTGAATTCTAAAACCTTTTCTGCACTGTCTGCTTGCCTTCTTATGGCATTCTTGGCATCTGCAAAACTCCCAGAAAATTCCCATTTGGTTTCTTATGCCAGCTGTGATGTGGAAATTTTTGTATGTGGCAGGGATTACTGAATAACCTTTAATCACATCATAATCATTAAGTCATACTTTTCTACTTCTGTGTGTCAGTGAATCACTGAGTGGATTCAGTGGAAAGTACAGTTTGAAATTACAATTTTAGAAATCTGGGTCAAACTACCTATCAGTCGCTTAAGATCTTGTATACCTGCTGTATCTGCTCCCCAGCTAAAAATCCAATCAGACTGATTAGGTCACAACTGTGAATAGTATTTGAAGTAATGGTTTTGCTGTGTGAGAGAAGAAACACTATCTGCCTTCCATAGATTAATCATTAGTATTTGCATTTGCCTTAACTCAGAGATGCTCTGCTTTGATATTTTCGATCTTAACTCTACAACCTGATTACTCATAGGCAGTGACTCAACTTGTAAATAAAGAGCCAGGAGTTTGGTCAGAGCTGTTATGAGTGATTGAGACTAGGGGAATTAGGTGCAACATACAAAGCATGCAAAGTTTTAATAACACATGTCAGCAGTTCAAAGTAATGCTGATTATATTTAGCACAATTATAATTAGCTCACACACCGTATGTTCAAATTTATGAGACAAATTTTTATATTAAGCTTCATTAAATGCCCCTGATGTGAATATAGACATCCAGGTACGCACAGCTTGTTGTATTTCAGTAGAATAAGTATTGAACATCCTTCAGCTCATGCACAGTTGCTCCAGAGCATCCTTTCATTTCAAGCTTTTCTCTGGACATAAGGCTATACACACACACACACACCACACAATGTCCACAGTGGGTGCATCTTAACATGGATGAATTCACTTATTTTAAGAGATATCTACAGATAACTTATAGACATTAGTTTAGAATCCAGAGTGCCTCATGCCATTGTTTAATAACACTGAAGCTATTAATGTTTCATTCCCAGATCAGTGCATAATTTCATTAGGTCCAGTGAATACATTACACTGTATTATTTCTTTAAACCTATTGAGTAATACACAGACCCAAAAACAAACAGGTTCACTAAGGATCCTCTTTTTCCAGCCACATGAAAAGTATACTGTTTCTTATACTGAGTCCTAAATGCTTTGTGCTCCTCCAAAAAGCACATCCAGAAGATGGAGTGAACTTATTCTTTCAATGCCTTTGTGTGCTAGGACAACTTGACCCCGTCAGCTCAAATAAAAAAAGGGTCCAGGGTATAGTCTATTTACAAAGAATCTCGGACGAAAGCCAGGTTCTGCTTTTTCAGAACTTTGCTAGAAGTTCATTTGCAGAACTTTTTCAAATTACACATTTAATGTGCCCACTGTTATAAAGAGAAAGCCCCCATAACATCCCTTATCACTTCTCTTCTTTTTTGTGATAGGGTAGTCCTCTTCTTGCTCTCTTTATCCCCTTGCAAAAGGGAATTAGCAAGGATCATGTCTGTGAAAACACTGGCCTGTCCTTGCCGCACTCCAAGAAAAAAATAGCGCTGATCTAAGATCAGACTGACCCCTGTTCAGTAATACTCTCACCACAAGGCTTCTAAAAGGAAACTGATTGGGGATCATTAGAACTGCCTGTTGTATGTGTGAATCAGCCGTGTTAAGAGTCCTGTGACTGGACCACAGTGACCTGGTCTTTTTTAATCGTTGTGCAGATACGTTGCCAATCAGAAGCACTGCTCTTGGTTCCTTTTTTGGGATACACAATATAAATAGCTATGTAAACCTTCACGATTGTGAAATCAAGGGTTGCAATATGTAAATGAGCCTTTAACTAAATACTAGATAAATAAACTGAATACACCTTTTAGTATTGTGTGCTTTGTGCTTATTGTTCAACTGCAATATCCAAACATTTATAGAGGCCCCAATTACTGGATACAGCTACTTTTAGTTGCACCTAATTAGGGGACACAGACATTTACTTGTGCACACACATCTTTTATAATCTCCATGGAAAACAGAAATAAAGTGGGACACTCTGGAGCTTAAGCTTAAAGCATTGGGTACAGGAATATATCCACCCCACCTCCTAGCACCACACACACACACACACACACACACACACACACAAACACACACCAGGGTAGGGGACAGTGTAACTGTGTTCTGTTGAGATATAGAGCACTATCCAATATGTTTGGGATGAGTTGGACTGATGGTTGTGACCCAGAACTAATTATTCAACATCAGTAAATAAACACTCTAAAGCTCTTGTGGCTGAATGCCATCAAAACCTCAAAAAAACTAAATCCTTCCCAGAATAGTAAAGTCTGTTACTCCTGCATTATATACATTTCAGAAGGCATGCACAATGAGGTGACAGTAATTATATCCATGCACTATGTATGGATTTTAAACAATGATAGTGGAATATCTTTGACCATTGTTTAACCACCGAGCCAAAGACAATGAGGCCCATTTCCACCCCCTCCCGACTACGGAGAGGAACATTTTCAGGCTTTTCCAGACAGTGGTAGTCTCTCTCCTCTTTACAGTTTTTCCAGACTAACCCATCACTTTCAGACTTCACAATGGCATCCAGCAAAATTCACTCCGTAAATCCACAACCGCACTGAGTCTGTGTGTGTGTGTGTGTGTGTCTGAGTGTAGTAAATGTCCTGGCTCAACCCAGGTCTCTTAGCCACCCAAGAATTCAAAAGCTCACCACAGGCAATCCTTACCCTGGAGCTATTAATAATCTCTACATAAGCTCTACTGTTTAATGTAACTGTGCTCTGTGTCAAAAATAGCCACTAATTTTTATCCTTGGTTTGTTTCATGTGGCTGAGAAGTTCTAATTTTTCTCCTAAAACCATGAACCTTTTGTACATTTGAATGTACATTATATGCTTTATACAGACTACTTTGTATAAGCAAGCAGAAGCCAAAGACAACTAGCAAACATGGTGGTCAATAAAGTTAATCTAATCCAGCAATGTAAATGAAAAGGCTTGTGTGTGCATGCACACTATCAATTCCAATCCCTTAGTCATGCAAATGCAGCTTTCAGAAGAAGACACCACATGACTACGCCTCTGTGAACTGGTCTCGTGCATTAGGCCCAGCTCCTCTGGCTGGGTGCCATATGATCACATGACTGATACACTCTTTAAAGACATGTGAACTGCTCATGCTCATCACATACAGAAAAGTTTGGAATGCATGACATAAATCAGCAGATTATCATCTCAGTAGATTCAGAAACATCCCAGGGCCACATGACCCTTACATCAGGTTTAGTGACAGCTGACATACACTTACCATGTTTAAGAGCTTCAGAAGTGATGTGTTTTGCTTACAGTTTGTACAAACTGACATAATAACTGATGTAATGAGTATTTTTGTGGCGCTGACCAGTCAGATGTTTAGATAAGGAAGCCGTTCTGTGACAATTGTAACGGAGTGGAGAGTAGAAGCTGCGGGCGATCTTGGATGAAATATCATGACACAAACGAAAACAGCTATTTTTAGCTTAGCTTTTTTTGCTCATTTATCTCACTGGAGGATTCATGTCAGTATTGATTTCTGTATCTAGCAATACTTCAAAGGTGTTTGGACTCACCTGTTTGAATTGCATACTGTGCACGCTTTGATTGGATAACAATTCACTTGGGATTAGAGCATCTGCTAGATGCTTTCAATGAAAATCTAATTTGCAAAACAGTCAAAAACAATCAAAAACCCCTTCTCTATTAATGCTAACTTCAGCTAGCATGCTGCTCATGCTAATAGTAGGTTAGCCCTGAGCTAACATAAAACAGAATTGTATTGACCATTCTACATTAAATACAAATAGTTTAAGCTTTTAAAACACATCCCATGTTTTATCAGAAGCTTGTAATAGACATTAAATTGCCTTCTGTGTTGTAGTTTTACAGTGATTCTTTCAGCAGCATAATAGCTTCAGTGTGAAATGAAAGCATAATTAAACTACAGACACAAAACATTTCTCCGCTCACAATCCAGGTAATGGGAAACTTTAATTTTAAAGAAGCACAAACAAATCTGGGTCATAACTCAGTGGCAATGTTGTTGTGAAAACATGCTGTAATAAAGATGATGTAGCTGGTGTTTTTCCAGGAAAGGCTCTGGGTTTATTTCTCCCACAGTCAAGGGCTTGGGCAGGTGCTTGCCTTTCTCTGTTGATATGTTCAGATGAGACATGCAATGATGTTGTGTATAAACATTAGTGTGTGAAAGAAAGGGGTGACTGACTCACTACCATGAACTTGAGTATCTCTCTCACACACACACAGACACACACACACACACACACACACACACACACAGACTAGTTGTGAATAGTGACTACTTGCATTAAAATCATAATATGTAAAAACAACTCCGGAGTACATGAGCTTAAGATCCCCAAGCTCAATGCAAATTATTGGCTAGAGAGGTATAAAGCCCCTGTTCCCTAGTTTTGGAATGCGATGTGTTGGGGTTTTGTGATGTAGAACTAACCAGTAAAGAACTTGACTAATGTACTTGGGGCCAAATGCCATCAGATAATCAGGTATTCCAATATCTTGCACAAATTAGAACCTGAAAGCTCTTGCAAAGTGGGACTAACACCTCATTGATAATGATACTATCAGAATGCTGGGTGTCCACAAATATTTGGACAAATTGAATCCAAATTTTGATGACAAATGCATCTCTACTTTCACACAGTTGATGTGTAATTTAAGTTGCTATAACTTGATATGATGATATTGTGTTTTAAAGTACACCTCACCCCTTCTCACTCTATCTCTCTCATCCAATCAGATCAGCTGCTGCATTCCCTCGGCATACCGCCCTTGTCCAATCAGAGAGGGCCTTGTGCTACAGTGAGCTCATATGCTTACTCACTCATCACATGAGCTCATCCATGCCCCTTCCCCACATACACACATAATGCACACTCTTACACATTTCTTGCTTTTGCTTTTTTCTGTCTCTCAGCATTTCCAAGGACCTCAGCTTTTCCGGGAAGCAGGGGGTAGAGCAAGATCGTGTGTGTGGGTGTGTGTGTATGTGAGAGATAGAGAGAGAGAGAGAGAGAGAGAGAGAGAGAGAGAGAGAGAGAGAGCTCAATTTCCCCTTGTGATGTCAGACTACATTTAACGCAGCTGATCTCACTGCTGGAAAAACCAGTGGCAGGATGCCAATATTGCTGAGAATTAAGCGAGTGAAACAACAATTAAGCTTGTTATTCAGTTATTACTCATAAACTTTACTGTCCAGTAGCTTATGTAAATTCTCCTAAAACTGCTGTTAAAAAGTGACATAGAGATGAGTGAGGAAGTGAGGTTAAATGGTTAGTGCACACACACACACACAAGCACTCGCAAACTCACATGCAAATATCTATATATGGTATACCCTTGGTATATGTGTGCACCGTGAATGCATTTCTGAACATGCTGATATAACAACACAATGCTAAGACATTTCATGTGCAAACCTCCATGTACATGTTTTATATATTTGTCTGTAGGATTTTATTGGTTTATGATAATAAATAATAATTATAGCTTGTGCATAATGTATTGTCTGGCACTGTTTAAAGAATCCTGGCTAGTTATATAATCTGCAGTCGTAATAACACATACAACATTAGTATTTTTTCAACAGAACATATTCAGAGGACCTTAAAAAGTCTAATAATTTTACTAATGTGGGTAAATTTAGTGTCAGAAAGACATTTATTGTTGTAGCATGGTGTTATCAAACACTACTTGTGTGTGTAGAAGGCGCTGTTAGAGCCACCACAAAGTGTTAGAGATTAGAGATGTTATATGAATGCTCTTGTTATTAGACTGAGGGATAACCCTCGAGGGGTTAAATGCTGAGACTGTGTCTGTCTTTTTTTCTTTCTTTCATACAGACACATGACTTCAGCTCAGCTTCTAAACTGACTTCATTGTCTTTGCTCGTGTGTTTTTGGCTTAGCTGCCTGCTATTGTCTGACCCTCTTCCTTCGAAAGACATCCTTCTTGTCCTTCTATGGTCAGTTCAAGTGCAGAGGTTGATGAAATGATTTCAAACGGACTTTCTGACCACCTTGAAGAAGGGGGCTTCCCTATGAATGTCCCCAGGCCTTTGCTGTGGCTTCAGT
This sequence comes from Hoplias malabaricus, assembly GCF_029633855.1. Classification (NCBI taxonomy): domain Eukaryota; kingdom Metazoa; phylum Chordata; class Actinopteri; order Characiformes; family Erythrinidae; genus Hoplias; species Hoplias malabaricus. The sequence goes on along the minus strand of NC_089815.1, from coordinate 24,310,592 downwards.
GGCCATCAGAGGGAGAGAAACAACTGAAGAAAAGTCAGCAGTGTGTCATCCAGGGGAGGGAGGGAGGGAGGTTATTGGCAAAGATGGGCAGCCTCAGGTCATGAGAGGCTGAGTAATAAGGATGACCTCATGAAAAAGAGAAACCCTTGACACTGCTGTTTGTGAGCTGCAGTTGGCCTTCACTTGCTGTGACTTGTCTGCTGTAGCCCACAAGTGGGCAAAACTAATTGTTATCTGTGGCTAATAACTGCCTGAGACTGAGGAGTCCAGGGCACTGTATATGCATTTCACTGGGTCCTTTGTGTTTGCAGCAAGTGAATCATGACCATGACGTGAAGATTTAATTTATTGATTTAGTGATTTTAAAAAAGCATCCATTTTCATATTAGATGCATATCTATGTGAGAATGTAGGTCAGATCACGTAATACTTTATGAGGTCCGTGTACTTCATAGTTCCACTAAACCGAGCATGCAAATTTTAATGGATCTTTTTTTCTTTTTTACGTATTATTCACCAAATGTATAATAATTGTAATAACTCTCCCAATTGTATGCCTTTTTCTCTTCAAAAATCAATCATATGTGTAATTTGAGCAGGGGCACCCACATTTTAGCATAAGAACACATGTAAGTGTTCAGTAACAGTCTATAACCCATCTGTTGTCATGAACAATCTATAAGCCACTGCAGACCAGGCAGTGTATCCAAAATGTGTAGTTCTGTGGTCAGAAACTGACCTCTAATGAAGGGCTAAAGGGAATGGCTAATTCGTATTCTGCATGGCAACAATCGGTTAGTATCTGTACCTCTTCACTAGGTGTCTCTATTAAAAAGGCTATTCAGCATGGTCCTACAACTAGGTGTTTCTAATAAGGTGGTCACTTTATGGGATGTTACACTGTACTGCTTTTTCCAAATCTACATGATCTGCCTAGTTATATTAGTCAAATGTTTGCTTCTTTATTTTGCACTGAGCTTACTGCAGCTAAGTAGTAGCTTATGGAAGATAACATGCAGTTATTTATAAAAATGGACAAAAGTCAGGGTTCAAGATGACTGCTGCCATTGTTTTGGTGTTTACCTCCTTGCGTACATAACAGCATGTCATACCATGTCTGAAACTATATAGGAAAGTCAGCTTGAGGTTTGAGGCAAGTGTGTGATGCTTCAGGCATGCAGTTTGCACAATGTCTTAAGCAAAATTCCATTCACCTGTTGGTCTTATACAGTACTCATCAAAAGCTTTTCTTTATTTTAATTGCAGTAAAAATGGACACTGAGTTAGTTGTTTGTTTTCAGGGTCAGTGAAAAAGCAGACATTCTGCAGAAAATTACATGGAACCTTCAACAGCTGCAAAGGCCCACCCTTTGGCTCTATTACTGCTTCTGTTTGTTTCAGGAGAAATAGAGTTTTTCAAAGACATTTAAAGGGACAATTTCCACAGAAGATCAGTCTTAAAATTAGGTTCCGAAGAAGTTCCAGTGCACAATTCAAAGCAAAAAAAAAATAATAAAATAAAAATTCTGTAGGCACTTCCTCCTGATCAGGGTCTTGGTGGGTCCACAGCCTACATGGAATCGTTGGATGGCGTGCCAGTCCATCACAGGGCATCACATACTCACCCAGTCACGCACAGCTGTGGGCACGGTCACATAAGAACTCAGAGGAAACCCACACAAACACAGAGAGAACACAGGGGGGATCACTCCTCACGGACTGTGACCAAAGGCAACCCAGTTTGAACCCAAGACCCTGAGCCGTGTAGCAGCAACACTGTTGCTTTATTGCATCACTTGACTAGTCTTTTATTGCAGAGTCACATGGCTGCTCAGGCAGGACAGGGACTTCCACAGAAAAAAAAATGTTGTGTAGTAGTTTTTGTTGCACATTTTAAGATCCTCTTTCTCTGAATCGCATTTCAAGGCTGTTGATGTGGAGTGCTATTTCCTGTGTGTGACAGGAAGCACGAGTGCACTGTCATAAGAGTGGAGACACGCTGGTCAGATTGACACGGCGCCTTCCAAGAGAACAGCACAGCAAACACATGGACACAAGCAAAAACACAGTGTACAATGTCATTATGATCTGCAAAGTCTTGTCATGTGACAGATCCCCTTTCATTATATTATACAAACCTCTCTAGAGGTTTTTAAATTAAACAGTCCTTACCAGCTTATTATTCAGCAATGGAAGCTTCATCTTTTTCATAAAATGCTCTAATGTTTCTCTTTGTTTATGTATTTAACCTTTATCTCACCAGTCAAACATTAACATGAGCTACTTCCGTGCTATCAATATGCATTTGCTTATGGAAAACCTAGGGCTTTGCTGATTTAACTAAAGCTCAGTGTTAAAGCCCTGAGGGCTTGACAATTCACTTTAACAGAGCTGCCATCTTATAGCACGATCTACAAAAAAACTCACCAGCACTGCATTTTGCTACCTTGCTCCTACAATCATGTTTCTGACAGATATTTCAAAGGTGTGAGTTCATACTTGAGGTTCCAGGACTTCCCCATGTGATCAGGACCGAAATTTACAAGAATTATGCTGAGGCAGCTGATGGGATTATCCCTTTACAGATGCTACTCAGTGCATTATCATTAGCTACACTTGAAATCTCATTATAGTCATCTCACTGCTCATGATTACGTGTTATTTTATCCTCAGTAGGTTCCTCTTATTCCATGAGAGATATTTTTGCTCCTTTTTTCAACAATTCTCAGGTGTGAACCTGCAGTATGGAAAATGCTGCTTTATCTCCTTCCGTACTTTATCAACCATGCTATGCTTTCCCCCAGCTTTTTCCATTGTGCTTATTCTTTATCTGTTGGTACTGATTTTCTTAGTGTTGCATCATACCAAGGCCAGGGGAGTGATTTGGCAGGTGGGGGAGAGACCTTACTATAATGTACACTACTCTTCCCTGCAGGGACATTTTCTTAAGAATTCCAAAACTTCAGAAACAATTGTAGTGTGATTATTTTATTATTCACTGAGATCATGAAATGGTGCCAGAAATGGTTCTAAAATACATTCATTGTGACTTAAAACCTAAAAGACAGAATCCTTACATTTGGTCCATGGTACTTTTACATTAAGGACTAGCCAATGAACTACGTTAGCAAACAAGCTACATATTTTTGTCCTAGCATATTCAGTGTCCTAACATATAATTTCAATGTGTTTATGTGAATTAGGAAAGAACAACTCATGAGGGAGGTTCAGATGAAATTCAGTTTTGAAAAACAGACGACCGGCACCATATATAATCATTCCTCTGTCTAAGCTCAAGTAACTGTAAGCCACAGACAATCACCACATAGGTGTCTTTATTTTCCTCCTGAATGGAGTTATTTTAGCTCTGAGTCGTCTTTCGCCTCCACCCGCTAAAACCACACTCACACCCTCATGCATACTCCCATATTATTTACGCTGTAGCTATATGCTTCTGTGCACAGTGCTACCTAGAAAAGGCTTCTTATCTTATCTGGGGTTCCTGCTGTGGAATGCCATCTTTTTCCTTCTTCCGAATCCCAGGTGGCTGCTTTCTCTGTCCGAGGCTCAGCATGAGCCCAGGGCTGCATTAGGAGGAGCCTGTCAAACGCCGTTGACAAACAGGTGGGGCTAGCATCGAGCTGTGAACTGAACTGTGAGCTTCTTCTCAGCCTGGTGGTCTCTCATTAGACCCCAGGGTCTCCCTCCCTCTATCCGTCCCAGCCTCTCTCTCGACAAACATTAGCGGCTGTGTGTTGGGCCCCACTGGCCGGCCACCCAGCCTGCATTCTCCACTGACTATGTGGTACATTCATTAGCATGCTGATATTACTGCTATGTGCATGTAATTGTACAACAATTGTATAAACAAAAAAAACCTATTTACCTATTTTACAAAAATATATATTTTTCAATTCCTATCTGTATTTATACCTTTCTATGATTAATTTTAATTATTGACATTATTTAATTTAAACATTATTTTGGCTAAAATGTGAGTGTGTAATTATTATGTTTTATTCTAAAACCAGCTCTTGGATGCATTTTTACACCCCTGGTGACTTCTACAAATAATTCTATAATTGCGGTGTTATTACAGTCATTATTCCCTAAATATCTTCCTATACAAGACAGCAGAAATGTGGTGCTGGTTTTCTGTGACCAGAGCCCATACTCATGTTTGTAAAGTGCAGCTAATAGCAATGCATAATATATAACATTTTAGAGAGAGCTTATATTGGAGAGAATTCCAACAAAAACTGAGCAACAAGAGGGAAAGACAGTGTTCTCTGTGTGCTCTAATGTCAAGAGTTAATGTGCAAATCTGATCATGCAGTATGTACAAGAATGCAGACAAGACAAATTAACCAAACCACATTGGTTATACAAAGCGGCTGCAAGTCTCAGCTTTTCTCCATGTGCTTGAGTCAGCTGTATATGTAACAAATCATGCAAAGCTACACACTTGTCTATCTCTGAACTAACGGGCTGTACTCCAACAGAGCCTCTTCTTGGAATCCTGTGTGGTGTCCCTGGAAAAAATGAGAGGCTGAAAGGTTTTACCAGGAAAGCCTGGCTGTGGTGGGAGGCACAGGCCCCAGGTTTTAGGCATCCTGACTGTCTGAATGGGAGCTTGCACTGAGAATCTTCACATGCTCCCCACACCCAGACACTGAACAGATTGTGAAGCAGCGTAGGACCTCCAGCAATTAGCACAGCGGCATGGTATCGTCTTGCATTTGAGGGTATGACAAGCCGAGGCCTGGTGGTTATTCGGTCAATGCGCTTGTGTGTATTCACATAGATGTGTCATTAGCGTCTGAAAGTCAAGACTCCATCTTAAATTTCAAATCAAATTTTGCATATATTTTAGTTATCCACAGATAGCTTTGTTGACATTCCACATGCAAATATTTTAAATTGGTTCTCTACAGGGAGCGCACAAAATATGGCATTGTTTCATGCACTATTTCTTTCTCTTTTATTTTTTTGCAAAACAATCTAATATAAGATATTACTATTTTTGAATAGTACTTTAAAATTAATAAATAAACAATGCATTATTATGCAAATGTGTGTTCTCTGTAGAGGGTATGTGCTTATTTTAAACATCTGATTTGACCTGGTGCACCCAAACTTTTGCATGTTGTAATTAACCTAGCACTTTCCTTATTAACAGATGAAATCATAATGCAATTGTTAACTGATTATATTAGAGCATCTTTATTGTCTGGGCTCAGAAGGAAGCTGTGAAAATGAGGCTTGGAACCGGTCTGTGCTGTGAGCTGATCTGAGGTCAGCTCTGACAACTTGCCATGTTTTGTTCAAGTGAGGTAGGGTTCTCAGGGAAATTGATCCTGAAGCAGCTGTCTAAGCCATGCTAACGGTTTTCTCTCCAGGCCCAGGAACCTGCAGCTGTCACTGCTCCGCCGGCAGGAGGGCTGAGTAATTAGGCCAGTCGGGTTAATCTCCTGATGCTACCGACTCCGGTCTCCCTGCTGGGGAAATCTTCAGAGCAGGGTTATCAGAGGCCACTATCATAATTCACACTCAGCTGCCAATCTAAGGTTAGATAATACTGCTAAAAAGCCCATATCCTACATATATTATATGTACTTCATAGCCATATATTTGCTTTATAACCCCTCGAGCTAATGATTGGCTTTGAGCTTTGTGACCTTTGGCTCATGGACAGCTGATGCAGAGCATCTTGTTTCACTCAGTATCTTTCTATAGAGATTATACTCACTGTGCATACACAATTTCCACATCTGTGTCTACAACGGGTGTACTTTACAGTGCAGTTAGTCCTCAACATATGAACAAATTTGGTTTTGAGAACTTGTTTACAAATCGGAAAAGTCCAACATTGCAGTAAATCTAAGGCATATAACACTGTACAGTAATAACTTTTTATATCAAGTTTACTTGACCTTTGTACAGTATATATATATAGCAGGTAGTGTCGCAGTCACACAGCTCCAGTGTCTTGGAGGTTGTGGGTTCAAGTCCCACTCCGGGTGACTGTCTATGAGGTTTGGTGTGTTCTCTCCTTGTCTACGTGGGTTTCCTCTGGATGCTCCAGTTTCCTCCTACTATCCATAAAGACATGTTGGTAGGTGGATTGGTGACACAAAATTGTCCCTAGGCGTGTGTGTCTGTGCGAGTATGTTGCCTGTGACCCCACCTTGAGGCCATTGATTCTGGGTAGGCTCCGCACCCACTGCAACCCTTCACTGTATAAGCGGTTACAGACAGTGAATGAGTTAATGTAATATTCCTTGAAAAACTGGAACAGCTGGTGTATATAGACTGGCTTTGAGTGACCACTACACTGAAGAGCACAAACACTTTTTGGAAAACCCTGGATGTGACTGCTGTAAACCTTTACTCAAAGTGTGACGTCCCACATGCAGCAAAGACAAGGACTAACCATATGCACTGCTGCCAATTGCACTTTAATCAATTTTTAAACAAATGAACACAGTTGTTTGAATTATTGAAAACGCGCAAGTTTAAGGCCAATAAATAGAGGATGTGCTGCTGCTGTCAAATATGTGTCTACAAACTTTTGGACATACAGTGTACATCAGAGTGTATGTGGATGTATTTGACCTGCAATATTCATTTTACAACCTCTGTGTATGCCTTAAAATTGACCAGGCTCTCATGATCACTGTGCCTTTAAGACTGACATATGTAAATGAGCTATTTTCTGATTGGCTGCTCCGCATTTGTGCTTAATTCAAAAAGCATCCCAAGCTGAAACAATATATTTCAGCATGAATTGGCAGGGCTAAAGTGTCATAAGACTACAGACTACTCCAAACTCCAAACCTATTGTTTTTTAATAGATAGTTTCCCCACTATATAGGCCCTGTAAGCAAAGGAACCCAGGGTTAGGCTTTGGCATGTTAACAAGGCCAGAGGGAAAAGCACAGTCTGCACAAATATACAGTGCATTGTCTCTGCAAGGCCTACCGAAACCACATGCGCACAGCTTGCTGCAACAATGCCTACTTTATCCTGCATCAGGTCTATTACGATCAAATATGATGATAATAAATAAAGTGTACACTGGCTTCAATCAATACTGGCTTGGTTTGATTTTACAAATGTGTCACAAAGGTCAGCACTCCAGTAATATACCAATAGCACTGCTGCAAAAAAGATTTGAATACTGCATTTTTAATATAGTAAAAAATAGTAATGCACTGATACAATCAGAGACTCACCCCCTTAGGGTTTTTTCCGCAAACAACGAATAAAATTCTAAGATGGAAAAGCTCATCAGTGAGCATGGAAGAGCACTCAAGGTTAACGTCTACCCAGAGAGTTAGGGAGTTAGTGGTGTGTGGCTGAGTGCAGAGGCCTGGCTGCAGTTAGAAAGTCCCCGCTAAGTGCCTTTGTCTGTGGCTGTAAACAAGGCCAGGTCAGCATTGGCCCAGTTATGGCCAGCCAGGCAGTCACCAAATCCCTGCTTCAATCACTTCAATTAGCCTGAGTACAGCTCTCCCTCCTTGCTCTAATGCACGTAAACACACACACGCGGGCAGACACAAACACAGGCTAGGACATCTAATGACCACCAGGCCCTGTACGTGTCTCCTGGGAGAGAGTTACAGTGCTGGGGTCTTATCGTGTACATGCACTTATGCAAACATTTTCCTCACAAACACTCTCACACAGGGATTGATTGTTGATTGGCACAGGGAGGCCAGTGCCCAGGGGTCTCTAAATGGGCCCAGGGGCTCTCAGACTTCATGGCCTGTCGTAGTAGTTAATGGACTGGGGACAGTCCACAGTGCAATATTATGTGGACAAATGACCCTTTCGATATGTAATGACCATATAAATGCAATCAAGACCCCTCAACTTAAAACCTGCCGTTGTATAAGAGCCCCAGTGTTTAATATTCCTGGATATTCAGGAGGTATTTTTAACCCTACTCCTCCATTGCTGAAGTTACATACATGTTTCAGCCTGGAGTGCAACTTTGCATGAGACTCAGTAAAAGGCAGCTAGAGCATGGCTGCACAGCTTGAAAATGCAATGAAATAATTCAAGCTGCAAGCATCAAGAGATATATATAGAATAAGAACTGTTCATTCAGTTCTGAACATTTTTTCCAATGCTGTTCAAATATTTAAAGTTAATTGTGCACAGAGTAGCACATTCAGCACTGAAGCATTTCACCTCAGGTGCATTCATATGCATCCTGCTGTATTTATTTATCAGTTCAGCCCCATGTGCTGCAGGGTACAGAACAACCTGTCCATTTAAATGAGTTTATGTCTGATCTTTTATGTGACAGAGCACAAGAATGTACCCTTCTTCTCTAACCACACCCACACATTGTTCACTCAGCCTTCCTTTAATTTCTTTTCCAGAACAGTACAGTACACACAAACACACGCACATTTGTTTTTGTCAATTGTGGGCACATTACACAGACTCACCCATTCACTTGCCCTTACATTACCTATAAGTACTAATATGTTAACCCTTGCCCTAACCCTAAATCCAACCTCTGCCTCCAAACCTAAAGCATGCCACCTCAAAAATAAGTTATTTACATAGTGGGAACCTACTTTGGGGTCTCCACATGGGCAAGGGTTCTCTAATATTTGAGTGTTTAAATCGGTTTTGGTCCCCACAACGTAGAAAATTCCTGGTACACACACACACACACACACACACATACGCATACCGTACAGTAACGTTTGATCTAAAACCACACCCCCTGATAGGGCAAAGCTTGCACTCATTCTAGTTCTTTCCTGCACAGCAAGAGACCTCTCTCTCCCTCTCTCCCTCACACACACACACACACACACACACACTGTAGCCGGAGGTTAGGTACTGGATGAGATGTTCTCTGGAACACTGATGAGCTCAATGGAACGTAGAGTCCCAGTTAAAGAAGCTCCAGTTTATGGCATGACTTTGACAGTCATTCCCTTAAGCTTTGGACTTTCTTGGCTCATAGCAAACCCTAAGACCGGGCACTGAACATGATGTTACAGCTAGGGAGGTAATTTCTGGAAACATATTAATGAATGTTAGGCACAAAACATGAGCTGTGTGAAACAGTAGCAGCACTGTGCATAATCTCTGGAAGCATCATTAGGAATAGAGGGATACTAGTGCTAACAAAACATAATTACTGAACATAGTGCTCAGGGTGGAAACCCCAGGAAATAGGATTAGCTACATTAGCAACAGGCGAAAACGTGTGCTGCGTAAAACTATATTAATGGAACATTATCTCCATTTACACCATCTTAAAATATTTTCTGGACAGAAATGCAGAGAAAATTTTTATTTAAGCGCCTGCACACAGTGAAGCTAACCAAAATATAGTTACTTAAAATTATGCTAATTGCAGTTAGCTCTGGATGCTACAAGGAAAATGCCTTTAAGATATAAACGCAGGGTGCAGCTAACACAGAACAATGGTGAGGCCTTTATGCAGTTAGGTCAAGGATTAATAAAAAATAAATGGTTATTTTTTCACATTTGATAATAATATGATGTAATCTAAGGGGTTTAGGGGATTGTTTCTAGACAAATTTAAGAATGATACCTCTACTAACTGCAGGTGTGCTAGGGATCCAGGTGGAAAAAATGTTCACGATTAACCAATTTGAATATAAACAAATCTGAATAGGCCTTAAAAATTCATGACTGTGCATAGCTACCAGGTAAACAGTGCACAGAAACCCTGTGTTTGTGTGTTTTTAAATTGAGGGCTTTCCCTTCAGGCACAATGCTTACCTCTTTGACCTGCCAGTGCTGAAAACTTTACATGGCATATCGAGTATCTGTCCTGTGAGCAACTCCCACCCACACCCACACATGCACAAACATGCGCACAGTGAGTTCATGGTCTTTTCCTCAGGGCTCCTATCAGGGATTCCCTCTTTGCTGACTTATAAAGCACAGCTGTTTAGACGATGACTCTGAAGTGGCGTAACTTCACCTACCTTTGACTCACTCGTCTCAGACTTTCTCATCAATGTCTCATTCCAGATGTGACATCCCTTCTTTAACATTACTTTCCCTTCTGCACATATGACCTAAAGAGTTTTTGCCTAATTTGTCATTTAGAGGTGTGTCATTAATATTTGCTCAAGGACTCATTGGTGTAGCACTGTGTGCTTGTTTACCCTTTGAATCGAACTCCAATCAGCCACATGGTGAGCAAAAGTGATGCACATTACACTATACCAATATACATTAAGACAAATATATGTCCCAAAGCACATACCGTACAGTCTCTTCTTAAAATTATTACCTGCCAAGGTTGGTGATGTCAAGGCGCATCAAAACCCCACCTCCCTCCAGGGCACAAATGCTTGTGCTAGTCTACCTCACTGCTGATGATGCTCGTCATTTATTTTTTGACACACTGTAGCTGGAGGATAAGGACTGAATTTGAAGTACTTTCTGGAACACTGTGGTGAACATGTTCATGTTCTCTGCAGAAAAGGTAATACAAAGATTAAACATCCACATTTATATCTTCATTTCATGTTAGGGACAATCTGGATATAACTGACCTGCTTAGAATTTTGCAAAATGCTGTTTTGCATTTATACCTTCCAACGTGTTAATGATATTGTTTGCATTTCAGTGTCCTTCTTTGTGTGTTGGATTATAGTGATCTAAATAGCCTTGTTAATTGTGTAGTTATTTTTACCCTGTCTGTTTACTGAGGATCATTTAATAGGTAGAAATTATTTATGGAGCCAGTCAATAGCTTGTGTAACGCATCTGTGTTGTGTCCCGTGGTGTTACAGTTCACCCAGGGTAACTATCTCTGGAAATACAAGCTGATGACTTTGACCTGGCGGCTCGTCTCTACGCAACAAGGCACTTGTATTATTTCTACTCATTCACAACACACATCTTATTCGTTGCTTGGTATTTTGTGATAGCCTTATTGTGATTGTGCATGTCATTGTTTTGGTCGGATCAGTGCCCATGGGAACTATTTACTGAGCCATTGTCTGAACAGGGCATGCCTTTCATAGTCTATTGATTTCCATTTGTGTTGCCATTTGTTTGGTTGTTTATTTGGTGCCCCTTTTGCATATTTCTCTGCAACCAACTTACCTGTTGTTCCACTTGTTCATAACGAATAGTACAAACAATTCACAATGCATGGAGAACTGTTAAACTTCTAACAGACATGCACTGAAAAGAATATTCTTCCTGTGCCGTTACAAAGTGAACAAGTGCAAGTTTGTCTGCTGGAGTGAGTCAGAATTAAAGATGCTTAGAATTATGTAAGAAGCATGTGACAATCTGGCTGTTCCTGCATCACATGAGATTATTGGATGCCGGCCCACAATGCCAAATGAGGAGCAATTATTTTGTGTGTGTGTGTGTGTCCACTAAATGCTTGGCTATAAACAGCACCCCTTTACCATATTTGTCTTGGCCCAGAAATAGCTGAGAGAAGGCTGCAAACAGTGCCTTTCCAATCCGGCTGATTGAGGAACAGAGACTTGATTGTGGCGTTTGATATATGGCGTGACCCAGAGGGCAGCCCACACTGGCCTTTGGAGATGATTAAGAAGAGCGTGGGTCTGGTCCCATGAACATGACAGGGCCTTACTCACCCCCTTTTTAGTGTAGCACGGGTTGTTTTGGCAGTTCGGAGGAAAAACTTGAAAACAAGCCGAAGAATAGACTCTTGAAAAAAGACCCTCTGCGGTGTCTTGGCCTTCAGTTAATGTCCTGTTCTCTTCACTTTATTCATGAATGTAACACTGCCTTGTGACTACTATAAACAGCATTAAGAACAAGAACAGATCTGCAGGGCACAAGTCTGCTTTTTCCTGTTCTCAATAACATCACTGAGAAGAAGAGCATCAAAACAATATGTGATCAGTTGAGCAAAAACAGTTTAAAGGGAAACATTGGCATGCGGTATTATCATGAATTAAACTTCATGAAATTGAAAGTAATTTGATGAGGGATGACAGGAGTTGTTCAGCAGTGTTTGGCGATCTCTATAGTAATTTTATCTGTGTTGTTTCCTCTACTTGACACGGTTGTCACGTGACTCCAGGTTGCTATGGACTCAAAGCTGGTCAACAGTTGCTGTGGTGAGACAGGGCCTCCCTATGCTGGAGGAAAACGTGTAAAGTCGTCTGCACTGACTCAAGCTCCCCACCTCCATGGAATTTAGGATCTTACTCACCTCAGCATAAAAATGTTTCCACGGCTGTGACCAAGCCACCCGGAATATCCCTCTGCCAGCAATCCCAAGGCACCCCATGGTTGAGTAATGAACACAGTGGCTAGAAAAATACTATGAGGTTGGGGAAAAAGGTCCGTAAAAGTCTCTAATAAAACACATTATCCAGCCATGCAGTGCTAACAACAGTGCCCAGGCCCTGAGGCACAGCAGCAGCCCTGAGGGAAAAGACCCAAACACTGCAGCTGCCATGACCATCGTCACTCAGCAGCAAAAATACATTCAGAAATCCTGGAATTTTATCTCTGAGTGAGCAAATTACCATTTTTGAAACTTAACAGCGTGAATTAAAACCCACTTTTATGTGACCAGCGTTTTATCTATAGGAATCAACAAAGAAAGAGCATGCACACAGAGTCTTTGATGCAGAAAACTGAATAGCACCCCATGTGGCGCAGTTCCTAAGCATGAGTGAGTGAGTAAGTGAATGAGCGAGTTACAAGCCAGTTCCTTTAGGAGCTTTGCATCTACAAATACAGCTGAAATTCAGGAAATGTATAATTTCACCTGCTCAGACTTGCAATGTGTTGTAATAAAAATATAAATTAAGTCAATTTCAACTCCACCACATGCTATTGCAGGATCAAAGACAACTTTTGTCGTTTTGTCTCCTAGTGCGCTAAGTGTATATAACCGGAAATGATGTTGTGTTGCAACAGATTGGATTTGCTTTTATTTCTTTTTGGGTGTGGGGGGATGTGCAGCCTTTTGTCATGTTTTGGCACATGTTTAATCACTTGTTTAATAAAATTCCAGTCATAAGTATTTTGTTTAGACTTTGCAGTTCCAGTAATTTCCTTTCGTTTTTCCCGTGATGTCTGTATTTCCACAAAGGCAGACGCAAGGGGGGCTAAGGTCTCCCGGTTATTAACATCAGACCATCCTAATAAGGTAATGCACACATATTTCCTTGGAAAGAATTTATCTGCACTGTCTTCTTTCCATGCAAGAATGAGCTGTTCTGAACATGTGTGTGTGATTTTGTAACTGTGTAACTGTGTGTGTGTGAAATAGAGAGAGAGAGAGAGAGAGAGAGAGAGAGAGAGAGAGAGAGAGAGAGAGAGAGAGAGCGTGTTTATTTGACTACTGGAAGGAGGTGTCTGTTCATGTTTTGTTGTTCAGCTTCTAGGAAAAAAAAGAAAAAGAAACTTGGACAACACAACCTCTTTTACAGGAAGCATGCAGCCGGGAAGAGAAGCAGAGTGAGAAGGGACTACCACGGAAACTGAAACTATTCCCAGATTTTGAAGAATGCAAGGAATCTGTTTAGTGTGAGAGCAAGCTATCAGCACTTCAGATGATATTAGCCTCTATTAGTGCACAGAGAACATCACTCTCATGGTCATCCATTTGTTAAAAGCTCAGAAGTGGTATTGTAGCAGTGGGTGCTGCCCTGTGGTTTGAAAGCCCACAGAAAATGCAGTGTTCTCTGAATGGCACACCTACATTCTGGAAAATGCTTTTCAGGAGCTGCCACTTCATGTTGACATATTTGGCTCCTTGCATATTTATAGAGAGCTTTGTCTCAGTGCGGGGTGGAGAAGTCTCAGCCCTGTGCTGGAGCCAGGAGCCCAAAGGCCATGCTTGTACTGTACGGTACAGTATGTCTTGTAATGAAAGCCAGGAAGCCAAGCGCTAAAAATACTCTGTGTTACTAAAGAAGACAAGTGCATTTGCAGGGAGGTGAGGAGCATATCCAGAGCCATGGAGTGCTGTAAGGACAGGGTGATTTGTTTGAATAATAATTTCTGCGTTTGTGTGCTCGTGTGACTCCACATTGTCTGTGTACTACAGCTGCACATTGTTTACAGTTACTTTGATTTTTCAATACAATTTAACAAATTGCTCACTGATACTAACGCATGGTTGTAGACTGAGCTGCAGTGTATTGATTAGCACACGCTTACCACCTTGGACCCGTGCCTCCAAACCTGGGCAACATTCCTAAACTTTACAATAGCCTACATTTTTATGACATTAGTGTGTTGTTTTTTAAATGCTCACGTCCTAGTTTCACTTATTCACATGGTTAAATTCACCTTGAGGAACGTGAATGGACTCTATGACATTATTTTAATTACTACAGAAGCAAAAGTTCTTTTTCACATTCCTGCAGCCGTGCCTGTTCTAGAGAAAGGTTTTTTCCTCATGCAAATTTTAATTGTGTTTATTGTGCAAAAATTGGAACAGGAAGGAATCGAAGTGCCTTTCAGGTTTGAACAGGTTATGAACATGAAATTATTATGTTCAAAGTAAGAATTTGAGAAATGCAAAGTCACATTAAATATGCCTTCCTCCTGTGTGGTAGGTAAGAGGGCTTATTTGCATATTCAAGGCTTTTGCTTTATCATGTCCTACATTTTGCAGCCCTGTTATTTACATCTTGTTGTTTAAACACACACTGATATCGGTCTGTATGTTCCTGTCATATAGGAGGGTAAAAGACTTGTCCGTATTGCACTGTATTTTCTTTAGCCTCCTTAGCCTATAGACCCCTGTTGATGTTTACAGCTGTTCTTAGTTTACAGTTTAATAACTGGCTGACCTCATAACGCACAAATCACTGTTGACTTCTGATGCTTGCAAAAACAAGAGGCTCGCAATGTGCAGTAATGACTTGTCTAAGTTCTGACCAGTGCTGCTTTATCATAATGTGGTCAAACACCCTTGCACGGTGCCTCTGGTCATGTTGTCCTGTGACCCACCATGATAAACACATCTCAGCATGGGTTATTTAGATGTGTTGATGAAGAGTTTTTCTAGGTAAGTGACTGATAGAGACTGGAATGAAACCAGAGAATGGAAGGAAACAAGTCAAACACAAAAACATCGCAGTGTCTCTCATCTCATGTGACTCTCTCTCTCTCTCTCTGTTGCCTTGTTGACTTCCTGCCCAGCTCACCCCTCCTCTGCTCAGCCAGCTGTGTTGTGCTGACGTAAACCCCCTCCCCTTCCCACATATAAACACACAAACTCCCCCTTATCGCGATGCATAATGTAAAAGTGATTAGTCATTTATTGTTCCTCCAAAGCTCTCCAAAAGGGAAAACATCACAACATGTTATGTCGGCATGTTTTTATCTCAGCAGTGTTTTCCTCATACCCTTTGTTTTTCTGAACATGCCGCTTGAAGGACTACCTTTACACTCCAAAGACTGTTTTCACCCTACTGGCTTGAGCTATTGATTAATGGTCTTGTTGCCAGCTCTGCTGTGTTATTCAAGTAGAAGGGTGTTGCAACGAAGAGCACACTGTCCTGCACAGCCACCCAACCCCACCCCACTCCACCCAGCCCCAAACATGCCTGCCCTCCAAAAGCTGAGCCAGGTCCTAATGCCAGGGATCAGGTCAGGGCTTCTCTAGCTCATTCCTTCAGGTTTTCGTCTGCAGTCCTTACACAATGGCACTTCTGCAGACTTATGTTTGAGCACGATAATTTGAGAGGCTTGAGAGTTAAAGACCTATAGGGTCTTGAAAAATAGCGTCCGTGCCTAATCTGCAAGGATTTCTGAGGAACTGTAATCTGGAAAAGCTGAAAGAAAGAAAAAAATAGTGACCTGACAAGGCAGTTCTGCCACGGGCACAAACATGCTGTTCCACACAATCATCAGAAACAAGGAAAACAAAGAAGCATATGTTGAAACATATCCAGAAATAGGCAGAGACAGAAAAAAACACAGCAGTTTCCAGACCCTCCCTTCTCTCCCGTCCTCTCTCTCTCTCTCTTTCTCTCACTCTCTCTGTCTCTCACTTTGGAAAAACTATATTCTCTCTGACTGTAAACAACAGTGTAGTTGTCATAGTTTTTCAGCCCCATTTAGAGCCTAATGCATTCACTGTAGGGGCTTTAACCAAGGAACAATAGCTTCATTTCCAACCAACACAAGTATTTATTATGAAAAATGTTTTTAATGATTAAAGATGTAGGTCATGCATTTGGAAAAATATTAGTAAAATTTTATACATTTCTGCAAAACATCTTTCCATTCATGTTTTGAATAACAATTGTCAATACTTCCATTGTGAAAACCTACATTGGAAATATATTTGGGGTGAGGCTGGGGGTTGACTCTGAATAAATGAATAAATTTAGTGTAAAATCTGACAGATTTCCCTCGCAAGCCTCTTACCACAAATACAAACAGCACAAGCAGAAGACAGGGTTGTTTTTTGTAGTGGGTTAAGTGTCACAGTCACACAGCTCCAGGGACCTGGAGGTTGTGGGTTCATGTCCCACTCCGGGTGACTGTCTGTGAGGAGTTTGGTGTGTTCTCCCTGTGTCTGCGTGGGTTTCCTCCGGGTGACTGTCTGTGAGGAGTGTGGTGTGTTCTCCCTGTGTCTGCGTGGGTTTCCTCCAGGTGCTCCGGTTTCCTCCCACAGTCCAAAAAACACACATTGTAGGTGGATTGGCGACTCAAAAGTGTCTGTAGGTGTGACTGAATGTCACCCTCCCAGGGTGTGTTCCCACCTCGCACCCAATGATCCCAGGTAGGCTCCGGACCCACCACAACCCTGAACTGGATAAGAAGTTACAGACAATTAATAAATGAATGAATTAATTAATGTAGTGTTTCAGTGGTGTACATCTTTCCTCTGTTACTGGGATCCCCAATGATACTTCAGCCGCCTGAGGCCAGGAATCCTAAGAACACACCATTGATTTCAACAATGAGTGGGTGGGATCATCCTCTTCCTCCCCTTAAAACATGGCACAGTGGCAGGAAGCATGGCTGATGTGACTGACCTGGGCATTTTGCACTCTCCTTCAGCTCATGCGGGTACATCAGCAGCAGTGGGAAAGGAAGATAGTGGCTGGCATCACGCATCTCAAAGAAAGCATGTGTTTGCCCGCACCTGCCGAGTATTCAGAAAGAAATAATTCCTGCATAAATTGTTTTTATTACCTAGCTTGAAACTAGCTGCGAGGCCTGCGCAATCTGTTTGAGTTTTCATTTCATGACTTGCAGATTGAGCTGGCAATGACTGAGGCAGACAAGCTGGAAGATACTAACTGCAAAGTTAATTTCTGCAGAAATTCTTCTGGAATATGACCCTGAAATGTGACTTAATTACACTCGTCTCCTACGCCGAAGAACTGGAACCACTTCAGTCTCTGCAGACATTCGCAACTCTGAGTCCTTAGAACGCTCTGAGCTGAAGGGATGAATTATTCTTCACATATTGGGTTTTTTGGGATTTCTGCTAGGGTACAGAGTGTGATTTATTTTATTGAGTTTGCAGGGATCCTAGTGTTCCTCTAGATTCTTTCATAAACAGACATTTAAATTCAGGATCCTTTAACATTAGCTCAGAATGGACACTGAAACAATGTGTAATAGAACTGTTCCATCCTTGGAAACATGCATGATCTTTCCCTCTCTCACACATGTACACACACACACACACACACACACACAAACACACATACACACATTCTCCTATAAACACGCAGGACGGGTTGTGCAACAGAAAGGCGTCTGTGCATGGATTGGAGTAGGAAAAAGACCCTCCCGACTCTGTTGTTTTGGCACATACCTGCCCATGTGATTGGCTGCCTGATTGTAACCCCTCGCTGTAAGCAGAGTACCGAGCTGAGGGCAAGAGTGAGACAGAACGTTCTGGGATCTTGTGAACTTTATTTACAAGCTCCAATAGGGGCATAGGGGAAGTAGGTGGGGATTATTATTATGCAGAAAAAAAGGAGTCATTTTAAAACAGCATGTACATGTGAATGCAATGTACAGAACTGACCCTGCATTGTGTAGCATAAGCATATGCATTCTATAGCATTAATTGTGCAGCAGTCTGTAGTTTGTGCAATATTGATGTGTGCGTACACATTATTCACTAGTCTATGCACTCTGCAGCTGTGAGCTATGCCTGCTGCTAGCATTAGGCTACACATTTTTCAGCCTTAAACTATGCATTCTTTAGGCTTATTCTCTAATTTGCAATATTAGCCTTGCTATGTTGTGTAGCATTATGCTTGCTTCATACATCAACTATACATCATTGCAACATTAGCTTACAAATATTATAGCACTAGCATAAGTGGTAAGCGACCTATTGAATTAGCCTTAACATTGTGCAGCTTTAACCTAAGCTTTATAATATGAATTGATTTACATTACATTCGTTGTATTTTATAGCATTTTATGCCATTTCCTAAGCATTTTTGCAGCAATTGTGAATACAGCAGCCTGCGTATTCTGCAGCCTTACCTCAGACTTACTGCTGCACCCGTCCGGACACTTTATACCATAAAACTAAGCATAGATCAGGAATTTGATAGAGTCTTGCTACTATACGCAGATAAAGTGACTTGAGGGCACTATCGGCACTAGATAATTTGGACTTTTATTGCTAGATGAGACAGAAGATGGAAAGGGCAGGCTGTTCTTTTCCCATGGCCTCTGAGCACACAGACCTTTCACACACACACACACGCACAAGGCCTTAGGAGCCTGGAGCATTCCTGCCAAATAGGAAGCCAATTATCTGTATACAGCAATTACAGAAGAGCACACAATGTGAAATGGTGTAGATTTAGGGATAAAACATGTGCACAGGTCTAATCATTTTTGATGCAGGACCATGTGTATCAGCACAGTTCTAATTACAATTCAATGCATATATATCCACATCTCACCTCTGCATTCTGGTGCCTTCCGCCTTAATGAGCTCACTGTGTTTGTTTTGCATCGGCTGCAGACCAGGAGCACGGCTGCTGGACTTTAGACTGCAGCACTGTATAATTACTATGTCTGTCACTCTCTATTACCTTTGCAGTCACTCAGTTCACTCCACACGCATATGCTACTATTATTCAACTGTCCTTGAGTCTCTCAAGGCCATGTGAATGCAGAATTATTGACCATAAAAAGAAACAGTGTTTAGGCCAGTTGAGTGATATACTCCTTGGCCCTTGTTGTACTAGGCCTTTACTGTTGGGTACTAGGAAAAATCTTTGATATGGAATTAATTAATATTGGTAAGGAATCATACATTAAACGTGGTTCTTCTAAAGCATTGACCCAAATATTAATTAATTCAATTTCACAGAAATATATTTCATCTCTGAAAAGTTTTGTAAAATGCAATAAAACACAAATTTGAAGCTTTATTTAACTGACAAAGCACAAAAGAAAAGATATCCATTGTTTTCATTGAACTACTCAATTGTATTTCATACATACAAACACATTTAGAATTTGACACCTGCAACACATTCGAAAAAAGGTAGAACCGAGAAATGTTTACCCCTGTGTTACATCCCCTTTCCTTTTAATTACACTGTTAACTCATTTGGGAACTGAGGATACCAATCGTTGCAAGTGGAATTGGAATTGGAATTTTTGCAAGTGGAATTTTTGTGACAGAATTTTAGATGCTCAAAAGTGTGTGGTCACCATTCCCTAACTCTTCTCTTCACTATGCACTATAGCAGACTACAGCTGGACTACACACACTGTGTCTACAAAGCCATGCTGTTGTAGCATGTTCAAAGTGAGGCCTGGCATCAGTCAAATAACCATGGACTTTCCAGGATAATACATTGTCTTGACAGCATCATATGTCTCCTGTGTTTGCCTCCACATCAACAGAAACTTTTCACAAATGCAAGTCACACATGCCATGGTCACTGAGGTATGAGAGATGCTGTATTTTTCACCAGTCACTGAAAACAACATGTGGTTTTGGAGCACCAGAGAAAATCTTGCAGACACAGAGATCACACACCAAGCTAAGTACAGGGACCCAAGACGAGGATTGAACCCCCCCTGGAGCAGTGTGGCAGTGACAATACCTGTTGCACCACTGTGCCCCGGTGGATTAACCTCCTAAAGGAGGTATTAATAATCAGGATTAATAATCGTGAGGTCAGACATTCACAGCACTTTGCTGAATAACTGTGTGTGTAATCAGTGGGAGCATGGCGTCATGTGTGAAGCTGGTGAAGGGAATGCCTTGTACTATTAAAGGCTAGTGTTAGATTGCTTGCTCGCAGCACTTATGGTCAAAGGTTGGACCATGTGGGAGAACATCATGACTGGAAACGTGAGAGCTGATCATAAAGTGAGCAAATCTCACATTCGTTATATACTGTATAACAGAACAAGCACTAAAAAACATAACTTACTCCATATGGCTGAAGATCTGAGGACACCTCATTCAACATATTTTCTGGAATGAAAGGTATTCGTATGTAATTTGCTGCCGTTATACTTATAGCTTGTACACTTCTGAGAAAGTTACAGACTAGATGTTGGAACATTGTTGTAAGGATTTGATTGCAGTGCGCCAAAGAGCATTATTTTTGGATTCCAAAATTACAAGTCTGTGAATTTTGTTGCTGAAACCAACCTCTTTCTAAGTAAAGCAAATACAGGAGTATTGGAATAATAGGGAAACTAGCTGCGAACACTGTATTCATCTCAATCTCCTTGACATCTTTTTTCTCCACTCTCAAAAACCAGATGTGTTGAATGCTAGCTTTGAATCAACAAAGCAAAAGGGCATAGTGACCTTTCATTTGAACAAGCCCCTAGAGCTGGTATTAGCCTACACTATAGAACTTGCCAAATGTTTTGCTGACATGATCACGGGGTCAGTGTGGTCAGTGTGACTGAATACAGGATCCTGGTTAGAACACACTTTCCAGTCAGCGACTCCTAAACAGAATGTGTAGAGTGAGCTCATACTCCAAAATAGTAAGGGCACAATGCATGCTGTAGCATTCCTATGAAGCACTGTCACGGCATTACACACATTACTCCTGGATCACTGATCTAAGACCAGTCCTTCCTGACATGTACATTACATTCCATATGTATGGCATTCGGCTTATGGCTGAAGCTGTAATGCAAGTTTAATTATTTAACAGAATGAATGTAGCCATAGGAGTCTTGCCCAAGGACTCTTAGAGGAATAGCCTTGGGATCCTGCCCAAGCTGAGAATCAAACCCTAGTTCACAGACTGTAGACACCATTGCTTTTTTGTGTTGTAGTGTGTAGCGTTCATGAAATATGTAATGAACCCCACTCTAAAACAATGCTCTGCCTGCTCACCTGCTCATGCAAATTTCCTCACCTTCCTCACCTTTTGCTACTTTATCAGCTTCTACACCTCTAAGAAGGATTTACACTGGATGTCGCAACATTGCTGTGAGGATTTGATGACACTCAGACTCATAGACATTAGGCAGGTCAGGATTATGTAGGATGATTGGTTCTGGATCATTTAATGCACTCCAGCTTTTTTTTTTTTATGATGAATGTTTTGATTTTATGTTTTTTGATTTCATTTATGCTACTTGTTAAACAGATATGTGCACTTTGTACATACTAAAACAAACATTTTGTTAACCTGCACATTGTACAATTGATATACATCTGATTATTATGTCTTGAATACTATATGTTTATATCTTAAATATAATTATTAGGTGCACTGACACTGAGAATAATGATTAAATGTCTGTTCTGTGATCACGTGACGCTGATTCCAGTTTTTTTTATTTTATAGATATATATCCACTGACCATATAGGTGCATTTTGTAGTTTTACAATTACAGTGTGTAGTCCATCTGTTGCACTGCATACTTTGTTAACCATCTTTCACCCTGTTCTTCAGTTTCTATGACAGGATCCCCATGTATACACCATAGAGCAGGTGTTATTGTAGTGGTATTGTTGTTTGGACTGCGTCCTGTGACCACTGATGGAGGACTAGATAATGACTAACATAAACTGCACAGCAACAGATGAGCTACTGTCTCTGACTTTACATCTAGAAGGTGGACCAACATGGTAGATGTGTCTAAAGTTGCCAGTAAGTGGGCACACTTTCTAAAAAAAATCCAGCAGTACTGCTCTGTCTCATAAACATACACTAGCGCAACACACACTAGCCAGTGCTGACAATGATCCAACATATTTTGGCAAATGGAATTATATATACTGTATATACCTGGCAAATATTTTTGTAAGGTTGTAAGGTTAATCTAAGTGTTTTTGGGCTTAAAATAAATCAGAAATTTCACATGGGTATTCAGCTGGGACATAGTGTTGGGACAAAGTAAAATTCTACTGAGGAGTGTTGGGGACTGGGGTTTGATCTGTGTGGGAACAGTGCAGTCTGCTCGGATGACGCCCACAGACGAGTCCATGCGTCCATCTGCCACTGCCCTGCAGCCACGCACTCACAGATGCGCGAGCGATGGATATGTTCGCGAGGCTACGTTCACACGCTGCTGTTACGTCTCAGTATGTTCAACTCAGCCAGGAAATAGGTCTTTTGCTCGAAAATGTGCAGAAATCAGCTCTGTTCAATATCTACTGAGGATATTGCTATCCTCTTTTTTGCACCATTTGACATCCTATCATGTATTTTTCTCATTTTATATTAATTTATAAATAAAATTTATATCTATTTATAAATAGATTGTTTATACTTGAAATGTATATGATTAAAATCTAATTATTTGCCGAATGTAACATTGTTGGGTGGAAAGCATAAATGCCTGTTCGTTATGACGTATTTTGATTATTTACTAAAACTGTATCACTTTGATTTGCACGACGCCGGATTTTCTGGAGTCAGAGACCAAGAGCCGAAACTGCCAATCGGGCAACTCGGAGTCAAAGAATCGATTCTTTTGGAGTTGACTCTCCACTCTTAGAGCAGCATTCCCGCGTCTGCCTCGTTACCAGAGCAACAGCCTGAAGCCACTGCAACTGCCTGAAGCGTCCGGTCTGACACCAGTCACAGAGAAAAACGTTCTTTATAATGTTGAAAACAATTATTTATCGTGTTTCCCTTTATTCGGTGGCCATATACAGTAGCGCGTCTTTAACGCTTGTGGGCTGCTTTTAGAGCTGGTTAAAGAAACACGGACCCGTTAATGTGAACAGCTTTTAAGTTGGACTGCATTTTTTAATGTATGTCACGCTGAAAACCACGCTCTAGGCTGGCAGTGGGATCAGTATTCAGACAGTCAGCAATGTCGTGATGTCTAATGCGCGTCGTGACTGGTAGTAGTCCCACTTCCGGTCATGACCAGCATTTTTTGGTAATCTGATCAGGGCAGTGTGGCTAATAGCTGCATTATCGCTGTATGTACTGAGTGATGATGATTGATATGTGGATGATTTTACAAATGGGGTTCCCACTGGTGCTTCACTGATGTGAAGGTAAATACATATTAAATTAAGGGAAATAGCATTCACAACTACTTGTGCCAACTATAAGTAAATACTCAAAGGGTTTTGATCCACTTCATCACAGTTTCATGCAATTAGTTTAGATTAAAAGATCCCAAAGAGCTCTGTGGCTATCTGTGATTTCCAGCACGGAGAACTTGTTAGATCATTTTCTCAAGAATGGTGGCCAAAAGTGATCCACTACTCATTTTGCTTTGCATCTTTGCAAAGACTGAGACTTTGGTTTATGTTACCTTTATACATATTATAGTCACATATTTATTGTGGAAGTTTTGAAAATTGTAACCTGAATATACTGTGTACGTTCCACTCTTATTTGGCCCTCATGCTGTTAGTATAGATCCTAGTTTACCATATTTTTTGCTATGTGGAAACGCCTCCCCACAAAATCGAGATGCTGTTTCTGAGAGTCACGTATTTAGAGTGGTTAAATGATGGTTTTAATGATATATGAGAATTGAATTGACTGAAACCTAAAATTAAAATAGTCCAACAGATATATCACATAGTGCAACATATCCCAAGACTGGGTTATCAGGTTCATATTAAGATTATATATGAAGGTCAGCAGTCATAGTATGCCCCTGCTCTGCTTAACTGCCAATAGCAGTAGCCAATTTAGACCATCCTGGTCTTGCATAGCATCAGCCAGTCACAATTTTCAAATTTGGCACTCACAGTAGCTTAATCCATGTTAGTGAAGCTTAATACTAGTGCTTAGCTATGAAAGGACTTTGAGAAATGATTCCTGGTATATCAGGTTCTGAACCCTGGAGTGTAGCCAGCATTGCCCCCAGTGTTCTGCTTTTTATTCTCCAGTACATTGTATCCCTGGAGGAACTCTATTACTGATACGTCTGAGCACTTTTATGAGTTCAGCCAGTTCTTGTGTACAGCTATAGCAGACGTGGGTACAAATAAGCTCAAGTGCATAGAGTTCTAACTATTCTTATGACATAGTATCATATATATTACCCTATTAATAAGTGAACTATCTGCAAAAAATCCCTTTGTGAGGTTTTATTTCTTCCTCCTTTTGTGCTAGAGAATTCCAGGATCTCTGAGAACACAGCGAATCTCTCTTTCCTGTAGGATGAAAAGAGTACAATGAGAGAGAGAGAGAGAGGTGGTCACCTTTTAAGCAGAACAACCTTGAAAATGCATCCCCCCACTTTTCCTAGCTCTATTCTATCCTTACTCTCTCCTGGCTCTGTCTGCTTTATTGTCATTCTGGTCAATGCTGGGCTCTCCTCACAATGCTGATTCCCAAGTCTTGCCCACTGTTATAGAGCCAGTGCCTGGACAATACCCCTTTGTCACAGAAACCATGGTCACTTCCGCTCACAGTCCTGTCATGGATCCTGTCTATGGCATAATTCTACTGATGAATGGCTCCCAAGGGTGTGGTCAGAAATACATACTGTAAATGGTAGCTGTAAAGCGTCTATGTCAGCAGCAAGGACAATGAATACATGCTTGAATTGTCTCACCATTAAGTAGCTAAGGCTAATTTTGCTGAAATTAGCTGTTGTCAAAGCCAAGTTTACTTCTAAAACAAGGTTCAACAGGTGCATGTCAAATAACATTAATTAACTATAGATAGTTTTATGTGTTTTGTGTCCTTTCAGTTCATCATTAGTTTATTTCTGGTGGAACAACATGGCATATGCAGGTATAAATAGGCAGCTCTCAGGAGCTACGAAAAAAATGTCTCCTGAAAGGACAATGGCAATCCCATTTCTGAAGACTGACAATTCTATAACTGACCAAAGTTAGAACTGTTCCCAATGTCCTGAACCAAACTGGGCTGGCATACTGAACAACTGTCCATCACACTCACTTGAACTGCAGACATGTTTATATCAGTTGGAGTATGTTGTGCTTTATTCATGTTGTCAGCCTCTGTTGTCTGTTTGAGCTGGAGTTTCACACTGATCTGGAGTAAAGGTCACTCCTTCGCCAAACCTATCTTCTAGGAAATGGGGCCCTGATCACTCGCAGCTCAACCTGACACGATAGATCTGCCTGCAAAGAACAAGGACACAGAATGGGGGAGTGTTCACCGGTGCAAATCTTTGGCAGCGTGGGTGCAGAGGGCCCTCACAGTCTGTTTCTAACATATTTTCCTGAAAGTTACAGAATGTCATCCAAGAGCTTACTCTGAGGGTTTTTGAGCCAAAGTCTTTCAGCTCCTTCTGCTGCACTCAACAAAAGCCAGAGGTCAACAAGAAAGATAATCATTAAAAAAGTAATGGTGTCATGGGTGCTGTATTTTTTTCCTGCTTTATTTAGCATGTATTATTTTGAGCTGGCTTTAGCATTAGCATTTTAATTTTCCTTTGAATGTTTAGTGACGAGGCAGCAAGCTTCATAGCTACATTGCACTGACCTCTAAAAGGCTCATGTACTGAAACTAATCTATACCATGCATGAGAGTGTAAATTGTTTTCTCACTTTTGACCTGGACCTGCAAAGCTAATCTTGCTAACAAACACTAGAAATCATGTTTTGCAGCCTGTCTCACAGACTAAGAAAGGTGTTTTAGGACATAGTAGGACTAGTAGGTTTTATGACCCATATCCACATGTCTTTGTAACCATAAAAAATGGAATAGATTTCAGTGGGTTGAGAGAAGACTTGGTAATATATTTGTTTAGCTTTGTTAACCTCTTAGCTGTAGGTCGAAGCTAAATAGAGCTGAATTTGAACTTCAAACATGTCTTTGTTGTTTATGTACATTTATGGGAATAAGAGAATTCTGTGAAATTTTGGCCAAAAATATTCATTTTAGATAAAAAACACTGATAATCCATTTTCCAATTTTAATTAAAATTCTTGTCCATTTCTTTGGAAATCCCATTTTCCGTGCTACTTCTTGGAATTTGTTTTGACAGCTTGCTACAAGATAAGTTCTTTGGAAAGTTATGTTAACTTGCTGATGTTTGAATAACCCTGCTTAGCAATCTTTAAGAAACTGGCACACAATACAAGAGAGGCCACTGCCTGCTTCACACTGGAATTTTGAAACAATTTCTCAGGAAACTAGACTTGCCTATCTCCACATGATGCTGGTCTTTGCTCAACAACTTCTCTTAAGTGGGAGGTAGTCAACTGTCAGTAAGAGTGTAGTGGGATCAGTCCAGAGGAATGAGAAAAGAGAGGGGATGTGTAGGAGTGCGATCATTCCCACACCCCCATGATATTCTGAAAGAACAACATGGGGTTGGGAGAAGTGTGGTCAAAAGAGAGGAACGAGTTTATCAGGCTTTAAAGAGAGTGAATTCAAAAAAGCCCACCTCAAAGCCATGCCATTGCAGAGAGGACTTGGTCGAGTCTTGCCCCTAGCTCTGCACAGAACTTGTATAAACACAAAACATTAGCAAAGACACATGATCTGTGGCTAGTTATGTAGTTGCTAAAATGGCTACGTAACTGGAGCCCTTGCACTTGTGGATTCATTTGATATCTCAGAGCCTGTACAGCTGAGTCCTGCTCAAGTGTTTGTCAACATTTGCTAACATTCTCATTACCAGTCATTCTCCCCAGCAGCAAGTCTCCATCAGCGTCTGCCTGCAGTTTAACTGCAAACTGTTTGTCCAAGGCAACACTAATGACAGTCAATTGCCCTGAATGTGGGCCTTGAGCTGCTGTCTGTGTTAAAGCATGTATTTAAGTGCTGCTCTCCACAGCTGTGGGTGGAACTCACCGGCAGATTATTCAGCCTTTCACAGCTTTAGGAAATCCCTCCCTCCTATTTTTAGCACGTGGCCTGGAGAAATGGTAGCTTTTACATTTGGAAAGGGGCTGAGTATTCAGCCAAATGACATTGTAATGCCTTCCAGCAGCAATGCTGTAAATAATGAATCAAAGATTCATTTGGCATTTGCTCTGCATTCCTTCTGACCTTATGGCAAGGGCTTAGAAACACATTTTAAAGTGTTATCCAAATTCCAACAATAGTTGAACAGCCAAGATGTTTATTTTCCAATGTTGCTTCCTTAGTTTTGCAGTGGAGCTACAAGGCTAATATGGCTAGCATAATGGAAGCATACATAGCTCATTACACACTTGGAGTAGGCTAGATTATATGGCATCTGAAGTTTTACAGCAAATTGTTACCTATAGCAATGGACAAAAATACAGAGAAAATTCAACCCTGAAAAATTGGTGTGTAGCTTGTAATTTTGATATTCCTCAGCTCAGCCTAGTGTTTTATGATTTAGGCATGTGTTTTGCACTGTACTAATTGTCAGAGCATATGCTGTTACTTAGATACTGTGGTCTCTTATCTTTAGTGCAAAGCTAGTGCAAAAAAAACACTCACATCTCAAGCTTAACCTGGTATTAGACCCTGTTGATAGTGCATTGCGTCCAAGACTGCCCTCACCACGGCGGTCACTTTTTCTGCAGACTGCATTCCCACAGCTAGGCCACTGTGAGTCTTTGAGGGTGATTTATTTGAACTGATTTAGGAAGAAATGCTGACAACTCTGGGAAACCTTCCTTTGGAGTTCCTCTCCACTAGCCCTGCTGTAACAGCTGGAGAAGCATGTGTTTGTGTGTGTGGAGGGAGAGGGGGAGTCTAGGGTGTGTCGTCTTCAACAGATGACATTGGGAAAAGCAATGGGAAAGCTAGAGACTCTGAGTTCACTGCTTGTTGTTCACACAGTATAAAACCTCACCGCTGTATAATTCAAGCACCACCACAGAAAAAAGGCCCAATTCACATGTCTGAACAGTGCTTATTGATTTGCGTGTGCCGTGAGGAAACTTGGAGCATTCTCCTTGGTTTCCCAGACTCACTTCACATAGAGCATGCTCAGCACTCTCACTGTGCAGGACAACAATGGCCTGGATTCATGTAGTAGTTGGAGAAGGCTGGCAGTGTGTTGATTTTGGATCTCATTTCCATGCTCCATACAGATCTTAATCATGACCTGTTACAAGCAGAGACGTCATGTATGGGATTTTGTTGAGGGGCAATTTTGCAGCTTCATGCTTGTAAAATGCGAAGCCACACATAATCGATCTGTTGTTTGCTTCTACGATGATGATTATGTAGCTAACATAGAAGTTAGTTCCACCCGAAAGAGGCTTGTTGCATTATTATAATGCAACACGCCATGTGCATAAAGCTTTAAACCGCATCAGATTTCAAAGTACTAAGTATGCAATCTCAGTACTTTGAGTTAGTGTATTTGTTTTCCACAGCTTATGTTTATGTTGCAACACACAGAATGTGAATAGGATGATTTTTTTATTGATTTGTTAATAACTGGAGTATAATAAAGTAGAATAAATAAAGTAAATTCAGTACTTTTTTCCATATGGCTTTGTTAACAGCCACTCGTGTTAAGCTTTCAATTGACATAGTTTGTCCTTAGGCTCTTGTCAATTGTATGTAAAGGTCTAGGGGTGAGAAGTGTGTTACCAGTTCTGTGATCCCAACCTCACTTCTCTCTTCCTGTGTTCATTAAAGAAATGAACATCCGTATATGTGTGTGTCAGAGAGAGAGAGAGAGAGAGAGAGAGAGAGAGATTGTTTACGGTGGGGGAGTCTTAAAGAGTTCAGAACAAAGAAAACACCCTCATCCTGTCCTGGTCCACTGACTTCCACTGCCCCCACATTCACCCTAATGGCATTTTCATGCAGAGGATGTGCATGAAAATCAGTCTGTCTGCATAATATTGCTCTTAAACCATGAGGTTCTAATATTCAGCCTTTCTGAGTTCCATCTCCTGGGGCTTGGGCCTCATGAAGTGTACACAGTTATATCACAGTGCTGTTGTTGAACGTTATGATTAGATTTTTCTGCATTGTGTCTGTGATGTAATCAAAGCTCAAAAGATCATTGTGAGCTGAGTGGAAGTCTGGGTATGCCAATTGAAATATGATGGAAAACAAGACGTGGGTTTGAACCGTGTGGTATGATGAATCTTGATTAATATGACTACAAACAATTTAAAGAGGTCAGTTTTGATTTGAAGTTGACTTTGACCAGAAATGGCTCGACAGTGAATTAAAGAGTCATTCCAAGGCCAATTACAAGAAAGCACTTCTTCAAGAAAATATGGGTTGTTTTTGGAACTAGCAAATATTAACCCATAGCATTCTTAAAAGCAAGGGGACGTCCCCACGACAGCGATTTATTGTGAAGAGGAGTTTCACCACGCTTTACTACACTTTCAGCAGACACGCAGTGACTCAGAGGATCTTTTCAAGGTTGCAAAAGCTGTTTACAAGGGGCTTATTAGTCACAGTATGACTAGCAAAGCTTCAGACTTATTTTCATGCACACAATTTGCTGCTCTTTGTACATTAGCCTAGTTATCTAAGAGCTGCTGAGCCCAGAAGCCTACATAACTCATTCTTATCATATTTGTGGGATGACTGGATAATTTAATGAAAAAAAAATCATGTAATACGAAGCACCTTATGCATACTTCTGCGTATTTATCGGGTTTTGTAAAGTACAGAGATTTCATAAGCAAATTAAAGACCTACCTTAGGTGTGCTGAGTGAGATTTCACCAGAAGTAATATGAATCACTATTCACTGACGATCCAAGTGATGTGAAATATAACAGAATGTGTTCCAACCACAACCCAAATGGAATATTTTACATGTAAGTATGTGCTTTTCTATATTGAATTATCTGGTGAGCGTAGACACGCTTGAACAGACAGCCCAGTCCCTTTAAAATGTCATCCAAAGTCTTAAAGTCATGGTTCCATGATCTACTTTGCATAGTAGTAGGTCAGCCGAGACAAGTTGGGTGTCTTGAAACTGTTAATGTCACTGTGTACATCTGATAGGACTTAAATCCCAGATGCCATTGTGCAAGATACATGACTTCATGTATCAAACAACATCTAGGTTTTAAGTGAGCTCAACCACACTTGGTTATGTTGTTTGTAGATTAGGATGTTGTGCTATCTAGAAAATCGGCTAAAGCCTGTAAGTTGGCGAAACAGTAGTAGCAGCCATCGTAAAGCTGGGGCTATGTCCATTTGGTCCGAGTCGTACAGCAGTGGCAAACAGCTGGATATGACCTGAAGCCCAGTTTGTTCAATCCCAAACATTGATTAGAAGGATATAAAGCCTCCAGCATTGGGTTGTGCAGCAGTAAAATTGTGTTTCCTTCAGTGCACCACTATAAATACCTCTGTGCTAGAGTTGGAGTGGTATTAGTGATCCAGAACTAACCTCCTGACCTCTCTAATTACTATGTAGCTGCATGCCATGAAATTGTCACAGCATTGTTCCAACATTCAGTGGTAAGACTTGCTAGAAGTGTACAGGCTGTAACTGCAGCGCAAGGGGACACACTCACTATAAACTCACAGAAATGTTTTATGAGCAGCTTTCCCAAACATTTGGCCGTTTTGGCCGACTGACTACACTTTGCATGTTAACTGTGTGTGCCTTCAAAAGTTCTTATGAGAGAAGACTTGTAAAATACTGCTTCGTCTGTTGTACCTCACATGGTCCTGACGGGTGGCAGGTGGAGAGGTTGAGAAAAGGCCACTGTTGGTGTTCTCGTCTGACCTGTAACATTACTTGACCCTTGCCTGACATTTCTACTGATTGTACACCTGTCCGTGAGCATTCAGATTTGTTTATTTGTCTGTGAAAAGCAGTGCTTACTTATTACTTTTTGCAAGAGATTAAGTTAAATACAGGATATTAATGCACACACATGCACATATACCTGTGTTGTAAGTAGCAATAGCATTCTTCTGACTCATCATTAAAGCCCATTGTGTTGCGAAGGTTGTTGCATATTTGTGTCTGCATGTTTTCCGCACACGTGCTTGTATGTCAGCCCCACCAAAACACACCTTGGGTTTCTGGACGTAAACCAACCGCGCCTGGATACATTTGGCCCTAAACGAAGCCGACTGTTTCTATGTATACACATAATGCACTTTGTAGTTGGGACTGACTGCACAGGTCTTTGTGTGAAATGTCCATTATAAATTACATTGACTCTCAGGAAACAACAACATGGTCAGTTGTGTGCTCTTAAGCCACACGTGCGAAACAAAAACTCACATCAAAATATTGACTTAGCCTATTCGCTTTTATTACCTTGTGTTTAATGTTGATTTAAACAAGAGCCTGCACGTGACTTTCAAAAAACCCGACAGGTGGTTTTTGGCCAGTGTGTGCCCACTTGTTTCTGCACCATTTTTCATCCTGAGACCTGAAATTACTCAGAAATCTCCTGTATACATCAGGAAAGAATGTTGCACTTGAGGAGTTATTATGTCCCACCATCATAAAAGATGCCACTTCAAATTTTCTAAAGAGTCATGCATGAGCGTCAAGAACCATTTTTAAAGGAATCTAGATCAAACATTTGAAAAATAAAGCCCTACATCATAAATGAGAACCTGCACAATTACAACCTGAAAGAAAATGAACCATTTCCTTTAGGCGTATGCGGACCTAAACATATAAGTACTATATAAAGTGGTTTAAAATATATAACAATTTTGCCTCCCTGTTATTTAGGAGTTTAGGAGCTATGTAGGAGAAGGATCTTCAACAATTTGAGCTTATAGTAATCCCAGGTGTGTGCAGTAAGTTAAATAACTAAAATAAGCTTTTCATAATGCTTCATCAGATCTGTGCGATACACCATATTCAAGAACTTGTACTGAATGGGGAACTGAAATCAGAGGACGTCAAATCAGAATAAAAGCACAGTATAGTGCTCAAACTTTCCATTCCTGGCCTGCATATGTATGCAAAATTTGGTTGCATTTTTTTTACAGAATATAAATAGAATGATTCTCGTTATTTAAAATTAATTAATGAATTCCCGCATTGCATTGTGCAAAGAACCCTTTCAGGTACTTTTCCCCTTGAAAGTGTAAAGCAAATGAGCTTCCAGAAAGGAATTCCCAAAACCTCCAAAACACTTGCAGATACTTTGGCACACTATGTTTGGCATCTTGGGGAGTTTTTAAGACTGCTGAGAAGTCTGTCCAGCATGGCATTTCAAAGGGCCTGTGTTATTGCAACTCCCACATAAAACGTCGGGAACTTCAATGAGAGGGGAACTTAGGGGGGAAATCTTTGTAGATGCACTCATCCTCTCAGAACTCTTTACACAAGCCTAATACTGGTCCGAATGAGAGATCAATGGCAGCCGATGTCTGTGTCTTGTGTGATTCACTGAGAGTTTTTACATGGAATTTGTGTGAGCCACACAGGCAGAGGAAGTTGAAAGCATGGCTGCTTGTGTTCCTGCACCCTCTCTGGAAGGCTATTGGCTTGACTATGTGAGAACTGTGAAGTTTCTGGCTTTAGACCAGCTCAGAAGAAAGAGGTAGATCAGACAGAGTCCTCAGATTGCGTCTGATAAGTAAAATAGCCTCTGGGGACCTGTGCGTCAGGTAATTTTATAACCAGTTGACAGCCGAATCCCCCGTTGTGTTACTCACACTTATTTGATGGCTGATTTATGTGTCAATATATTAGCCAGTCACGCTAGTCTTGCAGGATCGTATGATTTCAATTAGTTTCCTCCAATCTCCTCAAAAGAATCTGTCACCTCTTAGAAAAGTGCAATTTGCGTAATTTATCATTTGCTTTTCACCAGGGTCCCTCCGGTCGTGTTTCGTCTTTTTCACAGTGTGCGTTATGGTTATGAAGAAAGCCTCCCTTTTCGACGTAACCTTCTAAAGGCTGTTCAGATGGTGGAGAATCAAGGAGACCACATGATAACTCATCCTTATCTCTCAGCCCCATAAGAGAACTTTCATTGTATGACTAAAGTTGAGGTTTTTCTTTGGAACAGTATTATATCAGGCATGCTGCCATGCCATGATTTTAGCCAAGAGCTCTTTCAAAGTGTTTCCATTTCTACTGTTTGTGTTTATGAGTGGCTCATTCTTCAAGGAAACAAAACTAGTGGGCAACCATGAGGTCACTAGCAAAATCTCTGTTCCTCCTCGTTCACCACCGGTGTCAATAAACACTAGCGAATTCCCTGTTCCTCCTATCTGACCACCAGCGTCAGTAGACATTGATATATGGTTAAATGGACGTCACTGTCCAAGTGCCTGATGAGAGTGGTGGTCAGCTGGGCAGGTATTATGAGGACATCCTGAGAAAAGATGTGGTTTTCTTGCATTGTCATGGATTAAGAGATGATGAAAGCTCTTCTTGGATCATTGCGAATTGTGGCACATGCATTCACTGTGGCAGTATTTCTTCTGGGAGGCTTTGGAGACTGCTTTCTGGATCCAAATGGTACCTACTTGTCTCGGTTTGGCTCTAAATGGCTGTTTTTGGTCCCTGCAGCGGGTTGGTTTTCCATTACAATGGCTGCCCTACCCGAAATGTAGCATTGACATCACAAAACACTGTCTCTTAAGGGAGCTGCAGGCTTTGGAAACCACAACAATGGCAGCAGTAACATGCTTTGTTTACTCATTGTATATTTGTGTTGTTTTTTCTTTTACGGCCCTGCGCTTGAGATCAGACAGATCAGTACAGTACTTTGGTTTCTTGTTGCACCATTCAGCTCTGGCAGAGTTTTCATTGGCCAACCTTGAGCAGGCAAGTACTAAAAAAGTCCCTGGTTCCGGAGACCAAATTTGGCTGATGGGAAAGGGCAAAGGCGAAGTAGGGCCGAGTTGAGCAGGTACAATTCAGTGGAAAAGTGCCATATCATAATCTCCTCCCCCTAGATCCCTCAAAGCATGAGCTGGACTGCTTGTTTTCTCCACTGTAGTGAAAGATATCACTGACAGCAGGAAAGCAGAACTTGCTTTGTTCATGAGGGGATTCACCTGTGGTTAAAACCTCCAACCCAAGCATATACTCACAAAGCAGTGAAGTTACTCAAGTGCTGTTCTATGAAAATTCATAGTAAGCCCTCGGGACTTTGAGTGTTATTTTCAAATGTGATAAAGATGGGGAACTTGTATGAGACAGCAAAGCAGACCCTCTGGAGTTCAGTCAGAAGTAGTGGGACTTCAGTTCTCTGTGTGAGGGTGGCTTTGAAGTTTTCAAGTGATTCACAGCCATTCTTATTATCTTCTGTGAAATGAGAGCGGTGATTGTGGGTCAGCAGAATATTTCCGTCAGTGTCTGTCAGAACAGACACGAGCTGCCAATCTATTCTCAGAGATAGCGATCTTTAGTGTTGCAGCCTTGATTAAAATAGCTCTAATTAAACATGATTCACCAGTCAGTTGGGCATTGCATAAGATGGCATCCATATTGGTAGGAGGTCATGAAACAGTGCGGAGCTCGTCATGATGCTGACTGTTGTGATTCAGCTCTCCCCGATGGGATCCCCTTACACACCGCTTTTATCCAACTGCTGCTCTGGCACTCGTTACACCTTGTGTGGTTAATGAGAGGCGCTCTTGACGCAGAGCCATTTTCACATGCTTTAACGCTTTCCTAGCCTCCGCACTTCGACCAAAAAGGAAAGATGCAGCAGGGGGATTTTGCTGTTGCTTTCTTTGGCTTTCGAATGGAGGCGAGATTAACAGGGAACTTTCGTATGTGTGGAACTTATACACCCAGCAATTATTTAAAGATAAATACGTGGGACAGATTTTTGAGAAATGTTAAACAAGCTTTCCATACGATATTTTCCTAAAAAATCTTTCAGTATTGTTGTTTTCCAAAGGGCCCAGAACCTATTCTGTCTTGTATAGTCATCTCGTATGATACTAAATTTGACTGTTTTATTGCCTCTCTTTACCTCTAAGAGATGATCAGGTTTTTTCTGACATCTTTAAAGCAACACTAGGTTGTATTTTTACCTTAATATTTCAGCTGCAGAATCAATGTGATGTTCCACTGAGCTGTAAAAGGGAGAAAAGAGCCTCTATTGTTAATCATCCTCTAGTCCTTCATCAATGGTCACAAGATGCTGTTTTAGACTGTTTGTGCTAAGACTAAGACTTCCAGCTGTTTAAGAACTCTAAGGGGCACTGCTGTGCCTGATCCTCTCATAATAATGCAACACACACTAACAGTGTCACTGCAGTGCTGACAATAACACTCAGGTAATACCTGCCCCATGAAGGTCCTGACCACTGAAGAAAAGGGAGAAAGGGGGCTAAAAAGTATGCAGAGCAACACATATACTACAGTCTGTAGTTATAAGAAAATGCACAAGAACTGAAGAAACAAGGAGATGACTTTAATGTAATGACTGAGTGGTAGGTATCTGTTGATTTCTGCTGTTAAATAAATGAGTGTGTTTCTGTAACATCTTTGAAACAATGATTTAGAAAGTGTTTCTTTTGGCAGATGCATTTCTAGGAAGGCAATGCTGAAAGGAAATGCTGAAGGGAGAAAGAAGTGGCCTGTTGGCATGTTGTCTCAAAGCCGTGAGCAATCCGTCTGCACCGGAGCCTTGAGAGAAGTAGACAAGCCACCTGCATTAGAGCAAAACACACAGATTTCTTTTTAATCGAGTGGTCTGGGTCTTGTTTAACCTGTCTAGAAAGTCTTTCCCCTCAGCCGTCTTGGCACATGCGTCTGGGTTTTCCCTGTGACTCAACGCTGACTGATAAACTTTCTCTCTCTCTAGCTCTCTGTTTCTCGCTCTCTCTCTCTCACTCACACATAGACAGGGACTGGGTGTGCCGTATCGAGACAGGGAGGAGGTCCTATAGCTCCAAACCCTGCAAATGTTTTGGCTGTCAGACTGGGAGGAGACACAGACAGCCAGGAAAAGCCAAGGAAGCGCTACTCACGCTGTCTGGCCAGGGCCATGCAAAGCCATGCAAATCCATGCAAATATTTTTGCTGAGGCTAGGGCTGGATGGTTTGTAGAAAAGATCTAATTGGAATGTTTCTGACTAGTTACAATATTTTCCCTCAATGAAGGTCCCAGCTGTCTTTTTTTTTTTTTTTTTTTTTGAAAGCATAATTTAATGTTGACTCTTCAAAAATTTAGCTCAAATAATTGTTTGGGTTTTTTTTGGCCAACCACCACCCCCTCATTGGAGGACCAATAGGAATTTATTATTTATTTCTTATTTATATTATCCAATTGTGTACTTCCACAAGGATAATATGAGTCAAAAGTTGGGTGAGATGGTCCATGACACACACAAATATACAATAATAATAATTCAGCACCCAACTCTTTATTATTATTTTTTATTATTTTTTTTAATAGTCCAAAATGTGGCCAATCATTTAAAAGCATGTTAATTTTGCCTAGCAACAGCCACATGATTGATCAGGAATTTTTTGTAATATATAAATACGAACCAGCAGCCCTTTGAGTAGTATATTAGATATATATATATATATTTCAGTACCTTTATTTCAGTATGGCTGTTTTTTATGCTCTGAGTAACCAGTAGGGCCGTACCCCAGAGGTTTTAACGGATGCAACACTCCTGTTCAATACAAGACCAATTATTTGCACCACTTCGACAGATACATATTTAGCAACATTTTACTGTAAGTATTTTTCCCCCAAGAGCTGTGAGTTTTTTTTCTGTTAAATGAGTCAGAGCCATAGATTTTGCTTGTCTTCAAAGGTTCCGTGATTAGTCATTCATGGGATGACTACACCTGAAAATGTCGTCTTACTGTTTGTCCCTGTCCCCAGAACATCCTTTTTTACACATACACACCCATGGGTTAATTTAATGACCTCTATTTACTTTGACAGATTCATATTACTTTCACAGTCTCAGTGTCTTCTGAAATGACTCCTCATGTCTGTAGAGCTAACGTCCACAGAGACCTATTCACTCAAAACAGTCGCACTGAATTCTCTTGTTTATTCATTTTCTACATAAGAACAGTCCATGTTTAACATTTCCTCTGAAAATCAGGGCTATTCTTAAGGGGTGTGTTCCAGGTTTGCTGCGAGTATCAGTCTGTACTCATTTGGCATGGCTTAACAATAGATGCAAGCACATTGCTGCGAGGACTTGATAGCAGCCAAAAGAGAATTGGCTAGGTTACATACAGATGATAGATGATTACTTCTGGATTACACCACTCTTACTAATCCCCAAAAGGTATTGGTTGTTCTCCAGAGAATGCAGCTCCACTGCTCCACAGGCCAGTGCTGTGGAGTGGAGGTGGTGGGGGTGGGGGTGTTAAAACCCTCTAGCCCATGCTTGGCATTTGGGTCATGTGCTGCAAACTCATTCCAGTGGTCAGTGATTTTTCAGTGGATATTTTACAAGATGCACATTTGTAATTCAACATCTGTGTCAGAATGGATGCACGTTAAAGTAGCTGAAGGCTTTCCAGATCATTTTGGAGAGACTGTGTACTACGTCAATACATTTACTGCCAAAAGAAGTCAACCAAAAAAACAAAGCAATGTGCATTCATGTTGGGAATGAAGTACATATTTGAATAAAGTGCAGTGCCTTGGATATTAAACATATTTGGACTGAAAAATATGATCAGACAGAAACAAACAAAAAAAAGTTGTGCTGGATGGGAATGTCTTATCCCTGGTCATAATCTGATTTGATTATTGCTGGGAGGTTTTCCCACAGATAATCATCTGAATGTTTTTGTCTAGACTACGAGTCAGAAGACTTTTTTTCCCTGTCTGTTTTGATAGAACTCCAAGTAAAGGAT
The DNA here is from genome assembly GCF_029633855.1 of Hoplias malabaricus. Taxonomy (NCBI): domain Eukaryota; kingdom Metazoa; phylum Chordata; class Actinopteri; order Characiformes; family Erythrinidae; genus Hoplias; species Hoplias malabaricus. Next base: position 24,272,501 of record NC_089815.1, on the reverse strand, counting down.
CAGAAAACTGAGTAATAAGACATGAGCAATGCACCGAAGAATGATATAACTTAGTCACTGCTAAAGTGCCTAAGACAAACTCTTGAAGCAGGACAGAGGGGACATACCATGCCCCAATAAATTTCAAAAGGGAAGAAATGCCTGGAACACCTCAAACAGAAAGAAGGCCAGACAGTGAGTCTGAATGAGGTTGACTGAAGCTAATTGCGTAGCAACTGGCAGTTGGGTGGGTGTTGAGGGTGGGCTTTTTTGGGTGCATATATTGTGGGGGTTTAGACTGGAGGGCAGCATTTGTTCAGTCGAGCCTGTGTGTCCCACCAGCTGTGACTGTGGTGGGCATCTGAGGCAGCCAAACTATCTAAGCTTTCTGTAGCAATACACACACACACACATTGTATCTCTGGCCTTTGTACAGCAGCAGGGCGTCAGTGTACGCAAAGCTTTATAGCCTCTAGCGCTGTGTAATCTGACGGGATAATCCCAGTCTTCCATACCGTGCAATTCTTTTTTTTTCCCACAGAGTTCAGCAGCGTCATCAACTCACAATCAATATTGACTCCCTGCAATAAAACAGGATCATTCTTTTCAGTGCAGGCTGCAAAAGCGTCAATACCAGTGCATTAAAATACCAAACTATATGTTTACTTTACTCCATAAAACATAGATTTTTTTTGACATTTGATTTCAATCTAATTACAATATTATATGGTTAATTACAGAGTTAATTACAGAAGGAATTTGCCTTTACATTGGATTATATGGGGTTTACTTCTTTGGTTCCAGACAATTTTAGTTTGTTTTGATATCAACAAACAGCAGAAATGTACAAGAAGATGTTTTGCATTAAATTTAAATATAAAGACTCCCTGCAATGGTAATCAAGTTTTGCACCTTGTTCACGTGTTGATGTGGTGTTGGTTAAACGCTAGCAAACGTATCATGAGAGAAATGAGCAGGAAAAGCCATGGCTCAGCACTTCTGCTTTGAAACTGCAGTGTTCCACAATCTCAATCGGGCTCATTCAGGCACTCGGGGTTTCATATCAAACTTAAGGAACCAATCCTATAAAGTTGCAAGGCAGGGCTTCCAAGCTGCAGGTGAAGAGCGGGGCAGTGGGGTTGTTAATGATAGATTTGTGATTTATAAACCAAGGTGAAAGTGTAAATTCTGCTGAAGGCACTTTCAAGGCATCAAGGACTTTCAGGGGATTTATTCCTTTTTAAATATGACATTTTGATAAACAGAGAGGACATTTTAGGGGATTACTCAATGATTAATAATAAAAAGCCCTTCTGTACATGAACATAATTAATCAGTGTCAATGATTAAACATCTTAAACATTAACTTAATGTGAAAAGAGCAAAACGTATAAATCATTGTTAAATGGAAACTTATATAGTTTGTGCCTTTTATTGCAAAAGTGACCATTTACAGTGATTACACCATCCTTTTATATTCAAATGCCCACTTGTAAGAATTAAAGAAACGAGTGCACTTTTCCCTTCTTTGTTTCCAATAGTATATCATTTGCATTTTAAATGCTGAGTTACAATAGACTGTAGTACATTCAGGATAGTTCAAGCTAATGGAAGAGCAGTAGTTTGAAGTGTGTTAACTGCCTGCAGACTCATGTCAGGACATGTCCCTCCACTGCAGGACACACTCAAACCTTTGCCGCGTAGCAGAGTGTGAAATAGGAGGTTTTTTTTCTCCTGGTGGAAAGCAGCAGGTGTGTTTGTGGAGCGCTTGTGACGCTGGTAAATGACAGTGAGTAGTTGTATGCCTGATGAAGAGAGCTTACAGGATACACTTCCACCTGCTTGCCTTCAAGCCCAACGGCCTTTCTTTTTCATTCTCACTCCACAGAATTATTGTTATCCCTGGTGTTTGCTCAACAGTAGTTTGGACACCCCTGGTCAGCAGCAAGTTCAGGCAACATTTACAGGGAATGCTAAGATAGTTTAATGTATTCAGTAATAACATTGTTTTAAAGCAAAAGACCAGGGTTCCATTCCCTACCCAGGTAATCCTATCAGGCCGTACCAGCTGTATTTGTCTTTTTCCGAATGATAATTACAATTGTTCTGGATAGAACCATTGCCAAAAATAAAAATATAACATGGCCACCTTCTATTTCAATATGCTGCAGTTCTGTAAACACCAGTAGTTGTGCATTATAATGTGCAGATGTGGACTCTGTGGATAAACATTACTAAAATCAACAAAACCTGTCATTTTGACCCAAACAGCAGAAGAGCTCACAGTTCAAGGCCAGAGCAACACAACACACCACAGCAGCTGTTTAAGGATGGTCTTGCAGAATTTAAAGTTTGAGCTTGGGCATCACTTCTGCTTTCTTTGTAAACTACGGTTATTTGGAAAAAAACAAAACAAAACACTGCAGTACAAAGGCTGTGCAAGTGTTCAGCACAATAAGTGTATCTGCAGACTGAAACTGCTTCCAACTTCTGTTGGCGCTTCTCATTTATGTGTAAATGTAGCTGACCGTAGCGGTGTCAGTTTAACCCTTTAACTCTGAATGTGCTCAGTGAGTTTGATCAGCCACAGTTCTGACCCCTCATCTGGAAGTCATCATACTTGAAAATGAAAAGACGCTTAATTCTCCGCTAATGCCTGCCGCTGGACCATATGAACTAGATGGGTGAAGATAATCTCAGAAATGACACTTTCAGCGTGGGCTCCAGGATTATTCTAGAACAATCTGACATTTTGATGAAACCAAAGTCTGCCCAAAGAAGTATTTTGATATGGATAATGAAAGAGCAGCTCCCTATTCTTACCGAAACCCAGCCTTTGACATTTGAATCAGTGCTATATTTATAACTAGCTGGCCTTCTTTTGTTTGGAATACTGGGAGTTTCGGGAGGGTCCAGCCCGGCTGTCGTCTGATTGAAAGCGATGAGTAAAGCGTTCAGTTTAAGGCTGTGTCTCCTTCTCGGAGTAGAGACGATTCCAGAAGCAAAAGGAGAGTTTCTGTGGTTGTTTTTCTGCTTTGTTTTACTGGAGGCTTCCCATTTCCAGCCTCTGCTTTTTGGTCCAAGAGCGTAGGCGCACAGACGCTCCAATGAGGGCTTAGCGAGTTTGTGTGAGTGTGTTAGAGTGTAGATGTGAGTTAGTTTGGGATCAGACAGTGGCAGTAAGGCCTGGCCAGTTGTTGTTTAGCTCCTGCGGTCTGCTCCATCAGTGGATTATTACTGTTATGATGGATTTGGGTGGGAACACCCCCTTGTCCAGACGCTTTCCCCAGCCTCTGGGGTGTGTGAGTCATGATGCATGTGTGTAGATTTCATACACTTTCTGAACTAGTTTTATTAAACTTCTGTCATCGTACACTGTCAGGGCAAACTAATATATAAATAAACCAAAAAAACACAACCAGCTTTTAAGTGTGAATTTCAAAGTGTTGAAAAAATCTCCCTGTAGATTTCTGCAGAGGATCTAAAGCCAAGTGAAAATGTCTTGAAAAAAAATGAAAAGCTGTAATACAGACGAAGGGTGAAGGCAATAAATTGTACTGATTGTTGTGTTTTATTTTCTGTTATATATTGTTTTCGAGCACTGAAAATGATTAACCTGGGACATATAGAATTACATTATGCATGAGCCCAGGCCCTGACAAAGTTTAAAAACAATTGTGCATGTGTGTGAGTGTGAATGTGACTGTGTGTGTCCATCCATAAATAAGCAGATTATCACTCTCCCCGGTCAGCCAGCTACTCTAAGTTCTGCCCTGTCTGGGCCAAACTGCAGCGCTTTATTTGCGTTTTCTTTCTTCCCTCACTTATTTTAAGCTGAGCGTGAAGCCATAACAGGAATAGTGCAGTGTGTTTTGCCAAAGGCCTCTGGGAAGCTGCTGAGTTTGTCATGAAAAGCGCAGGAGGACCCTCTGTTCCGCAGACGTCACAATGTCGGGTAACGCCAACGGTTTGAGGTCAGTCCCATGTGCTGCCTTTCCAACTCCACAGCTCCGCCCCTTCCCAGTTTCTCTTTGTTGCAGAAAATAGGGCCAGTGTGTGGAGGAGGAGAAGCAGGAGGGTGGTGTTGGCTAGCGAGGGAGAGACACACTGAGGGAGGTGGGGGGACATTGAGGTTGAGACTCAGGGGTTAGTGTGTATTTTTAGGGCTGCCGGGTTGACTCAGCCATGTGGCCGATGGGGCTGACAGGGTGTTTCGCCTCCGCCTTTGTGATGGTAATGATGGCACACGCACACTAGCCTGACTGAAACCAGCAAGAGATTTGGCTGGACCATGTAACTTGTTGTAAACCTGCTAAAAATGGTGACGTAAATTCAATGCCTACGTTATGGTTTTTGCATCTCTTACGTTCAGATGTTTAGGCTTAATTCCTAAAAGTGCCTGTACGTACACATACAACTAAACACTTACACAGTCATCCATGGTGACCCTCGTTCCCTCAGTTAAGAGATTTTATATCTGATGTGTTTGTTTATTTATTTAAATTGGGTTAAAAATTGGAATATTGGTGTACAAAATTACTTTTTTCCCCCTAACACAGTGCCTGTCCAACTCTGTTGCTAGGTATCAAAACAAAGCAAATACTCTTGCAGCCGTGAACACAAAATGTTGGACCTGATTACAATATAAAGGCTTTTAAAAAGCACTGGCCACTGATTAATGAGACAATATTCATTTGCTTATTGGTTACATAAATAACGGACTCATCACTATACCCACAGATACTATATCTGCAACTCTAAATCATCAACATAGCACACACTGATAGTCCAACAAAAATTTACACTGGTAAATACATTGGCATCACAAATGGATGAAGAACACATGACAGCTCTGGGAAATCTGACAGCACATCAGAGCCACTACGCTATTGTACATCTCCACCATTGTCTGGAACCCATTAACCCAACGAGCTAGTAATCTGAGTGTTGGCACAAAGCGGGACTTGAGTGTGACAGTGAAAACGTGTGCCTGAATGAGAGTGAATAATGTTGGGGTGAGCCGGCACACGTCCCTGAGGATGAAGACAGATGTCAGTGCAGCTGGGGAGGCCGGACAGCACTTTAAAATAAAGAGGACGGGGAGTGTCTCTCTTTTTGTTCAAGCTGACAGTGGAGGGCTGGGGAGGAGGGGCTTCACCATGGAAACGAGCAGAGACCAGTCTTATGTGTTTAAGATTAGAGTAACAGTCAAACACATGAGCAAGGTGAAGAGTTACTAAGATTCAGTTTGTGAGGATTAGACTTCAAGTCAGAACCCCTCAGAAGTCTAGAGTTATCCCTGTCGCTTTGCTCCATGATGTAAATATAGTCACTCAGTTAATTGCCAAATTAGTACGACAATTAATACATTCACATCTCATTTGCATTTGATATAAGGCTGGTCCCTTTGATGTTATTGCATGTGATTCAGTCCCAAAAATGTAAGCAAACCAAACTGGGCACTTAGTGTTCTAAATGTGTTCAGATATTCAGGGACATTGTGTTAGTGGCAGTTTGAGAAGAAAAGGTGATTGTTTCTGAGGTTTAAATTACTGAGTCCATGACAAAAAACAAACAGAACTAAAAGAGCAAAGTAAACGAAAAAGTGAACAAAAAAAAGACAAGAACATTAAGATCCCAGATCGTTATTATACTGAAGAACAAGGCAAGAACAAGGATCCTACTGAAAGGGTAATTAAAGGGACTAGCAAAAATGGATGGCAAATACACAGAGACAAAGGATATGTATGTACACAAACACAGGGGAACAAGGAACACCTTGGAACAAAGATAGTGACCAACCACTCCCAGGTGTACCACGTGACACAGGCGGGGACAAGGGAGGAGCAAGGGCAGAGTTTCAGAACCATAACAAAACAGAGAAGCACATGGACAAGGGAGAAACCAGGGCAGGGCTGAGCTGTATGGTGTAGTTTCACATGTCTCTGTTACAGTGAGCTATCAATGAATTAATACAGTTCTAATCAAAATTTGCAGGGAATAAAATTGACTTTTGTAATGATTCATTTGTAGTGTGCTTATGTATTAGTGTGCAGCCAAAAAAACCTAAAATATTCTAACTTATTAATACATTGTGCGAATCAAACAGACTTCAGGGCTGTGTTTCAACATCTGGCAATGTGCAAATATTTGTCAACAGTGTTCTGTGTTATGGTTCAAAGTCCCTCCATGTACATCTTAACGGTGCTCTTCTTGTTTTGTGTCAATCATTTATCTCCAAGGAAATAAGAACAGGTTATATTTATGGTCATAAACTGAAGATCGGAAGAATTTATGACTTTTGAGCTGGAAGTGGTAAATCAGCACTCAACTGACGTATTCAGCCTAATGATGTACTGGCCTGTGTGATAAAGCTATATACTTTGGAACTTGTCTTAAGTAGACTTTAAATACCATTCGAGAGCTACTCTGAGATAGGAGTGTGCACATTTAAGTGGCTTACACTTTGTAGTTATACCTGTGCTGCTATATGCAGCAGTTTCTGGATCTTTAGATTTGGTGAGCATTATGGCAAAGCAAAAATATCTTTTAAAATTAAAAGCCTGGATGTTGAAGTCTAAGTGCATTAAGTAAGATGCATCACAAAATAAAGGAGAACAGGGTGGCTTCTTTTTCCTTTTTCCACCTTAAAAACAAAATCAACACTGTTTAAGTTCTCAATTAATAATCAAAAATTAGTACTAGGGATTCTGGTAATGTTTCCATGGCTGTCTGCCACATCCAGTAGCACATGTTATAGGCATTTTTATAAGACATTTTTTAATATATGAATGCTTTGGTGTCTGTGGCATGGTTAGCTAATAGACAGACGATCCATTTTGGTGGGTTGGCTTAATGACAGTGATTCACTGATTGGTTCCACGTTTACAATACTTTGTTGAAGTCACCACAGTTTTCTTGGCCACTTTTTAACATCAAAGAGACAAATCCTGGAGACAGAATCTGTAAAGAGGGTTACGAGTCTAAACAGATGAGGAATGGCCCGATGTGTATTTGGCCTTAGAAGACAGTAGAAGAGAGGTCTTTGACAAACATATCTTCAATAAAATTTGACCCGTACGGTTTCACTTTACATTGTATCTGCAGTGAAATTAAAAAGTGAAATAAGCACAATTTAAGTACATTTTCAGCAGCTGCAATATTAATACTGATATTTACAACTTTATCTCTTAAGTTACAGTAACACCAGACTTTAGTCAGTGGAATGAAATGTGAGTGAAATCCTATTGGTTTTAATGGAATATGCCACATTGCGTGATTTTGTGCTGTGGAAATTTAGAATGAGTTTCCTTAACTCTGACACATGAATTCATGTCCTTGACCAATAGAATTGCTTGTTTTGGCCACATTGACCTGAAGGGGAGGGGCTTTGTACAGCAGAATTAGCGATTAGCGAGGAATCGCTAATTGTAGCCTTTTGTAAACACAAATTTTTATACAATACGTTCTGAGCTGATTTTAAAATGGTACATAAACATGAGGTGTTCTGGAACACAACCAAAAATAGACAACTGTTTGTTTTACTAATCTTCCAGCTCCACCTGTTTTACAGAGTGACGCAAACTGCAAATGTGTAGTGTAACCACAACTTTCGAATTAAACATAAAAGGTTCTAGGGATATAGGAGGATATGTTGACACTTAGAAAATCCCAACAGCAGCTATTATCATATGCCGTAATTGTAGCGAGGCATTGTTAATGGTTAATAGATATGGGCAGTTCAACTAAATTTGCCACCCCCTTCTACAGTATTTGTAAAGTACAAAAAATAATGGCATTGAGACATCAGATTAAATAATACTATGACTTAATTGGACGTCCTGGGGGGGGGGGTGTTTTGTGTGTATGTTTTAGTAGATTGTTTTCTTTAAATAATTTTTAAAAAATTTTTGTTACGTATGGAAAATTTGGGAAGACACAATACATTTGTTTAGTGCTCAGACTGCATTCAAACCCCCTGCTTAATCAACAAATATTAAACGGAATTAAACATAAAGTAAACTCTTAAGTGACTTGTTGTTTTTTAACTTGTGAATTGAAAATTACTTGTACATGATTTCCAAAGAAATAATCTGTATTACACTAATGTAACATTTAAATAAACTGGAAAAAAAATAGTGTTGAAACATTATAATATATTCATGCAATTCGTGTCAAATATATGCAATTTCATTTAATTTTTCAGTGCGAAACAAAATGGTATGAGACAAAAGGATATAAATAGTGCAGAGAGTGCAGAACAGAGCAGGCTCACTTTGCAAATTATATGTGGCTGCTAAAGTGCTACAGCAGCATAAACTATAACAGCAGCATGTGGCAGAACTTGGTGTTATTAAAGTGTTGATTATGAGCATATTCCTTTTCAGTCCCAGTAGCCCAGTTGCAAGCAATTGAAACTCTGCAGCCTAAACCTGCCATTAGCAGAGTCTGTCTCTCTCACTCACACACACACACTCTCTTTCTGCTGTTCAGTTATAGTCTCTTAGTATCACCACACCCTATAAACCCCACTGTCTCTCTTTGACCTCCACCATCATGCTGGGCTTCCACGGTCTAAACCCTCTGCCTCTTGATTGTGGCTGGGCGTGGGGCTGAGAGAGGTTAAGATTGACCACGCTTGAGGTTTCTTTTCAACTCTCTGGTTTGTCAAGCCGGTTAGCATTAGCAGAACCCCCCCACCACAGTATCCTCCTAACTCTCCCCCCACTGAAACCAGCCAGCTAGCATTCAGCCTCTTTAAAGCTTCCTGCTGGTTTTACATGTACCTTTCAATTACACGTGGCCCCAAACAAAGGCAAATGCACCGAGAGGCAAACAATGCCCTCTCAGTAGTGTCAAAGAGGCCTGAGGCTGGAATTCCGCAGTTCAGCAGCATATCAGAGTTCACTGCAGTTCATCAGAGAAAAGGCTTGTTAAGGAAGAACATATATTTGTTTGTGCCATTTGCAGTCGTAAGCCTGTTTGCATATCTAATGATTTCAGTTTACTATCTTTAGTCCAAGCACATTCAGTTTAATAAAGGCCTGGGCGTGTTTGTTGTTGCTTGCTACCAAGGTACCAACCTACCACATGTATCCAGCACCAGAACAGTCACCAGGCCAGACTCTGCTTTTTTTAATCAGACTGAAGTGTTAAGCCGTGTAATACAACAACAATAGCATCAGAAGGCTATGCCATGCCGTGCTGGCTGCTTTACAGACCTACACATCTGCGCAGACCCGTCCCGATGGAGCCTGCGCAGAGATTGTGCCCTTCATCTCGCTGCTATAAATTACTTTTGAAGGCCCAGTTCAAATGTAGCACAATCATTTTTCCAGGGTGGTAATTGCCTTTAACACTTAATGAGCCCACCCAGGAATCGGGCTGAGTTTAATTGTTACCATTCTCTCTCTCTCTCTCTCTCTCTCTCTCTCTCTCTCTCTCTCTCTCTCTCTCTCTTTTCTCTCTCTATGTCTCTTCAACTCATATTCGTGCACTTCATGTGGTAATGAACCCAAATTGTAAAACATTCAAATTTTCAATCCAGGTTCCACTCGCTAGTTTCTATAGCAACGGTTGCTAGGTTGTTCAAGCTGTTCCACAATGTAGGCAAATCTCATTCAACCTACAGAAAAACTGTAAAATTTTGTTGAAATAACCAGATTTTAAAATGATTTGAAATTAAATTCACTTCATACCCCTCTGTCCGACATGGGAACGGTGACCTTAGGCTCATGTGCAGCTGCTCCACGGCATCCTATTCCATTGGTCATTGCATTTTATGAAGCTCATACAAGCTATGTGTGCTTGCCCAACCTTGCCATAGCTGCTATGAACTAACGTATCTGTAGGTGGAACATGGACAGGCCCTTTACACATGACCTGACAACCACCACGTCCAGCCTATGTCAGGTATAAGCAGAGAAAGATGGCAGATAGTCCCAATGAAAAAAACTGAAAATCGGCCACTGATAACTCTTCATTATCCCCGGAGAAGAAGGGCATGCTGTTGGAATAGAGTCGCACATGCTTTAAATCGCACACTGAACATGGCTCAGATGGTTGACCTCAAATTAGAACCGTTCTTGTTTCCGCTATGACTGTCCATGCGCTCACACTACTAGTCGCAGTTATGCTTTAGTTATGCTTTGCGGTCCCATATTGTGATCACCTGATGCAACAGGCATTTCTTTTATTTTCGCTTCGCCGTCATGTGTGCATCTGATGTCTTGTGGAATGTCCTGTTCCCACTAGATAATCACTGTCTCATGCGCAGCTGTTAAAGGTCTTCAAATGCTGTTCATAGCTCAGTGCAATTAGCAGCAGGGGAATTCATGAGACGATAGAAGTAGCACCATGACCTGCACAAGGGTCAGACTTCTACTGCATGCTGATGGTCTAAATCATCATAATAATATTCAGGGATTTGACAGAGAAGTTGAAATCACATTGTTGCTGTAATGGAAGGTTTTTGAGTGTATTTATGAATCATATTCATTGTATTTCAGTTCCGTTCTCCAATCTATAAGGAGTTTAGTGTTTTTTTCCTCCTGATGTGTGTGTGTGGGTTTCCTCTGAGAGCTCTGGTTTCCTCCCACAGTCCAACAACACATGTTAGTAGGTGGATTGGCAGTGTAAAGTGTCCACAGGTGTGAGTGTATGAATGACTGGGTGAATGGGTGATTCCCTGCAATTGACATGCACACTCTCTTTCAGCCCATGTGTAGATTAGCTGCTGTCCAGGTGGTTGCTGAATGCATACATTCCAAATGCATTGGGTGATTCGAAGAGCACACTGTAAGTGCTAATAGTAATTAACAAAAATAACATTTCCATTTAAATGTATATTTAATGACACTGGGGGAATGCCATATCAGCATTCAAAAGAGGTGAAAATGACCTTTTATGGTTCTTGTGAAAGGGAAATCTTTTTTTATCTATAAATGTACTCAGCATGGAAAAAAGGAACAATTCAGTAAACACAGCAGAATGTAGTTCCCCTCCAGAGAAAGCCATTCTTGCTCAAGGCCACAGTGAAGTAGAGAAGTAAATGAGACTGTCCCTCTTGACTGCTCCTTTACAAGAAAAAGTAAATCACATTATATGAAACTGTGGCTGCTTGTATTTCACTTTGCTCAGTGGTAGTTTCAGTTTCATGCTTCATGCCAGAGGTTCAGTCAAATGTTCACAACTTTCCCTTTACCACAAACAGATTCGAAAAACAAACTTGATGTCAGCTCGCTTCTTTCATTTTGATTGGAGCTGATGTAGTTATATAACTGCCAAGAAGTATGAAAATAGACAGTGAGCAAAACACAGTAGTAGCCTGAGAAGGGCTTCAATACATCCATGGCAAGTCCATTTGATGTTAATTAAGTAACAGACTCATTTAAAAGAAAAGAAGTTAGGAAGATATACAGTTGGCATGATGTAACGAATCATTACAATCTCCAAATGTTTATAGACCCCCTTATAATTTGGTGAATTCAGCTACTTTTAAGTGCACATTGTGGAAACAGATATTCAGTGTTCATCAGTAATGATATGTGGGTGAAAGGGGATGCACTTGAGCCTTTAGTCACCATTCCCTGTGCAAGAACACTGTACTGTGAAGCAGTGGAAGTGTGTTCTCTGAGTTGATGCAGCTCCATCCAAGTCCTTTGGGACGAGTTGGAGTAGTGATTGTGATCAGAGCTTCAACATCACAATATCAGTACATGACATTAGTTCATTTTGAGGCCCTCAAATCCTCACAGAAATGTTCCAAAATATTGTCTAAATCATTCACATAAAAATAAAGGCTGGTACTTTACAACGAACAGAAAACCCCTTATCATTATCCTCCATAGGCCTCCACTAAAGTTGCAGGGCAAATAAATGTTTGGCTCTGGTTTGAATCCAGACAGTGTCCTTAGATGTAGGTCAGGTCATAGTTCTGGGGACGTTCCTGTAAAGTCAGCGAGTCGGCCTGCATCAAAGACTGCAGCGCTGCTTTATTTCGGGGGTGGAGAAGCATTCTTAAGATGAAAGGGAGGTTAAGGCTTTGGGATGAGAGTGGGTAGAGTGGGTGGGTTGGGGCAGCGAGGTGGGGACTGGTCTGTAATTTGGGCGACTGTTGCAGGATCTGCCTTCTCCACAACCACGCGTCCAGTAACTCTGCCACTGAGGAATAGCCTTCATGAGGATGAGCTGAGGTAAAGCAGAGAGATGTGGAGAAACCACTTGATGGGAAAAGAAAATGAAGCAGAAGGCTTTGGGCAAGTCCATTACCGAATCATGCAGTGGTTTTATTTCTTCCACAAGGCCACCACTCCCTTTGGTAAAAATAGAAGCACTGTAGGGCTAAAAATAGCCACTTGCACAAGGCTATTAATAGCTGAGCCCTGTGAACTTTATACTGTCAGGAGCTTTCGGGCATGGGGCGTGAGTAATGGCTTCTGGGGAAAAGAAAAAGCCTTCTGTTCCTGGTCTCTCTCTCTCTCTCTCTCTCGCTCTCGCTCTCTCTCCTTGGCTCCAGCGTGCAGTTGTCCAGTCAAGTTTCATTCAGTGTTCAGCTGCTCATGAAGACAGCTATTGTGCTCCAAGGCTGGTGGCTGCTTGCGTACACACTTTTTCCAGCAGTTTTCAGAGCGACTGTTGGAACACACTGCAAACTATTGTCTGCTTCACACTCCCATTCTGGGTTTGGTGTACAACAGCACTTTATTATTATCAACAGTTACCCCCCCTTAAGCCTGGACCTCCCACCCCCCACCAGTTTGCCAAATAACAGCTAACATCTAACAGCTTTTCCCCCGAAATTAAACATAAACATCACACCCTTTAAATAAAACAGAAAAGGAGCGAATCCACCCCAACTCCAGACCCCAAAGTGCTGCACGTATTGTGTCATGAACGCATGAATCACATCAACCAACAACAAACTTACAAATACATGGTCACCATAGAAATACTACCTTCTCTTCCCTAACTTTAAATAGATGGTTCCTTAATGGAGTTGTCGAGTATTTTTCCTCCTAAACCTCCTTCCTTTACAGTGTTTAGTCACTCAGCATGAAAATTATTTTATGCATTTCCCTGTACTTAAAGTAGAACACACAAAAAAGACCTCTTAACTCCAAAGTCACTGCCCATTGACTTCTATTTAAAGTGTGTTTTGAATATGTCCTTCTCTAAGTACTGGGAAAAGCATCTAAATGATTGTCCATGGTAATCAACCTCATGCTCCAGATACAGCAAACACAATTAAAATGAACCAGTGATTGAAGAAAAAACAACAACTCCCTTTTATTTTTAAATATATGTTGAGGCCTAAACCTAGAGTTGAATGTTCATCCTCATTCATTATCTGTAAGCGCTTGTCCAGTTCAGGGTCACGGTGGGTCCAGAGCCTACCTGGAATCATTGGGCAGGAATACACCCTGGAGGGGGCACCCATCCTACACACAGTCACTCACACCTACGGACACTTTTGAGTCACCAATCCACCTACCAACGTGTGTTTTTGGACTGTGGGAGGAAACTGGAGCACCCGGAGGAAACCCACGCAGACACAGGGAGAACACACCACACTCCTCACAGATAGTCACCCGGAGGAAACCCACGCAGACACAGGGAGAACACACCACACTCCTCACAGACAGTCACCCGGAGGAAACCCACGCAGACACAGGGAGAACACACCACACTCCTTACAGACTGTGTCCAGAGGAAAGCTTTAAAACCAAGACCCATGACCCCGATGCTGTGTGATTGTGAAAATGTGGCAGTGTGCCCCACTAATTCATAACTGTAGGATACGGTGGATGATGATATATATTTTAGTCAGAGTGTCTCTTTAAGAGTGAAAGCAAAACATCTGCAGAAGAGTGTTTGAATACAGACTTTGGGCCCATGTGATGACTGTGTGGGTCAGAGTTGGTAAACATGTTTTCTGATGAAGGGATAAAAATAAACACAAAGTTTATCTAAGGTCAATAAAAGCATCTAATTGAGCATGTGTCTATTGTGATTACAAGGAAAAGCCAACAAGGAATCTCTGCATTGTTTAGGGCCATTTGACTGCTTCCTTAACAGTTGCTACGACACATAATATTTGTAATGCTTCCCATCAACTGAATGCACAACGCTCACATTCAGAGTGCTTGTAGATTATTGTTCTAGACCCAAATGCGATATTCAAGGGAAATTGATAACACTCTGACTGTATTCATTTCCGGCGTGTGCTTTCAGTCACATCCTTCTGGCAGCTCTGTGGAGCCATATGAACTTCATCTCCTCTTGGCCTGGAACATTGACTCCACATCTGCTGCGAGGCAGTAATTGGTGTGTTTAATTAAGCACGAGCTACTGGTTTATGGTGGTGAGATAAAGCGCTGGTGCTGCTTTGATTAAAGGCATCACACGGTGTGCTGCAAAATGAGAGCATTCAGAAAGCCGGGGCTTTTATTGCCTGCTTGATTTGGCTGAGGGATGTGGGACGGCACTGGCACCATAAATCCCTCTGCCTCTGTCACAGGGTGAGAATTTTGTTTGAGAGAGCTAGGCAACTTTACAGTGTTCGGCTGAAAATTGAAGGGGTTGAACATGACCTACAGAAAAGAAAGGACCAGCAGCTACTGAAAATAAGCTATACATAATAATCAAATACCTCATCACAACATTACACCACTGAGGGTGCTACATCTCTGTAGTTCCACGGCTTTACATTTTAATTATTATTATTTTTTACATCATTTAACATAAGACATCGTGACCTAAAGCTATGTGCAGCTTCTCCAGAGCATCCCTTTTTTTCCCCATGCTTTTCTACAGAATTAATACAAACTGACCATGTGTGTCCTCAATGGGTGTGTGCAAATCTGTGCACTACATTTTGTTTATTATTAAAACATTATTATATCAGAAAGAACAATACTTCTAAGCTATTATTTTTAATCCCCCCATCCCCTCTGGAAGTCCACCTTTGGTCCCAGGCTGTAAAGGGGCCCATTCCGTGGGTGGGACCCGGCTGAAAAGCTGGCGCTGCTGCCAGACTGACTGTGTACCTGCTGACCTCAGCGAGGGAGTCAGACTGAGCGCAGAAATAGCAGCAGGCTGGGTGGCACACACTCATTACAGATCACACACAGATCAAGGCTTTATGTACAGGAAGAGAGGTGGGGGGAAAAAAATCATCCAGGGCCAGGCAGAACGTCTCTGTGTCTGCGTCTGTTTGTGTGAAAAAAGGCATGAACTGCTCGGTTTCCTGTGTAGGGCCTGATCTTCCTCTATCCACCCATCCCTCCATCCCTCTATCCCTATGCCCCTGCATAGCTACATATTTCAGCTCTCCAGCAAAGTCCTATAGCTATTTCGAGTTCTTTTATATATACACACTAGCTCAATTATATATATATGGAGTGTGGCTAAATCTACACTGTGGGTAAAACTTGCTGACTTCATGTGCAAGAAAAATCCAGCAATAAATATAGCCTTGATTATATATAGCTTTGGATTTTGTTGATGGTATACAGTGTACGCACACCATGGTTTCCTTGTATTTGTGTTTCTCGTATCAGATGCACTATCTGTACAAAATGCTTTGATTTTTTTTTCAGTTTAATCCTATTATTAGTTTTGTTTGTCTTTTATATTTTAATTAAAAATGTTTAAAAAAAAGCTTAAAGTCATACATAGTGTATCCACTATTTGCCTTTATTCCAGCATTCATTTAATACAATGCAAGAGACCTGCTTTCACTTCTTCAAGGAAATAAATCAGCATATATTTTTCACATCTCCAAAGTTTAGTCTTAGCAGTTGGTTGCATCATCCTTGCCTCTCAAGCAATCTCAGGTTCACATTCAGTGGTATTGAAGTCTAGGCTGTAGGGTGACCAGCTCTGAGAGCATCATGCAGCCTCTTGGCTTGGCTTTCAACTTCAGGTCTGAAGGACAACTCAAGCTGGTTTTTCTCCGCTCTCAAAGACAAAAGCTTGAAGCTGCTTATCTGATGGAGACAGTTTTGGAGCTCCAGCTGGTTCTTTATGGTTGCTCCACTGTCAGGAGCATTCCAGTTCGCCCTTGAGTTTCATACTGCGTTAAGCCCTTTTTAACCCAAGTGTCTTGTGAATGAAATAAATATAAACACACTCTCACACACACAATATATGCATTTGATTGGAAAAATTCAGCCAAAAGAGCATTAATCTGGCCTGTAATCATAGGTGATTACATCAGGATCAGCTCACTGTAAAGATAGTGGGGGTAGCTTTAGCATTGATCAAAGTGAAAAGCTACTATTAACGCGCGAGGCTAACCCTGTGCATTGTTGATGATAATGAGGTTGAGGGAACAGTAGGATGATTCGTGTTTTTCACAATCTCTCTTTCTCTCTCTCTGAGGAGATCCGAGATTTATTTTCCCTCCTCATTCCTCAAATACCTGCAGTGGAAATAGCAAAGAGGAACAGTGCTGCTTCCGCTGGACCATTTTGAGCTGGTCGCGCCTGTGTGCTGTGATCAGTTTCCTCACCTCTCAATGGAACCTCCGAGAACGGCTGAAATTTGCCCATATAAGGTCAATGACGTTTCCGGAGATACCGATGCGTAATCGGTGATAGGCTACGTAAGAGGAGTGGAATATGTAATTAGCTCAGGGGATGCCCACAATCTTTCTCTCTCTCCTCTCTCCTCTCTCTCTCCTCTCTCTCTCTCGTGTGCACACACACACGTACACATTTTACGTGTGGATAAAATAAGCGTGGATTCTTTTTATATCGAGTGAATGCTGCTAATCTGGATTTGATACCATATATGTTACTGTAGCCCTCACACTACTATGAAACATTTCGACAGCCTTAATTCCAGCAGAAGGAAACATGGTCATGTATGGTCACTTACATTTAGACAGAACTCCACCCTCTGTATCATGTTCACAGCCTGAGGGATGTAATGGTGGTTGTGACAAATAGTCCTTCACTCATTAATGTCTTTTTTAATCCAAAGGTATGCCCATATTTACATATATCTCTGGACAGCTACTATTTATTTATGCATTTATATATTTTTACATTAAACAAGTACATGTTCATGTCATTGTGGGAAAGTTAACTCAAATTCAAATGTAAGGACATGTTTTCTTTTACCTGAAAAGCAGCCATTTTGAACAGATGATTTGAGGTTTTTTGATCCCACATCAGCAATTTGCTATATCATCAAATCTAAATGGTATATCGTTTTAGTTATATCATAACCAGGGATATATATTTGTTTTATTTTAAAAACCAGCTCTCCTGTATTTTTGCCTTTTTCTGCTCCTCTGAAGTGACCATTTTTGGAGTTAAGGAAATAGGCCAAACCTCACGTGGATCCCAATCCAATATATAGGGCACTTCATAAGTCACAGGCATCCAGTGGAGAAAGATGCATCCTATGGCCTAATTCTGAATACATATCTTGGACATTTCATGCACCATTTAGATGATGGCTCCATCATTTTGTGAGCTGGGGGGAGAGATCCATTTGCGATTCAGATGTGGTTTTGCTATGACAACTGTGTCGTATAATAGCCCAATGTATTGTTCCCTCTAAATTGTGACCACACCTTAGTTAAACAGATGTCTTCTCAAATACATAATGATATTTAAGAGCTAGGGACACTCTGAACTAATGTCAGTCTGCAGTAAATACTTACTGCACCCACATCAAAGCTTCTTGGAAAGGCTTTGTAGGGAACATTAAGTTTCCCAGAGCTCTCCGTATGACCTAAAAACTCATTGCCCACTAACTCATCCACGCTTCTGTGCATTCACTACAGAGGAGGCTTGGTTAGATAGGTTAGATAAAGGTCTTTTGAATAGTAACAGGAATCTTTGGTGCCATTGTTTTTAAAACTGTGAGCAATTTGTGAAATATCCTTAGTCATGCATTGTTTTCTTGTATCATTAAGGGATAAGAAATTAATGTTAGTGTTTAGCTCTACATTGCCACTGCCTGAACAAAAGGTTCATTATTTATTTGCAGCATAATGTTCTCTACAATGTGTCAAAAATGTATGAACTGGCCCACATTTGCTGAGAGCAAAATATCCTTCCTCAGACTTCCGTTAAACAAAGGATGTTCATTCCTTCCTCTTTGAACTCACTCTTTTGGATATGCAACAATGATAACAAACAAGAATGCTGTTCTGGAAGTACTTGTAGTTCAAGTATATACTTCCACTACTGCTACTAAACCTGTATACAAATCTGTGATGAGTGTTAGGTTTCCCCCCACCCCCTCCACTTCCCCTTTATTTGAAGATTCTACTAAAAGGTTGGGACAGGTTTGGACAAGTGCAAGTTTATCAGAGCCTTCACCGTGACCTTTATCCTCAATTCATTCCATCTGGCCCAGATTTTAATGCAATCACGCGCCAGAGAGAATGCCCGGTTAGATGCAAGATTGCTTCTTTGAGCTTGTGTAAGAGAATTCAAATTGTATCACTGCGTAAAGTGGACAGTTTGCCAAAGTAAACAGTAGGCCTACACGAAATGACCTCAAGGCCCTGTTCCTTCAGTGCTATGTTGCAAGCCTGACAATGAGGATATGACGCAGATTCCAGTAGACGAGGATGTGAAGACTCTCCCTCAGCAAACTGAGAATATGATGTACCTTACTTCTGTTTGCATAAGGTCTCCCTTAGGCAGGAGTAATTAAAATGTGCGCAAGGTGCTTGCATTTTATATTTGGCCCTCACCCCAATACAACACACTAGTCAAGAAGTTCATTTCCACACAATTTATTGAAAACATTCACTTTTCACATTAAAGGCTGAACACATATATTACTCTAAAATATGAAGAATAAGTCACAGCCTAGAAAAAAAATAAAATAAAATGTCCATTCACGGTTTGAGTTCAAAAGACAACAGCGTGTCTTGTAATACTGGCCCTCTATTGCAGTCAGAAATAAAGCAGTTGCAGTTCGTGCCCTCAGGCAGTTTGTCTTAAGTCCAAACACATGAGCGATTTTTCTTTGCGTACACATTTCTTTCAGAGTTCAATCCCACGAGTGGAGAAGCCATTTTTAGCCACAGCACACTCGCGCCTCTACAGTCGTGCAGCCCTCTCTTGGTTGCCCTTCCCTCGGCGAAACCGAGCAGGCGCCCCCGCGGGCAGCTCCTTGAACACGGTGCGCACCAACCGCCACGGCTTTTCCTCCTCCTCCTCCTCTTCCTCCTCCACCACAGCCTCCCTCCCTCTTCATGCGGAGGACGGAAGCCGGGCTGCGGAGTGAATGCACAAATTTTCCCTCCCTCTCTTTCTCCTCAGCCTCGTCGGTGGCTGATGCAGAGCGGTGACCAAAAACACAAAAAGCCCCCCTTTTGCATTCTCGGGCGGGTTTGCAATGTAATGGCGGTTGAGTCGCTCATTCTTCTCTTGGATTCTCTCGTTTTCCCACGCACTCCAGCAGGCGTTCAGCGTTCGCGCAGGGACAGGCACGGGACCCACTGGTTCCTGCAGCGGCTCTCGTCGCAGTAGTTGCCCACCTCCTGGAGCGCCTGGCACTTCAGAGGCTGGCACTGAGGGTTCTGTAAAACACGCAAAGAGAGAGAATACATTTAGTCAACGGTTCTTTGAGACTTACATTATCATAACGAAACTGCAATTGCAAACCCTTAACAGCTAATGTTGCTACTCGGGGAGTTCTGAATGATTCAGGGGCGAGGCGTGTGAAAGAGAGCTACCGTATTACAGGTATTACGGTAAGCAGCCCATTTCCAAACAGGCAACAATACCGTATTCTCTCGTTAAGGGGCATTTCTAGTGGTTCAATACGCTACCGGCTTTAGCAGAGGCTACAGTAAACAACTGCAAACTAAAAGGGTTTGTTCTAGTTTGTATTTATCGCCAGAGGCAATACTTACATTGACCAAGATGCAGTGGAAGTCTCTGGGCTCGCTGTTGTTGTTGTTGTTATTGCCGTTGCTGCTGCTCGTGCTGCTGCCCACGTCCACGGAGCTCGGATCGCCCAGGACCTGGGCCAGGCGCCGCAAGCCGGACACCCGCAGGATGTTAATGTCGTTCTCGCAGCAGAAAGCCTGCAGCAGCGTGAAGTGGATCTGCAGCGCAATATCATCTTCGTCTTCCTCGTCCGTGGCCAGCACGCACAGAACCACGCTATCTGGATCCCTGAGAGAGAGAAGATACACACGGACAGGTCAGTACTTCGTCCATCCAGGATGGGATGTTGACATGGAGGAAAGTTGTTCAAACAAGGCTGGAGCGGCTTAGAGAAGTATACTTACACATTCATCAGCTTTGCAGACTCGTAAACCCCCACGGTCAGACAGTCTTGTCTCTGTGCTGCCACCAGCAGCTCTTCTAAAGCTTGGCTCACGGTGTCCATCCTACAAGAGAGGTGCAAACGATAAGTAACGTGCATCTAGAGCACTGCACTCAGTGCAGAGCTTACAGCGTGGAATCAGCTAAAACTGAGTTTCTGTAGCATGCAACAGCCTATGTAAGACACTGCATGCCCACAGCGACAGGAACAGCTAGTATAGTATGGTAGGACTTACTTTTTGTCAGCCATGTCGCATCCAACGACTTCTTCCAGAGTCATGATGTGTTGAAATAATAATCCAAACGTCTCAAGAAGGACAAGAAATCCAGTAAAAACGCAGCGAGCGAACGACAAGACAGTAATCCAAACACGGGTCTCAAGGCTCGGGTTTATCCTGTTCGATCCAGTCCGTTACCTCTCGCTCGTCCAGAGTGATCTGCCGGGTATCAGCGAAACTCAAAGCCTATATCTAGCCCCGGAGTGAGGGGGGGCGTGGCCTGCACCAACGCATATCTCTCTCATTGGTCAGACTCTTTCAGTGGAACACGTAGTCTCTCTTCCTATAGGCTGTTTGTAGAGACTCCAGTTTGTGTCCCACGTGGGCTGGTTTCAGCCCCCCCCTCCTCGTCCTCTCCAGCTTCTAGTTGTGTCTAGTTGTTAATGTCACTATCGAGTCCCCTGGAATTTCCTCAAGTTTTGCCCTTTACCTTGGATGTAGATATTGCTGAAACTGAGAATGGTTGCATCATGCAAAGGATATTTATTTCATTTTATAAAGAAAATATACTAAAGTTGCAAAAGTTTGGACGCGCCTGGTTACATGATCTTTTGAGTTATTAATGCAATACCTATTCACACTTGCATTGTGCCAATGTTTAGACAAGTTTAAGAGCCTTGATTAACACTTGCCCTTAATATATATAGATAAATAAATAATTGCATATTCAGGCATGCTCAAAATCAGCACCAGGGTCAGTGGAGCTAGTGTGATCTCAGGACTTATGTTTGTGTAAGGTAATTTTGCATTTAGGAGCTATTAGCCACAGTGGTCCTCTGAGGGTCTCCGTGTCTCGCGCAGAGCTTCTAGAAGGTGGAGTTGATCCGAGTTACCTGGAGCTTTCATCACGCTTCTGCTTCAGCTCTAATTTTAGCTTCGCCTCTATAGCTGTCCCCCGACGGTGTTGATGGGACAGGTTGTTGTTGTCTGGTCCTGCATAAGCACATTGACCAACAAGGTCAGTTCATTTATGCGGACGTGTGTTTGTTTGTGTGTGTTTTCACAGACTTGATTAAACATGCAGAAATATTTAAATAAAGCCTTTTGTTTTATTATTATTAGTTTTTTTTAAATCACCTTTATTAAAATGAGTTCAGACAATTTGTTGTGCGCGTGTTTTGTCTCGGGTAAATCATATGCCTCAGCGGGCAGCACGGGGAGGTGGGGGGGGGGGGGGGGGGGGGTTGATGTGGACACGGAATCATTATCATTTCGAAATAGACTATATTTAAAGCGCAAGGACGCCTACTATAGACGTTGCATAAAGTCAAATCCCATCCTCGTGACGCCCCCTGGTGTATATCTGGTGCAACTTACGTATCTCTCATTGCAGTGAATATTAATATAAGTATTAAATTATTAAAGTACAAAATAAATATATAAATGCCCGAACAACATTTCCGAAGGACAGGTTACGAGGCAATATGTTATTCGTCTCAAAGTACGAGAGTGGTATTAACACATATACAAGACGTTAAAGTGTTTATTCAGACCAGAAGATTTCTGTTCATAGAGCGTCATCTAGCGGTGAAAAGGTACAACAGCAAGAAACGAATATACTCATGATTACACCCTCCTTTCAACGGTCGGTTATCTGCAAAGACCTTCCAAATCGCCCCCTACCTAATGACTGCCGTCTATTCAACGTTCTCTTAAGGTTGAAAATTAAAGTTGAAAAGACGTCCAAACACAGACATTGAAAAGACGACTATTAGACGTATTTTGGACGTCCATTGACGTTTATAATTGGTCCCGAAATAATTTTTTTGTATAAAACGCATTTCGGAGGTCCACTGACGTTATCGATTGGTCACCACTTTATAACTAACCTATTAAGATGGATTTTGGACGTCCATTGACGTTTAAAATATGTCCTTGACGAACAGACTACTTTTAGACCTTTTTTGAACGTCTAGGGACGTTCCTTGTTTACTGGGTAACATTAAGGTCAGGAAGCCACATGGAAAAGCAGACCAAGACAGGGTTATAAATCCCGCTATTGTCCTTCTTGTGACCCCCTGCAGTAGTCATTCAGCTGAATCCACACCACTGGCCCCAACTAGAAACTGCCGTCTCAGGCTTCAGTTTCACACCTCAGCTCAACCGACAGAAACACGTAGGCCTTCCTCCCGCGGAGAAGAGGCAGACCTCGATTAGAGAATTAGCTTCTGATTAATGTTATTAGCGCTGTGGAAGTGATTAACACATTAACATATCTTATCCCTTTACTTGGAAGCTTATTATAAAAATGATTGATGATGATGATGATTGAACTTTTACGCAGACATGATTACTGTTACGACTCTCACTTTCAGTGTTTAATCACTATAAACAGATTGATACTGCTAACAACTGCTTACAGCTAATACCTTCAGCTAGGGAACATAATTGTACCGTATTCTGTTATATTTGAGCAATTTAAAATCATTTTGATTTCAAATGTCCCATTTCATCTCCAGAACTTATATTATGTTATTTAATTTTACACAGTTCTATAATGAAAGATTATGAATATTCACCTCTCCTTCTGGAGTAGAGAATGCAATGTACTTTAAGGGAACACAACTGGACTCTTAAAACACTGTTGTACCTTTAAAGGTAAAATTTAGAGTTTGTGCCTTTACGAACAATAATGTACCTCTACCCAAAATTCTGTTCTCAGAACCTTCCCCTAACGTTCAATTAAGGTTGTGGGAAAGTTGCACTGTAATTATCCTCAACATGAATTTGTTTAAAGTTGCAAAAACGTTCCAGGAACATTACTTCAACACTATTTACACAATAATTTAACATTCTAGGAACGGTGTCTTGGGAAAAAAGTTTATAAAACTTAGAAATAAAGTCATCATAAATCAAGAGAATAGTAGAAACGATGTATGTGTCATAACGTCGTATTTTCACAGTATATTACGTCAGCTGCTGGAAGAGACCTCACTGTTTCGCCATATTTTCTTTCTGGCTTCGAGCTGGTGACTGGAGTTACGGTCTGTGCTTCAGCACCAGGTTTTTCCCAGCTTTCTTTTGGGTAGTTTTAGGGGTCAAGTGCTTTAGATGTAGTTATCACTGCACTGTGGATAATTATGCCACACTTTGTCTTTCACAGAGTATTTCAAGTCACACCACACTATGACCACTCCACTATTTATGTCTGAACTACTGTTTAATTATGTAGAAGTGTTCATACTTTGGAGGAATTCCTCTTTATAATGTACAATACATAGCATATAACACAAGTTCTCAGTACTGGTACTCATGGTTCTCATTTAAACAAACATACTTGTAGATTTTTTTTTGCCTTTCCAAAGTAGTGTTGTAGTAGTGTTGCAGTCACACAGCTCCAGGGACCTGGAGGTTGTGGGTTCAAGTTCCGCTCCGGGTGACTGTCTGTGAGGAGTTTGGTGTGTTCTCCTTGTGTCTGCATGGGTTTCCTCCCATGGTTCAAAAACATATGTTGGTAGGGGGACTCAAAAGGGTCTGTCTGTGTGCGTTCAGGGAATGGTGATGTTTGTGTGTTGTCCAAGTTCTGTGCTGTCTGGAGTGCCCTCCATTATTACACAAAAGAGCTGAATATTTTTCTTTTGCAGCTCAACCACAACAGGACTGGATGCTAGCCACTAAATGTTTATCAAAAACAAGGTATATGAGTACAAACCCTATCAAGATTTTTTTCATTCCTCACACAGTCATTGTATAGTAACCATTCTTTATAAATGTCTTATCTGACAGAACATTCCAGTCCTGATGAAGGTTGATGACTGCTGTGTTCTCAAGCTATTGGTAAGTTTTGAATGAACAGAAAACAGTCTGTTCTACCGGCACAAGATTTTTATATAATTCAAACATTTGTGGTATACGTAATCTAGTCTTTCACATCAATCAAAAATACACAATAATCCATGCTGATTACATTCAGGTTTTTTAATGTTATCAGTTGAATATGGTGTATCATTCTGTACACACTATACATGGCACTCAGATTGATTTTTTTTATTTTAGTTGAGTGATAACCACAAATTATGCCTTTGTTAAGGTTATATCACTAGTAAGGCTTCGACATGCATTCTAGTTGTGTTTAGAGAATGTCACCTGCAAGGTATACACACATATCAGTCCAATTAAATGTTTTCATGTACAGACACATTGTACATTGTACAAATCACTTGTTATATATACTTGCATGCAAAAGTTTGGACATGCCTGGTTACTTGATCCTTGGAGTTATTCATGCAATAATATATATATATATATATATATATATAGTCACTGAGCTCCTCCCCCGATCATGGAGAGTACGCCCAGCAACCTGTCGGAGAAAGCTTATTTCGGATACTTGAACTCCTTCACTTGGGGTAGGTTTTCACCCCCTACCTGAAGGGAGTATGCCATCTGTTTCTGGGAGATAACCATGGCCTCATGCTTGGAGGTGCTGATCCGCATACCGACCACTTCACACTCGGCTGCAAACTGCTCAATCGCATGCTGGAGGCCTCTCTGTAAAGAAACCAGAATAACAACATTGTCTGCAAAAAAAAAAAAAAAGCAGAAATGCCACCTCCCGAGCCCTTTGACGGGGGCCTTCCTGTCACAGGCCACACCTCGCCACCCTGTCCATGAACATCAGGAACAGGAGTGGAGAAAAGGCACAGCCCTGACGGAGTCCAGTGCCCACACTGAACAAGCTTGACTTACTGCCGAGAATGCAAACACAACTCAAACTCTGAGAGTACAAGTACCGTACAGTTCGCCGGAGTGACCTTGACACCCCATACTTACAAAGCACCTCCCACAGAATCTCGCAGGGAACAGGGTCATATGACTTCTCCAAATCCACAAAGGGTTAAGGAATTCCTCAAAGTGCTCCTTCCCATGCCCAACAATACACTCAGTTGAGTTCAGAGTTTCACCATCCTTACTGAGCACAGCTTGGACAGTGTCCGTCCTCCTCCTCCTCCCCCTCCTGAGTTGTTGGAGTGTTTCCAGAACTTCTTTGAGGCCGCCCGGAAGTCATTCTCCATGGCGACGATGAGACTTAGAGAAGCGCAACTGAGAAAAGGCGGAATGAAAGTGAAAACGAATTCTTCAAATATATTAAATTCAAAATACAAAACTCAAAATCTGTTTACAAAACTGTTTTTATAACTCTCCATATTAATGACAGTTTTCTCAATTACAAAATGTTTTTTATTGATTATGTATTCTTTTTTTTTTTAGTTTCTCAGAACTTTTGAACCTTTTTGACGCCATAGATTTTGGCCCTAAACGCATGCCATAGACGGTATATTTTGGGCCCGTCGTTATGGCGTAAACCAATAAGAGCCGTTTCTCAATTGTGACGTAGGCTCGTTTTAAATCAGCGCTCTGAAGCGGCTCAGCTGAGCTCGCGCGGCGCAGCAAGGAGAGGAGGAGGCTCCAGGTGGGAATTAAATTATACTAAAACGTGTCTCAAAGCGACGTTTCTCCCAGTGCACTTCAATTTTAGTAGCCTCTTTTTTTAGTGCCAGGTTTCTGAGCCCAGACTCAGTGTAATGTCTGAATAAACTCTCTGTCCGCAGCATGTCTTCACCCACATTCCCCGACATCTTCTACTGCGAGGAGGCAGCTCCCAGAGAATTCTACTCTTACACCGATGACGGGCTGAACGACAGTTTGGACGGGTAAGACTTTAGACTCCAGCTAAAGGTCCTCTGGTGCGTTTTAACCCTTTCAAGCTGCAAAAATAAATCAAACAAGGCCTCCACTTCCACATGTATTTCTTCAGTGTCCACTGTAAGTTTATTGGGCTACAGCTTCCCTTCTTTCAGGACTTACTTTCAGGTTTTATTGCCCTAAAATTACACATTCTTCATATTAACATGGTACAAAACTTTATTTTCACTGGAGGGGGTTTGAAAATGTGCTTATCAAAGTAATCCCAAACACATCCAGGAATCAAATCTGGGATCTGGGGCACCCTGTGATTTATTCTGAACAGCCCCCATCCCCCACAGATTCTTGACTGCTACACATTCATTATAGCAGTGAGTTGTTTTCCAGGATGAAAACTTCAGATGTTTCTGCAGTACTGTATTGAAGGTGATAAGTAACAGGACTGATTTTTCTTTGCAGAAGTTCAACAGAGTTGACTGATGTGTTTGATGAAGAAGGATGTGAGGCTGAGGCCTGGACTCCACCACCCAGTGAACTGAGACAGAAAATAGCCGCCCAGCTTGAGCACTACCTCTCCGATGAGCACCTGGAGAGTGATGCCTTCCTGCTCAAACACATCCAGAGAAACAAGATGGGTTACGTCAGCCTGAAATTGATGACATCTTTCAAAAAGGTAGTAAAGATATGTAGAGGTAATAACATTTAACATGAACGATAAACACAAGAAGTGTTCTCCTTAGCCATGGTTGGAAATAGGGCCGGAATGTAGTTACAGAAGGGAAAAATTGGAATAACGTTCCAGCACAGATTTCACAGCCATTCACTGCATGTTTGATGTCTAAACACATGTAGCTAACTGAATGGACATGTATTGTTAACCATATTTTCTAAATGTTTGGTTTTCCAGGCTGTTATTTAACTTTCCTCTTCTACATAAGAACAATTAATGTGTAAGGTTTAAGCTGTGATGTATTTGCAAATATCATAAGTATTTTGTTTTTTAAGCTGTAGTGAAATGCCAAACTCTGCTGTAAAGAGAAAATGTAGTGTATATACAAATAAATGCATACATTTCCCTTATTGACCTAGTCATTTCTGGAGTTTTATATTACTTGAATACTTCATTCCCCTGTGTATTTTGCTAGATCAGAGAGTTGACACGGGACTGGCGTACAACCCTTGCCTCAGCTCATACCTCTCAGGAGCTTGAGGTGAATGAAGCGGGCACCAAGGTGCGTCGGAGAACCCCTATTCCTGACTGGTTGCTGTGCATCCCCACCACTAAACTGCTGTTGTCTTGGAACTTCCTGGATTGTGCTTCCCCAGAGACAGAAGACGGTGGGTCATCTGGAGCAGAGGTACAGCAGGGCATCATGGAGACGGCCATGTCTGTGTTTGGTTTGTATGGTACAATCAGTTCTCTTCGTATCCTTCGCCCAGGGAAGGACATTCCCACAGAGCTCAAACGCTATGCCAAGAAACACACAGAGCTTGGGCGTAAACTGTGTGCGGTGGTGGAGTATGAATATTTGGATGGGGCCCGAAAAGCCTACGAAGCCCTTAAAGCAGAGGAGCAGCTCCGTGGAGGGAAAAGTATCAGAGTCATTCTCCTTGGAAGCCGGGGCACAAGAAAGCCAGGCACTAGTCAGAGCCGGACAGAGGAGGAGTCGGAGGAAGGCATTGAGAACAGTGACATCAAAAAGCCAAACCGGAAAGCCAAGCGGCATCCCTACTGTCTGGAAGATTCGGCCCTCTACAGCTCCTCTGAATCCGATTTTGCGCCGGCCTCGCCACGACCCAACCGGAGGGTGTCCCGCCCACAGGCCATGTACGGAAGCCCCTTGGCCGTACCTCGGGTGTCTAATTTTCGCACGGATCCTTACAGGTAGAGCTTGGCCACTTTTATTATTTGAATTAAAATTAATTAACAAACATGACATCAAAGAACTGTCAGAATGTCAATAAAGAACATCAGTCAGTGAAAGATGCTGTAAATATATTGATATTAAATAACTGTCCAGCCACAGATAACAGGATAATTCCTCTTTTGAAACATACTGTGGATATTATCATAATCAGGCCAATTTAAATTCAATTAATGCATGTAAAATGTAATACAGTGTGTAAATATTACTATGTTCAGTTTTGGTAATCAGTCCTCTTACTTGCAGGAACCCTCTGGGCAGTCCAGTTGGAAGCCCACTCCTGCCACGCAAGCTGTTCCCTGGAGGACATGCCAGCTCCCCCCTGGCCACACCACCTTTAAGCAGCACTCCTACCTCAGCTACCTTTGGTACTTCGACTTACAGCAGACCCAGGTCCTCTGGGGATCACTCCCAGGACAGCGCTGGGTATGTTGGGAGCCCCTGGGTCCAACGCCGTAAAAATGCAGCCCAGGTCTTTCACCCAGAGAAGGGCTGGCCCATGTCTCCCAGTCAGACGAGGAAGCTGCTTGGCGTGCTAGTGGTGCGCCAGCCTATGGGACCTGATGGTACCAAAGGCTTCCACAACTGCATTGGGAGAGGAAAGGTGGTGCTGCCACAGTGAGGGTTTTTTTTTTTTTTGTGGCTGTCTACAGGTCTGTGATCTACAGTAAGAAGCACTTTTTTTTTTTCTCCCCCCTTTTCTTTCCCCTCCCCCCTTTTAATCAGTGTTTCATTACTGTCTTCAGCATGCATTGATGCACTGACCCTAGGGAAGAATCTATTCCTCTATTCCTTACGCTATGATAAATATTTTTGTATCAAAAGAATGAATTAATAAATAAAGATATAATGTTTGCACTCTCATGTTGGGTCCAACATCCCTGGCAGAACAAAGCTGTATGGTGCAGTATTCAAATGTTCATTATCAGTTTCTTGTTCCTTTTTTTTTTTTACCTTGTGCACCCTGACAGTTTGTTATTTTGCCACTTATCACAAAGTATTTTTGCTGCTGAAGAGAAGTATAATGCTGAACATGAACCATCACAGAATAACAAAATAGTTTATTAGATATCAGAATAAATAATCCCATAGACCAACTGACCATGTTTTTGAGGCACCATTTAACTCTGTAGAAAATAAACATAGCATACACACACTCTTACACTGGGCAGTAACAAGACACACATGCCCTGATAACACAAGTACCGTGCCATGATGCAATAGCACATTTTTACCTTTGCATAAAACAAAGAGGAAGATATTGAACAGATTTTCTTCTAGCTGTAATGTTTAAACAATTGAAACACTATCCGAATATGTGCAACAGTAACCCACTTGAATGAGAGCCTTTCTGAAAGTCTAAAGCAACAAACGATCCAAAACCTGACCAGATGACCATCATCATTCCTTTTCCAAATGATGCCCATGGACACAACATATATTTAAACTTGCATAGACTCCATTTCAAAAAATATACCACAGAAATAAACTTCGACCCAGAATTCACTGCCACATCCAGGTAAACAGGACTTGAACAGCCTGCCTTGACATCAAAAGGTAGAGAAATAATATCGCTATTTAAGAAAGCTGTAATCAAAGTTCTTTCCGCACAGCAATATGCTCAAATTCACTACTGACCTTTCCATTTCAACATTAACTTCTACCTTTATGTTAACATTTATATAGGTCACCTGATTCACAAAAGGGTCCATGGAATGTGTAAGTGCAAAAGAGCTTACAGGATGAAACATCTGATAAGACACCAAGGAGTGCTCACTTAAGACCGTAAAGCTGCAGCACTTCCCAAGATCACTTCTTTTGTACAGTTCAAGTTATTTTCAAATCTAAATCTACTGCATCTGCAGCATGTGGTCAGTTCCCAAGTATAATTTTAATGCAGAACAAATGTTTTTCTTCTTCTGTAACAAACTTCTGTTTTTACTCTAGAGCTTGTTTCTCCAGACCTGGAGAAGTGTGCCCTGAGAATTTGGAACATTTGGTAAGTATGAAAGCTGTTTTCAAGTCCAGGAGTTGTCCATAGAGTTGATTTGTTGTAAGGGTGGTCTAAGGGTCGCTATAAACAAGCACTAAGGTGGTCTGCAGCAAGTACATAAAGTTCCCAACACTGCACATAACGTGAAGTTAATTGTTTCTCGTTAAACATGTCTACATTTGACCAAGGGAGAGCGACTGCTTGTGTGCAGAATCCAGTGCTGTTCATGTTTTGACTGTCAGTAGCCTTCCAAGCTATTAATAAAGAGCTCAGCCTACTGCCACTGACCAAAAGCTTACTGAACTAATAACAGTAAATGGATGAGCCTGATTTCTAAGATATATGGAGTTATAAAATAAATTCTCTCACTCCCTTTAGTTTCCTATGACAAAAAAAAGAGCACATTTCCAACCAACACCCCATCACCGCTCACTTTTCCATGACTGTTTTCTCCAGCTCAGTTGTAGGTGCGGTCCGTACAGGCAAAACACCTAGGTGTGTTTCATGTGAAAGGGTTCTATTATTGTTTACCAACTGCAAGGAAACATATCGAAACTCTGAGCAATTAACCACACACCTGGCACATACCAAAACACCTGGAGTATCCCTTCAACTTCATTAGCACAATAATCATGGCTTGGGAGACAATGCCATTCAGTGCCCCTAAGCATGGGTCATTTTACTAATTTGTACCTGTGCCATCCTTTAAAATTTAAAAATGGGTTGATAGTGTCGTTGAAACAAATGTTAAATGTACATAAGCATGAATATGCTGTAATGGACTCGTTAAAAGGTTAAAATTTACATCACTATGCAGTCTTAGGAGATCCGGGTTAATCACCTCTCAGTTACTAATGGCTCTGAAAATGGCATGGACACAGCTTGTTGACTCACATCCATGCTACTGTAATGAAAGGTAGATGCACGCTATGAATACAAGGCTGTATGCAAAAAAAATCCTTCACATAAACCGTCTTTCTCCCATCATTTCTTTGAATCTGTTCTGCCCAACACACACAACTTGGAAAACATAAATGTCCTGTACTGTTTTTCATACTGTGGTTCCAAAGACTACGCCGTCCAGCTCCTGATCATCCATGTCGTCCTCGCTGAGTGAAAAGTCTTTGTGATTTGAAAGGCCACTAGGGCTGCAGTTGGATTCCCCGTCAGTGAGTGATGTGTCTGCTGTAGTCTTGCTCAAGTCAATAACAGGCCCCATTCTTTCAGCCTCTGCCATTTGGGCCAGCATGCTGTCTAATAATGGACGGCTTTTGCAGATGTTGTCCAGCAGCTGACAGCGGTGCTGCAACTGGCCAATCACGGAATCTTTCTCCTTAACCATGTGCTGGAGTTTTTGAATGGATTCCTCTGACTGGCAAAGCTTTTCATGGAGGTAGGATATCTCCCTTGAAAATGAGAAAGGGCAGAATTAGATGGATTGGTCTAAAATAAAAACATTAAAACACAGATGATCAATCACTGGAAAAATATGCAACATGAGAATTGTGGGAGGAGTCAGATATTTGATAATTCAGCAGATTATAAAGCATATAAAACAGAAAAAATGTATGTTGGGACTAGATTAACAGTAGAGACAGAAATGCAGTAAAAATGAATATGTTGAGGTTTGACGGTTGTAGCCCAGCTTTGCCTTAACATAATGGTCAAAATATTCCAAATTACCAAATATATACCATAAAATATTGGTCAAATTTAAACAAATCTTCAATCACAGTGACCTCAAAGTCAAAGAGCTTCATTTGAACATTAATACACTGGGAGGTCCTGGACATCCGCTAGACTGCTGAGACCCTAAAAACCTCTGAGAAATCACTGAAACAGCCCAAAAGAAGTTATTTGTAATCAGGTGATGGGTTAAATAAGGTTGTACCCTTCAGAAAAATACTATCACCAGGTCTGTGTAATGAAAAGTGTTGATTAAGGGGGGATGCTAAACACATATGTTAAAAATATGAAATATTTTATGAAAATAATTGAAAATCGCTCTGTAATCAGATGACAGGAGAAAAAGGAACCCTCAAACCGCTGAGAACAATATCCAACATCTCTGAATTCAGCTCATGCAGGCCTTTGTAATCAGATGATGAACTGAACAAGGATGGACCCAAAAGCCCAAGGGAAGATCTCTGAGCTGAGCAGGGCGGGTTAACAGTAAATGGGTGTGGAATGCTAGGATCTGGGCCTCAAATCTTTTCTGTTACCTGTCCTTGTTCTCTGTTATTTCTTGAGTGGCCGCCCTCAGCTGTTCGTCTTTCCGGATCAGGCTCTCCGCTTGTTCTCTCACTGTGTTTTCAGATGCTTCCAGTTTTTGCTCCAGATCCGCCACTCGTCTGTGTAAAGCGGCCAAATGCGCGTTCGCCTCTCTGATCTGCACCGGGGACGGAGACGACATGTCGTGTGGGGTTAAGAAAGTTCTGAGCCGCTGGATTAATGACTGTTGTTACTTTCCCTGACTGGGAGGAGGCTGCACTTCATTTTTGCTGCTTTGTGGGCTGACAGCTCTCTAACTATCTCTCAACATACATGAATCCATTACACTACCTCAGGTTATCCCCACAGTCGCCGTTCCCAGCCCACGGTGAGCTGAGTCACAGGCGCAGAGTCTGGTTTTACTTCACTTTCATTCACAGCTACTTTAGCTTAGCCTAACTTAACCTAGCCTGCTAGCTAACTAGCTCCATTTGTAGCCATTCCCAGCTTCGCCTTTCAGCACTGACAGCACCAACTTATTTATAAAGACTACGACTTCACTGTAGCCACAGCTCTCATCGACAAAAAGTCAATTCCGACATGATTTCGTGAGTTTCCCTGCTGCAATCAGTGCAGTAAACACAGCGCTGTGACTTCTCGCTCTGCTCCGCTGACGTGTTCCTGTAGCCTCGGCTCCTTGGCAACAAGCGAGCGACCTGTGGCTGCAGGGCCCGGATGTTCCTCTGGTAAAATGAGTCGGTCCTTTTAGTGTGAGTCGACACCTTTCATCAGTTATTTATTTATTTATTTATTGTAAATTAACACAGAAACATTATATTTCATGTCAAAATACGGCTGAAAATCAAACATAATATAACAGTAAGTGTCATGGCTGAGTATTTTGCCTTGTTCCAAAGACTCAGAGTGGTAGATTCAGACAGCCTAACAGCTGCAGGCAAGCAGTGGAAAGTTGGCAGTGACAGAGGCCTGTTTCATATTCATAGTTGTGTTCATACCGAATGAAGTCCAAGTTGTATCACACCTCCACTTTTAAGGATTGAAAATAACATCCAAATATGTCACTTTAACAAATATGGACTTTTCAGGTTTAAAAGATGACTGGAGCGGGACTTCAAAATTATACAAAATCATGTTGGATAAATAGTCCAACATAGATACCCCACTGCCACTCCAACTTATCCCAAAGGCAAGAAAAGGCCCCTGATGGGGAGCTTTACACCCCTCTAGCCTATGCTTGAGCATTGTGACATTAAGCTCATGTACCTTATCCAAAACATCTCATTTAATCATGCGTATTCTGTATGGATTACAGACAATGTGAGTGCACGGTAGCTGAATTCACTATTTATGAGAGCCATTTGTAAACGGCAAACAGTCTCCCTGTCGGTAAGCGGCGGTCAAGACCTTTCCACGCGAGAAGTGGCCTGCGAGGCTGAAATATCGCGAGATCTATTTGTTGTGTCCTTGTTGTGTTAAAAATGGGTTACTGGGATCTGGAGGAGGGTAAAGACTGTGTGGAGAAAACATGGATCACAACCAAACTGGGCACGGTCATTGGTGAGAACACTGACTTTATTTTCTGTCGGTCTGTGTAATGTTAACTGCTCGCTTCTAGGTCTGGAGTCTGCTCAGTGTGAAATATTTGCTAGTTGAGCTAGCAGCCATCTTAACCCTCCACTAACGTCACAGAAACAACACTGTCTTTCATTTCGCCCTTAAAAAGAGGTTATTGTTACGAGTCAATGTGGTAGTATTTTTCCACGCTTTCAAGTAAATGCTTTTCATTTAGGTGGAAATGTACTAACCAGGTACTACAAAAAAAAAATAGCAGATCTCTACACCCACTCCAGTCATCAGTCTTTAGATAATCCTGCCGGAGAAGAATACATTTTTGCTGAATGACAAAAAGACCATTTGTAGGGTCATGTTTCAAGTATTGCATGTTGCTTGAAATATGATCTCCTAAATACAATTCTATGTATAACCGCAGACAACAAATCAATAGTGCACACGGTGAAAGTGGAATGTGATCTTCAGATTCCTCAGATGAAAAGGATAAGCTTTACCAGTGTTCATTACTTTGAGACTAATATATATATGTGTGTGTGTGTGTGTGTGTGTATATATATATATATATATATATATATATATTATTTTTTCACCCTTTCAGGGCTTGTGGGCTCAGCGTATCATATTGTGGCGTTCCAACCTGAGACAGCAGTTGAAGCACTTGCAAGGGCTGCAAATGGAACAGTCACAATGGGTAGGTATATTTTATTTGTCAAATTAATATGTGGCAATTATAAGTCCATCACAGACCTGAGCTTATAAACTTTACACTTTACTTTGATAACAGTCTGGATGGTCCTTTTTGTCTTTAGTCTGGAAACGATGAATATTGTAAGACAAAATTCTGGTTGGGTTGATCTGTGGTCTGCACACGTCTCATAACACAAACACATCTATTAAACCGAGCGTGTGTCAGAGCAGGGGAACCTTGACCACCTTCACGATGAAAGAAAAATTCTGTACATGTTACATAACGTAAAATTATGCTGATCTATAAATGCCTGACTTTTCAGCATCCATGGGTGCGATTTTTGGATTGGCCACATGTCTGAGTGCCCAGGTTAGGGATGCTCCTGACAGCCCCACAAACTACTTCATTGGTGGATGTGCTTCGGGGGTCTTCCTTGGAGCTCGAAGTGAGTATTCCATAGAGAGCTTAAATCCAGTAATGTGTGTTGTCAGGAAGATATAATGAATTATTATGTTGTACTTTCATGTTTAGCACCTACACTATCTTGTGGGAGTTGGCTTGCTCTGCAGGCTCCTCTCTTGCATCCTACACTTTTCCTGAAATGGAAACATAGTCGTGTAGCACTTGCATTTAAAGTTCTCATAGCTGTAGATCTGTACTTCTCTTGTCTGGTGTCCTTTTGGTTAAATCATTTTCATCAAAAATAATGAATGAAATATATTGTCATTTTGTTGGAGGCATCACTATTTGCTGTGTTCTTTTCCTCTGTTTTAGCTCACAGTGCTCTGACTGGCACAACAGCGTGTCTTGGTCTGGGGGTGGTGGCCATGCTCACTAAAGTTGGGAAGATGGAGGGCTGGAGGATAACTGGGCCACCCAGACTATAAAGTCTTGGTCTCATAATAGTGTATTCATATTATATATGTATTGCTTAAATAAATCTTTTTGAAGGTGAAAAGCGTATTCATTGATGAGATTTTTTGTTTGTCTGGTAAACCACTTCTAAGCTTGCCATTTTGATCAACAGAGTGATAGATGATTGGAGGGAGGCCTTAAACAGTCATAATCTATCAAATTAAATATCTGCACCTTTCTAGATGATTAGAATCAACAGAATAGGTCACGTGAGCTTTGCTTTTTAGTGACATACTTAAACATTGAGCCTTGAGGCAGTGCAGTAATGGGTGTTTTTGCTGGTCATTCCTGGCTTCTGCCAGAAGGGGGAGACGTTGATCAACTCGTAAGCGCAGTCATAGTTCAAAACTGCACATCGAGAACCACCTCAACATTGACAACTAAGAAAATAATAGCTTTTATCTTAATTTTTCCTCTATTTTAGAATCTGTAGCACCTTTTGAAAGATTCTTTGATTATGACTATTTTATAGCTGTGTTTTTTAGACTATGATTGTTTGATATTTATATGGTGGTTATTAATATCGTATTATTGAATTCACCTTATGAATGAGCTGTGTGCGAGGTGCTGGAGTCATTCCATTCATATGCACCCACATTTCAGGGTGGTCTGGCATAGACACGGTCTTCAGCTTGGACTGTTCTGAGCAGCTCTCTTCAGATCTCGAGTTTGTAGGTGGTTTACAGGAACTCTCTATTATCAGTTGGTTAGAGATGTTTCCAAGGTGTTAAAATTTTATTGGGGTGCCATGGCGCTCACTAGGCCATTTTCATAGGCAATTACCAAAGCATTTATGGTCGGGTTTAAAAAACTAAATTAATGAATTCAAGACACAGCTGCATGCAGTTTACATCATTTCATCAGGTGGAAAGCAAGGGCAAATTTGTAGAGATTTGGATTGGTGTCTTTTGGCTTTCGATACAGACCGCCCTGTGCTTGTTGAGAGGTGGGTGGATGTCAGACCCTCAATTATTTGGACAAATCCCGAAGTCAAATGCTCCAATTACTTTTAATGTTACATTTTAGTGAAAGCTAAGTGCTCGGTCCACAGCTGGACCCGGGTTCCCAGAACAAATCTGGAAAACAACTTTCATCAGGAAGCTTACGGGATCTTTTAAGAACTCTACGATGGTCAAATAATTTCTCTCATTATTCCTTGTTCCAAATCTCCTTTTGGAGTCACTTACAAGGAGCTTTTTTTCTCAGACAACTCTTTGGCGCTCTACATCTGAGCTAATCCTTTTCCAAGTATTTCATTTCATGGAATGTGAGGAACGTGACAGCGCAGTAGAATGGATGAAGTCCCTTGTCATCGCTGCTCTTCTGAAGGTGATTTGAAAAGTGTTGACAATAATAAGCGGATTTCTACGTTTCTAAACGAGGTATTTACAATGTTTAATTGGTAGCGCTTAAACAAGTTGGGGGGGCGTAAACGAGGACTAATGACGTGCAGACTGACCAATTAAATGTTTACAGAGAATGTTATCGACCAATAACGGTAGCTCTACAGTCAGACCGTCCAATCAGAACATTTTAGTCTACTTCACCACGCCCCCTTCTCACTCAAGCGAACCAATCGGAGTTGGGGAGGGCTGGACTAATTTGTGAACGAAACTTCTCGAAGTTCTATGTAAGCTCTAGAAAAACAAAATCCCGGACGTTTGTGAAATTCCGCCCGGACATTTTTTTAACTCTAAAAAAGAGGACATGTCCGGGTAAAAGAGGACGTCTGGTCGCCCTACCTAAAAGACACCTACATAAGCTCATCATGACAACTAACATACACATTTAAAAAGGTATCTTCCAATAGGTATCATCAAGTTGACGTAACACCGCCACTGTGCCCCAATCAGCTATCAATCGTTTCTGTTCATTTCCCCTTTTGTCACTTTGTAGTTCTACAGTTTCAGATTGTAGGTCATCTGTGGCTTTGCATACTTTTTTGCCTCCTTGCACTTTGTCCCTAAATGATCAGAGCCCATCACAAGGCAGGTATGATTTTGGTGGCATCACAGCTGTAGTCACGCTGCAGTGACACTGATGGTGTGTGTTGTATTGGTGTAAATGGATCAGACACAGCAGTGCTGTTAAAGTTTTTAAAGACAGAGCTCATCAGAGACGGTAGCTCACCTGTTGCTGCACAGCTTGTGTGAGTCGTTTTCCAGTTCTTAATCAGCAGTCACTGGATGCCACCCACAGGATGCTGTTGGCTGGATATTTTTGATTGGTGGACTAGTCTCAGTCCAGCATGGACACTGACAGGTTTAAAAACTCCAGCAGCAGTGCTGTGTCTGAGCCACTCGTACCATCACAACATGTCAGTGTCAGTGCAGCGCTGAGTATGATACACCACCCAAATCATACCTGCTCTGTGGGGGTTGTGTGTGGGTCCTGACTGTTGAAGAACAGGGTGAAAGGGGACTAACAAAGTATGCAGAGCAGCAGAAGTTTTACAGCCTGTAAATAAGAACAACAAAGTGGAGCTGATGAAATGGGCAATGAGTGTAGAAACATCCCAGTTTTGGAACTGTTCCTCACTAATGTTCTTGTCCTCACTGACTGCCATTAAATCCTCACAGCAATGTTCATATATCTAGTCTAAAACCAAAGCCTTCCCAGAGGGAGCAAGTTAATACTGCAGCAAAGGGGGATGAATAACCTATACCCTTGATGCCTGTTGGAATATGTGTTTATAAATATTTATATAAGGCCTATGTCAGTTTTCACAAAGGCCTTATGATTACTAAATGCCCTACAGTGAAGTGTTACCATTTCAGCATACAACCGCTTGGAATCAACTGGATGTTTACTGTCAAATTTCCTCATCGTGCTGTGACTGTTCTTCATTTTTCACTCGAAACTGAAGCCTAGCTGCATCAGGACTGTGATGAATTCCTTTTAATTCTGTAAATACAGAATTTCCCTTTTCAACACATTTTTTTCCAGTTAAAAATAAGCAGCTCATGTTTGTATAATACAGCAATCGTGTAGTTTGACTCCCGCCTTCTCCTATTCTAATGAGTTTGCAGGAGTAAAGGGGCTGATGTGGACTTTCTCCTTGCTTTCCATTCGTTATTGATTAGCGCTCTCTGGCTTGATATTCCCTGCACAAGGAAGCACTAACAACCACAGCGCAGAACACTGCCTCGTTATTTATTATTATCACTGGCGTCAATGTCATTAGGGGAACACTGTGTGCTAATCCTTTTTTTTAGCTTTTTTTTATATACTGGGTGGAATGAGTCTTGATTGAAATTTGGTCTGTGCGTATGGGCTCAAACTTGCAGTCCATTTGTTCCACCAGCTGCATTCTGTTATTGGCCGGAGCGGGTGGGAGATCAGCAAGCTCAGCCCAATCGCCTGAACCTTTTAATCTAGAGAGGCCTTGAGCTTCACTGCCAGGCTAAACGCAGTTAGCATCGACCCAGCATGTGCGTCAGGGCATCATTCTTCCT
The DNA here is from genome assembly GCF_029633855.1 of Hoplias malabaricus. Taxonomy (NCBI): domain Eukaryota; kingdom Metazoa; phylum Chordata; class Actinopteri; order Characiformes; family Erythrinidae; genus Hoplias; species Hoplias malabaricus. The sequence continues at coordinate 24,233,512 of NC_089815.1, read as the reverse complement.
TGGCAGGGTTCAGCCTCTGCAGTTTTTGAGTGTTACTAGATGTTGGGCATTACAATGTCTAAAGCATGAAGAGAGCTGCTGGGCTCCTCATCACTCCAGAGTTTGAGGGCTGTGGGTTCTCCTAATGGAGCCTGTGCTTTAACACTCTATGAATATCTTTGATATCAGCGTATGTTAAAAGGTTCCCTGCATAATGGACCCTGTGCTGATAATCCACTCAGCAGCCTTCAAGACTGCAGCTGTTAGTGGAATACACAAGGTGCAAACTATTACTGTCCCCCCAAAAAAATTGTATCCACTGGGCACTGTCTATTTCACATGAGACTGAACATATGAACATCTTCAATGTAATGTTTTTGTTATTCATCCAAACATGCATTTGTGATGGACCTGTGCATCTATCCGTCCGGCTTTTAATGCAGTGCTGTCTGAGGGCTCGAAGGTCGCAGGCGCTCAGCGGTGGGTTCTATTCTTGCTTTTTATTCATTGTATTAAATACCAAACATCTTGCGGTGGAACAACTGTTCTTAAAAAACTTGGACAATTATCTGTCATATTTTCAGCAAATTAACAAGCCTTAAAACCATCCATGCTGTAAAAGCACTAGGCCACTCTTAGACACTTGGAACATGCTGCAGGAATCCATTTCAGAACCGAGAAGAGCACTTACAAAAACCAATGACATTTATGAGGTTAGAAAAAAGAACCTTTCATAAAGGTTTCATTTAACTACAGAATAAAGGTGGATTTAAAACCCACTACATTCTGCTTTTAGAGGCCTTTCATACAGTGTTCCAACTGGATTTTAAGGTTGGTACTTAGCAGTATAGGTTTTCATTTATGACAATATTAATTAAGTTGAAAACTTAAATAAATCCTTGCCTTGCCTGGAGATATTTCTTCCAAATGCTGTGGCCAATGAAGTCCTCCCTACACACACACACACACACACACACAAATGTAGCCGGTCTTAAACTAATATACTTCCAAACCAAGAAAATCCTACCACTGAATAATTTACACAGTGCTGAGTGTAGGGAATCTAATACACTCAGCCAAAGTTCTCAGATTTGTCCGCTCATATATGCACACTAACCCACACCCATCAGAGCAGTCATATACACACATACACACACACATCCTGTCACACACCATGGGGTGCAAAGTCAGCAAAAAATAAATAAATAAAAGCTGAAAGTTGACAGCATGGTGCTCTGTCTGGTGATAATACAATTCTGAGAGACTCTTCGCGCAGGAAGGAAGAGGGAGAGTGGAGGGAGACTGTAGAGTAACGCATCTCTACAACAAAGTCACTTCAGCAAAGTAAATGGCATTCAGTCAGTTACACACATTCAGCCTGTATTCATTCATTCATTCATTCATTATCTGTAACCCTTATTCAGTTCAGGGTCGTGGTGGGTCCAGAGCCTACCTGGAATCACCCTGGTGGAATCACCCAAGAATCACCCAAGGCGGGAATACACCCTGGAGGGGGTGCCAGTCCTTCACAGGGCAATACAGATACACACACACATTCACTCACACCTATGGACACTTTTGAGTTGCCAATCCACCTATCAATGTGTTTTTGGACTGTGGGAGGAAAACGGAGCACCCGGAGGAAACCCACACAGACACAGGGAGAACACTCCTCACAGGGAAGGACAGTCACCCGGAGCAGGAATTGAACCCACAACCTCCAGGTCCCTGGAGCTATGTGACTGTGACACTACCTGCTGCGCCACCGTGCCGCCCAACATTCAGCCTTTAATTTAATTAAATGATTTTTTTTTTATTCACAGACCAGCAGCATTATCTATAAAACACCAAAAACAGTTCACTATAATTCATCATTAACAAACATCTAAGTGCTGGTTGTGTTTACACTTTCTATGTTGAAACTGACCCAAGCAGCTCTTTTTTGATAACTGACGGGTGTTGGAATAAGCCTTTATAGATGTTAAAGTAGACATATGTCAGACCTGAGTTTAGATTCAGCACATTTTAGGAGCAGAAAACCTACCTATGTTTATACCTGTGTTAAAAATGTACACCTCAATTCCTTTATTCATTTATTAATGGCCCAAGGCAAGGACAGAACCCAGGACCTTATTTCTGTAGTTAAAAAAACACATTAAAAAGGCCACTGGTTTTCTCCTGCTGAAAGTTTCTATAAGGAAAGGCCAGCAGTACATTCCCAGCGCTGGCCTCCATTGGCATTGGATCCTAATATAATCATGGCCTGTGAATCTGGCGGCTTCAGCAAGTGCTTACTTTGAAACTCCAAATTGAGACTCACCACATATATAAACACGAGGCTACTACGGATGCAGCAACAAAACATAAATTGCACAATATTTGTCAACCAGCAGGAGAGTGAATACTCTCAATACTCAAAATTGTCCCCAAGCGAAGCAGATGGTCGCTCTCAGTTTATCTTCCCTCTCCACAGTATTTATATTATTTCCACATTTTTCTGTCTGAAAAAGCCTGGCTGAAGATTCATTAGCTCTGAGCAGACGTATGATTTTGTAAAGTGTTTTTTTTTAAAGCTAACTTGGCTGCTGTTGAAGACAAGCCCCTATTACACGACTTCTCTTGTATAACTGCAGACTGTCAGCGAACAGTATGCTTGGTAACACTTTTCTGAGTTTCATAAGGCTTCATTACACATATATAAGCTTTTTATGACCCACCTAAAGAGTGTTAGAACAGTTGGCACTTTATAGATGTTTATGTAGATTTGTGTTATTCGTGAAAGGCTTATGGAGGCACCATACAGCCGTACGAATGATGGCCTACAGTGGAATGTTAACATTTGTTCTAATGGCTAGTGTGTCAACTTTTAAAAATATATAAATAAATAAATAAATAAATAAATAAAACATCTGTTTTTATTGGTTCGGGCCAGTTCACGCCGGGCGTTTTGGGACTGGTCCATAAAGAACTGGAGAGAAAGTAATCCCCTCCAGCTGTGCTTCATTTTTTTTTCTCATTAGTTCACATGCATGATAATGTCCATTCAATCACGTTTATGAGCACCATCACGAGCCTTAACAACAATTTACAGTTCACTGTTCTCCTGAATGTGTGAGGCTTTGATTTATTATAGACTTTGCAGACACAGGCCTCACTTATTTAAGTGACTGTGCATGTGACCTATCTAAACTTAGCTAATCAATAATTCATGTCAAATAAAGTGTTTCCATAAAAAAGTTTCCACCATGAAACCGCTGTTATAAAATGAACCTGAAAGAAGTTTTACATTCATTCATTCATTATCTGTAACCACTTATCCAAGTCAGGGTCGCGGTGGGTCCAGAGCCTACCTGGAACCATTGGGCACAAGGCGGGAATACACCCTGGAGGGGGCGCCAGTCCTTCACAGGGCAACACAGACACACACTCACACCTACGGACACTTTGGAGTCACCAATCCACCTACCAACGTGTGTTTTTGGACTGTGGGAGGACACCGGAGCACCCGGAGGAAACCCACACGGACTCAGGGAGAACACACCAACTCCTCTAAGACAGTCACCCGGAACGGGAATCGAACCCACAACCTGGGAATGCGACACTACGTGCTGCGCCACCTTGCCGCCCAGAAGTTTTACAATCCTTCTTTGAGACTTCTCGGTCTCGGTGGCATCACTGACCTTCACAGGAAAGTCTGTCCACCCTGCAGCCATCTTGACAATTTCTTGTCTCCTGTGGGAGTAGGGAGAGACCTATAAACACAAAGCTAAAAGACTTCCTGCTCTTGTTTTTACCTGTGAGCCGATTGGCTCTATTAATTTAACCTGTAAACGGGAAATTTATCATTTTTAACCAGTAACCAGTGAACTCTTCCTTTATAACGTCTCTGGAAGCATCCAATAAGTCAAATAAACTGTGGTTCAGAGAGAGAGACCTAATCAGAGGTCAGACTGTTGTAAATCCTTGGCTGCAGTTCATACAGAGCTTGAAACTGTGCTCCAAGCCTCATTTGCCTACTGCTGTTTTGTAACTGGAACTAAAATAGCCCTCAACAGACGGCTGCAAGTTCACAATACAACTTTCTGCTCTGGTTCTCCTGTTGACACCAAGAGCAGTGCATTATGGGTAGATTCCCAAAACGTCCTTTTTGTGGTGAAGGTGATTACAGAGGCAACGACAAGATGAAGTTTGACAGCTGAAGGTGATGGTCATGGCCCAGGGCTGTGCTTCGTTGAGCAACGAAGCATGTTTCCTTTCTTCTGAAAGAAACCGAATTACTGCCAGTGAAACACATATTTCAAAATAATAGAAGAAATCAGATTTAATGAAACACTGCACTGAGGGCTGAGGAGAGTGTGGCTATTTTTGATCTGGGATTTTATTAAAAGCCAAAACTAGGTTTCGGAAATTAATTAAATCGTTATTTTTTTTATTTTTCATCATCAGTGAAAAATCGTGTGTGTGAGTGTCTGAGTAGGTACACACAATCATTTTTTGTTTGTCATAATCCCAGTCCATCCGAAACACATTCAGTGATGTTGAGGTCTTGGCTCTGGGTTTTTTTTGAGAGCTTGGCCTCCGTTACCTTCTTAAAGGTAAAAGTATGGACACAAACATCTTGGATTCTGATTTTCTCCTGTCTCTCAGAGAAAGCCTTAAGTGCTGTTTATTCGATGAGGAGAGTTTAAGTCGTGTACCAGGTCTTACATTCACTTACTTCTCTCTGATGCAAGCGAAAGGCGAATTTCATTTTATTTTTTCCTCAAAGTGTGAGCCGTTTTGGTTGAACGTGCCTAAGGATGACTTCACCTCCTTATTTATCCTTTCCGTGTAGATCCTGCAGTGTTATTGACTGTGTGTGGTGAGTGTTATCTCAGTGTTACACCGACCTCAACACGCTGCAGATGGAAGGCCTCAGGTTCTCAGCCAAGCGCAGCTGCAGAGCTTCCCTCTCACTGTTTACAGTCACCATGATTTGAAGGCAACAGCGGCTCCTCAGCCCCTTACCTGATCCTCTGTGCTTTGGCTGGGACCCCAATCAGAATTTACATAGGGATCGCTTTGTCCTCATTCGGTCTTGACCTCAATAATGAATGTGTAAACTAAAGGGCTGGGTGGGGATCAAGTGACTTCAAAAGCAGAGGAGCAGAAATCACCGATGTATTCATTTACAGCTGCCCATCACTGGGGTTTTTCGTGAATGTTTGGACTGCTGTTTTCATCCGTCATGTCTCGAAGCTTTCTCATTAGAAGAGCGTGAGTTAAAGCCTTTGCCGACAGACGCCCTGCCAGGAGAGATGTTCCGACCAGGGGCTGGGGGTTATGATTGGTTTGTACTAAAGCAGACCACACGAAACAAGGGTTTTCACAGGACCCCGGTGAGGCTTAATTAGATCCTTGTTAACACACTCTCACAAAGCAGCAAGAGACAGTGCCATGCAACAAAACGCAAACCTTCTCGGTCCTCGCTGTTGTCTTCTTGCTTGCATGAGCACAAAATAAAAGCTTTTGCCAGCTTTTTTATGCAACCCAAGACAGTCAGCACTACCGCCTGCTTAATCGCATCACAAGCCTCATTCTAGCATATGTTCAGGTTATCTGATCTCTCTACTGAGGACCACAGGGGGACAGTATACACACACCCAGCTGTCAAACCCACACATTACTTTCAATGGCATTATCACAAGGACAAAAAAAATCAACCCATAGACCTGGCTCAAAGCCATGCCCCAGTGTTTTCCCATCCTCCAGACTTCATCACCACAGAAACCAAACAAATATGATGTGCTTCTATAGAATGAAGACAACAAAGATCCAGACATGTCAGTTCAAGCTCGTCCAATTGGATAACAATCACCTCGTTTTTATGTGCCTTCATCTCAAAACAGCCTCTAAAGCGACGAGTTAGTGATGAGTTATTGCAGCTTAACATCAGACCAGACACTTTTCCTGTCCACATGTACATAAATAATAATAATAATAATTATTATTATTATTTTATTTATGTAGTGCATCCTCCAACAGTTCAAAGTGCATTTACTTTAGCTCATGTTCTGTTTCAGCCGGCCACGGTGCCTCCACTGGTTACTGGCGCTCTAAACGCTCTTTAACAGACTGTCTTTTCACTTCAGACCAAATTTAAAGGGAATACATCGGGAATACTTATTTTTTTTCTTTTTACAGATGACATCAGTCATGACCAGCAGAGAATTCCACCAATATCTGAGAGTGAACTTTGGCCGTTCGAAATTAAAGAACAAAAAGAACAATGGCAAAGTGTCTTTGATATAAAGCACTGAATAGCACCCCCTTGTGGAGATATGAATGAATGCATGTGTGTGAATGAGTGAGTGAGTGAGTGAGTGAGCATCTATGTAAGGGAGCGAGGGAGTGATTAGGTGTAAGAGTGAGTGACAGTAAATTATTAATTATGTATGAGTGAATGTGTATGGGGCGGCACGGTGGCGCAGCAGGTAGTGTCGCAGTCACACAGCTCCAGGGACCTGGAGGTTCTGGGTTCCATTCCGAATCTGGGTGACTGTCTGTGAGGAGTTGGTGTGTTCTCCCTGTGTCTGCGTGGGTTTCCTCCGGGTGCTCCGGTTTTCTCCCACAGTCCAAAAACACACATTGGTAGGTGGATTCGCAACTCAAAAGTGTCTATAGGTGTGTGTGAGTGAATGTGTGTGTGTTGCCCTGTGAAGGACTGGCGCCCCCTCCAGGGTGTATTCCTGCCTTGCGCCCAATGACCCACCGCGACCCTGAACTGGATAAGTTTACAGATAATGTACGAATGAATGTATGTGTATGTGTGAATAAGTGAGTGAATGAATGAATGAATGAATGCACAAGTGAGTTACAAGCCAGTGATGTCTTTAGCGTATAAAAATTATTTCATTAAAAAAAAACTTTGCAGAGGTGTGAAATCATTTTAGCTGCACATTATTTGAATGGTACTCTCAGTAATAAAATATTAAAATACAAATATGTTACTTTATCTTTCTGTTAGAATTTATTCTCCTTTTATAGATCAGTTTGAAATATGTGTATTATTATTATTATTATTATTTGAGATCTTTATAACATATTTATTAGAAGTTCTTGAAGTGTGTTAAAGGTCAGAGATTTAGGAAGCGTACTCCTGATACTGTATACAATACCCCACACCCAAACCCACACCCTGCAACAAGATCCCAGAGCTGCCACAAACCACTCACTAACTCCACCTTCAACAGTAAACTATATCATACTAATGCTCTCATTCCCACCGTGAATGCTGTGGAGTGTTAAATGAACTCAAAGGGGGTGTTTGGATTGCCACCTTGAGGAAAACCATACACAGACATATCATATTATGTCATTCAGCTCTTGAGCTTGCTGTATAATAACAACATGACAGACTCAACCACGTCTGGGTCCATCAGACAAACCACGAACAACAGGTAAACTACTCGAGTCTGGGGTTTTGAGTGTGTAAAATTGCATTAGCTTATATTTTGTGTTAGAGCACCACAATCCAATATCTCTGGGATTAGTTGGGGTAGTTTTTGTGATCCAGAACTTATCCAGCATCTGGATCAGAGTTCACTGCCATCAAACCCTCACAGAAATGTCAGAGCATATGTAAAGCCTTTATGTATTCTAATAGCTAGAGGCTGTTTCTGCAGCAAACACAAACAAGCGCTCTATTTACAGCTTTTATTTCAGAAGAAATTCGAGATGAGGAAGTGCTCACAGACTTTGTGTATGCATCAAGGTTAGGCCACTGTCACGTTTACTTCTGAAAGTCGATTGATTCTGGAGCTTTGGGCACACAGCCCAGGTCAGTGAAGATGCCAGTGATATTCAGCACAATGCAAAGTTAAGGGACGATGCGTATGCATTTTTCATTTTCATGATATTAGCCCTGTTTTAGACAATGTAACATTTTGCTGTAAATATGTATAAGATCAGTTCTTCTGGGGACTGGAGCATGATCATCTGACAGCATCCACTTGACGTTTCATGTCATTTTCATATTTTGTTCTTATGTTATTGTTCAGCACACTGGGAAAACATTAGCCATAAGATATAAGTGATTTTAAAAATGGAAAGACATCAGTGTGTAGAAGAGCTCTGAAAACATGTGACCAATTAAAAGGTCAGGTATGGACATTTAAAGTCACTGTCCACTGGGTTTTAATGCTATATAAATGTGTGTTTATCAGGGTGGCATGGTACCAGCAGGAAGTGTCACTGTCACACAGCTCCAAGGACCTGGAGGTTGTGGGTTCATGCCCGCTCTGGGTGACTGTCTGTGAGGAGTGTGGTGTGTTCTCCCTGTGTCTGCGTGGGTTTTCTCCAGGTGACTGTCTGTGAGGAGTGTGGTGTGTTCTCCCTGTGTCCGCGTGGGTTTCCTCTGGGTGACTGTCTGTGAGGAGTGTGGTGTGTTCTCTCTGTGTCTGCGTGGGTTTCCTCTAGGTGACTGTCTGTGAGGAGTGTGGTGTGTTCTCCCTGTGTCCGCGTGGGTTTCCTCCAGGTGACTGTCTGTGAGGAGTGTGGTGTGTTCTCCCTGTGTCCGCGTGGGTTTCTTCCGGGTGACTGTCTGTGAGGAGTGTTGTGTGTTGTCTCTTTGTCTGCTTGGGTTTCCTCCGGGTGACTGTCTGTGAGGAGTGCGGTGTGTTCTCCCTGTGTCCGTGTGGGTTTCCTTCAGGTGACTTTCGGTGAGGTGTTGGTGTGTTCTCCCTGTGTCCGTGTGGGTTTCTTCCAGGTGCTCCGGTTTCCTTCAGCAGTCCAAAAACACATGTTGGTAAGTAAATTGGTGACTCAAAAGTGTCCGTAGGTGTGAGTGAATGTGTCGCCCTGTGAAGGACTAGCAACCCCTCCATGATGTGTTGCGCCCAGTGATTCCGGTTAGGCTATGAACCCACCGCGACCCTGAACTGGATAAGTGGTTACAGACAATGACTGAATGTATGTTAATCTTAAAAATGCCACAGCATAACCATTCACCCATGGTATATTCAATATATATATTTATAGAGTAATGAAGATTAAGGTTTGACAGCTCTAAAAATCCCTATCTGCTGAAGCTCTGAGCTTCACCAATTCTTTATATCGCACAGGTTCTTTTACTTTTAAAAGTTTCCTAATTATTTGCAGAATATTAAATAATTTGGAAAAGACATGTACCAAAGTTAAGGTACATTTAATATTGTACATATTCCAATATGTTAAACAGCAAGTAAACTGAGCTGGTGCTCTAATATTGGCAGAGAACTGTCATATTTACTTTTTTTTTTTCATTAGAGAACATGCAGCTGACATCTGCTGTGACTGTACTGTAATGAACCTGTACTCATCCACTTGTCTGGGGGCGGAGTTTATTAGTCGCGCATATGTTTGTGTGTGAAGGAGGGGGAGGTAAAAGAAGAGTAAAGCGCAGGCAACAGTCTCTCACACAACAGTCTCCACAGTCACCCCTCCACCCCTCACCCCTCCCTCCCAGCTCTCCTCCTCAGTCATCCCTCTGCACCCGCACTTCAGCACTGAGCAGCTGGAGCCTGGCTTCTGCACCAGTTTCATTCACTCTCAGAGACACTGGTCTGGTCTTGCTGTGGACGGAAAAGAACTGCTAGCTTTTGTGGAAGGTGTGTTGTTTGTTGGGTACCGTGCGGCAGAAGCTTTTGGCTCTTAATCCACTGAGCTGACAGGATCAGAGGCAGAAGGTAACCCTCTGGTCCCAGCCCAAAGAAGACAGACGCTCTGGGGCTGGCTTGTGTAATCAAGCCTGAGATCACGTACCTGAAGCCTGGTCTCTAACGGACTCCATAAAAGAAGACAGAACTTCTGTCTGATTGAATCTGAGAGGAAGATTCTAGGGAGAAGGAGAGAAGTTGCAACTTGGAACATATTTAATGGATTTTGGAATAATTCCTCACTGGAGATTTGTTGAAGCTGCCATCGGCTTTTCCTCACTTTCGTGAATCAGCGCAGAGGAATTTGTGCGGAATAAACAACTTTTCCCAAGCTGCGTTGCCATCCCTTGGCTTTGTGCTTCACAAGGGACGCTGGTGATAAATTGCCAATTGTTGTCATTGTTCTTTAAACCCTCTTTAAATAACTCTCTATCGATTGTCAGACATTTGGCAGTAGTTGGACGGCAGATTGGCCAAAATAGTCCTGTCACTTCTTAACTCTCCTAGATCCCTGGCACTCAGACTCTAAGGGGGTCCCTGGAAGCGCAACATCTGTGTGAAAACACTTTTTTATTGTTACCCACAGGAAGAGGCTTGTGATTTAAATGCCTGCTTGACTTATTGCACAATCCCTCCCTACAGCAGCAAGATGGGGATTTGGGGAGCTTTCCTTCACACCCTAAGCCCCTGGACGTCGTACGGTCCTCTGAAGTTAAAGGAATGCAGCACACTCGGGGGCTAGTCTACACGCCGGACACTGCTGGACCACACCGCTAAAGATAACCAGAAGCCAAGAGAGAGAGAGAGAGAGAAGGAGAGGGAGAGACACCAGAGAAACACACTCTCTCTCCCTCGCCCGACCCCAAGTGAAAGGGCAGGAGTATCGATCAATGCCCGTTTTACCCAGAGGTCAACTGCAAACACGGACTCGCGGACAGGTCTGGATAAGCCTGGCAAACGGTAAGGACACTTCCACTTTGGTCATGTAAGCCACAGCTTAGGGGCCAATATGTCACTCTGAAATTAAACGTCAGAGCAGTCGTACAGGTGGAATATTATTAGAGCTTCTAAAAATAAACCGCCAAAACAATCGGAACACAACTGAAACAATCGGAAGAAGAGTTCAATGAGGGAACAGCAACTTCTCAATTTTCATTAATAAAAGTCCCACGTACATCTTTTTATATTTGGGATTCCAAAGAGCCATTTATTATTTTATAAGAGAACTACACCTGTTAATGAGAGGTTTATTGGCAAATAGCATTTTAAATGTTTAATGCATCACTATGTAATCAAAAGGTTTAATTAAGAACCTTTATACTGCTGTGGTACAGAAACTTTCCTGCGATACCTTTCCCTAAGAGCGGGTGATTAAACCTTTCAAAGATTCTTCACTCTCACAGACCTCAGATGCAGACCTGGTTCTTTAGGGAACCAAACACGTTGTTCTAGAACATTAGAACATTAACCCTTTAGGCCATGTTTGTTTTTGTAAGACTGCCTATTAATTGAGTACGGTGAAACGTGCAGCTGTTTGTTTGGGTTTTTATTACACAAATAAATAACATTCAGTACTTATTCTCAAACTGATAAAAGGAAGTACGGCTGAAATTCTGGAAAAACCAGATACTCATCTGTAACGTTCTGTGGAAGAACATAAGGCACTTCCTTATGGCTTGATATTGCCATCACTTCCTTTAAAAACACATGGATATGAACACAGATATCTGAATAAGACCTGTTCAATATTTCAAAACATCCATCCACCTCCAACATGGTAATGTTACAGGAGACAATAAAAATCATATTAAATTTAACTATGAGTAAATGTAGCTGGACCAGTGTCTTGACATTTTTTACAGCAGCTGATGTGCCCAAATTATGTCAATTGCAATCTTGTGATAAATATTTGTTTGTTCACACCCCTGCTGATTTATGAACCTGATTCCTGAAAACCCAAACATTGTTATCCAGCACACTCCACTCTAAACTGTCAGAGTGGATCTCTATTCGTCCTCAGAGAAGTAAGAGTGGCACTGTGTAAGTGCTGTGATCTAAATAACAGCAGATAAAAGATCCACAGCTCTCTCTCACGCACATCACCTTGTCTATTTCTGTTGAAGGCGAGTGTATAGGAAGCTCAGACATAGCTCAAGTCCATTGAAGCGAAGCCTGCTGGGAACGGTCATGCCCCTGCTCAGGCAATGTCAAAGTGAAAAAAAAAAAAGGTTTTGAATGTTGTAACTGCCCTGACAAGATTATTTACACCCTGTGTTTATACAAGAAATATTACGATTTATACAAGTCAGCAGCTGGTAAAAGATTTTGACATGTTTTTTTTTCCTGTAATAGCGTGATAAAATTGTGATAACAATGTAACAATATTATAATAACATGCAATAAATAAATGAATTTGTCCGTCCCCAAAGTAAGCATTTCTTGATTAGGCTTGTTGATTGTGGAGGAAATGGTTCCCGCTTCAACTCTTAATTTGCAAACGTCATGTGCGAAATATCTACTAATATTTGGCAGATATTCAAAGCAAAATTAAATTATGTTCAAGTAAAATAATAAAATATATAATAAAAAAATAAAATATATAATATGTCATAAAAGGTCACACATTTTTTTTATTTAGTAAATAAATAGTAATTGTGCATTACATTGTGTGGATGTGACAATGTGCACCCAAAATTTTGCAGACTACGTATGACTCACTACATCTAGGAAACTAGAGCAAAGGAAAAATGAAGGCTCCAGAAAACGAGACAGAATGAGCAAAAATGCGAGTGGCTGCCACACTTCAGAACCTTGGCCTTGGGAGAGTTCTAGAACATTCAGTGCGGAGAGCCCATTTGAAAAGAGCAGCTTAGGGCCTGCTCCTCTCTTTCAGGAGGGAAGAGTTATGGTGCTGTTGAGTTAAGCGGAGGAGATGAATAAAGGCTGTACAGGCATTATGGCCAAACCTTGAGCCGTTCCAACTTGCGGAACAAAGACTTTTTAATGGAGGGATTGGGAGCTGAGGCCGAGTTCACTTTCACTCTTTTGAAAGGTCCCCCACCTGAGGAATAAGGAATAAATCCTTATGCTGTGGATTGTAAGATTAATGACTATAATACAATAGAATGTTTCCGGTAAAGCCACCAAACATGTCGCCTCAGGGCCACTTGTAATTCTGCTTCAATATATGAGGTTATATAACTATAAATGAGGTCAGATAGTGATTGCTACCCCATATAATGCTCTTGTAAACAGTTCAAACCTCAAGATAGTGATTAGGCGCTCACACTCCTCAGTTTGGAAAACTGGCTCAGACAGATACTCCTAGGAAATTTGTTTGAAAGGGTTCTTTGGGACAGTTCCCAAAGAGAAAGATGAAAGAACAGACTAATGGAGGGGTCTAGAGCCATTTTTGCAAATGGGAAATTAACTAATATTTTGATCTTCTCAGTACAAGAGTGGATATGTAAACAAAGTAGGGGGGTTGCGATTGTAACGGTACAAATATAGTTATTTTATTTACTATCCAAACGCCACCAGTGAACCCACACGTCTTCTGGATATTTATATGAACTGGGTCCTCTGTGTCTGTGGGTGTTTTGATCCTGATATCCAACCCCAAGGAAAGTCAAGTCCCTTAAATTAAATAGTGTAGTATTTTATATTTACAACACACCGTCCCATACACTTTAAATCATCTCTAGCATACGGGTAACATACAGAATGGAAATATGATAAACAGTTGCTATACTTTATTGTTTAGGGGATAAGGAGATTTCGGAAGGTTTTTTTGTTCATACTCCTTAGAGACACAAGTAGCGCACAAGTGAGATAAACAGTGAGCGCTGAATAGAGACTGAGTATGTGTGAAATAGTGGGATGTGACAGCAGGGTCTACACATCACCTCGGTCATATATATATATATATATATATATATATATATATATATATATATATATATATATATTATCACTGTCCAGTTAAAACTATGTATCTCCCAAAATAGTAAAATAAAAATCCACAAAAATTGAGATACATGTTTGTAATTGGACAGCGATGAATATATATTTAATGGATGCAACTGTGGAACTCTACAGAGTCTACAGTGATCAGACGGTTATGAAAATGGTACAATGGTTAATAATCTGGAAAATCTGTGTTATCGTCTGGTGCTATTTCTCCAGACACCAAACGTACCCCTCGACGTTGAATGTTAAGCATATACACTAAAGGCCAAACGCTGATCTCAAAACAATCATACAACTGTGTCTCAGCCTCCGACAGCGTATTCAAACCCATTTTAGGCAACAGCTCTCTCAGAGGTAGATTTGTAGATGCTTTTGACGTCTGGTTCCTATCACAACCACTGTGAAAAAATGACACATAAAATCGTACTGAGTTACATCCAATACATTTACCACACCAGGAATATGGGAAAAGTTTCAAGAACATTTTCTAGAACCATCCAAGCTGGGAACCATTAAAGGACCTTTATTTTTAATCTTTTAATCATCTATATATTTTGCCTGTTACATTTCAGAGACTTTCCCTCTCCCAAATCATTAAAGTCAATGGTGAAAATAAAAGTGCATTTGACTTCACACCTCTCACTAATGTGCTGCTGAACACATTAAATAGAGACATATGGCTCGTGGCATGTTCTCTATGCGTGTGCCATTAATGTTTAATAGATTCACAGTATGTGATGAGGATCACTGTTATATCCATTCACTGTTCATTCTAACCTGAGCGTGCAGAAGTAGCTGCCGTGATGAAAAGCTAGACATAAACATGTAACATTGCCTCAGAAAAGGCACAAAAAATAAACACGGTTTTGAACGGAACCATTCATCATATAGCCCATAAACACTAAAACACTGGGACTGGAGCCTTTCATTTCAGACATGTCTATGTTTTTTCAGTCGTTTCTATACAGTGGTACACGAATGGTTGGTAACACGCATGGAACAGTTTGATAAACAGCGCTCCATGTCTGACTATGTTACCATCACCAGGGCGAGTGGAAACAGACTCAGAAATAACACAATTCATTCCGTAAATTCTAACATCAGCTGTGGACATTTAGGGAAGCCGTGGCCTAAAGGTGAGGGAAGAGAGCTTGGGTTCCTAAGGTCGACTCTTTGATGCCCTGGAACGGCAAGAAAAAACAGAGTTGGGGGATGGAAAGAAGCGTGCTTGCTGCTTCCTCAGCATCTACCTCTGAATTGCCCTTGATCAAGGCACTTCCAAGTGCTCCTCGGGCATGGAGGAGGCTGCCCATTGCTCTGGGTGATTGTGTTCATTGCCATTAATCATTAGTGTGTATGTGTGTGTCTCCACAGTATATTGTAATGATGTGCAATGACAATAAAATCACATTGCATTATGCCAACTCCTGACTAGAGAGGAATTAAAGCCCCCTGGCTCTATGCTGTGGGGCAGTGAAACTACACTCTCTGCACTGATGGAGCTCCTGAACACTTGTGGGATGATTTGGAGTAGCGTTTGTTATGCAGAATAACTCAACAGTGGGCATGACCATTGAGGATTATATGCCTTATGCAGTTCACAGAGGAAGCTTTAAAGCAGTGTGAGGGAAGGACGGAGTGAGCAGGATATAATTCACCTTTTACACTGATTGCGAAGTATGGGGTGGACCCTGACAGACGGCTGTCAGGTGAAAGCATTACAATGTCACTCAAGCAAAACATTTCAACATGTTCCTCTAAGCACCTGATCTCCGAGAAACGCTCACTGGGATGCACTGGCCCACGATGAGGGTTATTAATCGTGACTAAAGGTGAGGTAGTACCAGAGGAATCCAGCTGAGTGTGATCATTAGTCTTTGAGTAATCAGACGTCATCAAAGATAAAAGCTTGACAACCTCCGGGACGGAGTAAATGCTTACAAATACTGACAGAACAACGAGACCTAGGCCTGATCTGCTCCTCTCAGGATACAGTGGCATGGATGAGGTCATTGTTGCAGTTCTGGATTTGTGTAAGAGTTTGAAACAATGATATCAAGCTATTTCATTAATAACATTTTTTATAAATCACTGAGATAGTTGGATGTGAAATGGTTAAAGGGGACGTCTACGATTGTGGGGGTAAAACTGTTTTCTTGTTTGTTTATGTTCTGAGGATTTCAGAGTGCACTTTTTAAGGTAGAACGGTGTGTTTGAGGGTTCAAAACAACTGTTGTTGGTATGAGGCTGAAGTTTAACTTGTCTGTAACCTTTTATTAACTGTTTAAATTAACTCAGAAACTCATTTGTACTTGAGTTGTTTAGTTTTGTATCACTTTTGTTCTATGTTTACTTTAATGCAGAGATAGTTCTCCCGGATTCAGAGTCAATTCCACCTACAATAAAAATAAGTAAATATTACCCAACTAAGGAGCAAGAATAGAACAATATCCTCATTTTGGTTCATGCTTTTCAATGTTTGGCGGTAGCTTCATTGTCTATAATCCTCCAAAATTCATTGCTGCTTTTCTGCCATGAACAAAGTGAGAAAGCCTAGCATACCAGACTGAGACACTTTTGTTTTTTACTCATTTACAGACACTGGGGCTTCCTAAAAACATTAGATTTCGAATGCATAAACAGACGGGAGAGCTAGTAGATGGCAAGGAAAAAAAGTTTTTTTTTATTATTATTAAAATCATGAACACCACCTTTAGTTGTTGAGAATTTACCTTTTTTTGTTTCTTTTTTTTCCTCCCAGCGGTATGGATGGAAACCTGGGGTCCTATTGTCACGCTTAATATAACACGCTTAATTTTTTCTCCTCTCTTATTACTACTCTGAGAGGGGGACACCTTTAGCCAACTCTATCATATCATATGCAGTTAATTTACTCACTGTTCCATTTAATTTTATGCTTTTATATTCAGATTAGAGCAGTGTGTGTCAATAATGGGTGCACCTTAAAAGAACATTTGGTACATTAGGCAAGATTTGGTATTTTTGAAATCAAGGAAGAGGGAGAGAATGGGAGGGTGGTTTCCTACCCTCCCCCAGAAGTTTCATAGTACAGTTTCTGCAGTGCTGAGTTTGAAATAACAACAACAGAGGCTCTATCCTGCCTATTATAGGTCTGTTAAACATTACAATGACTTTGAAGCTGTACTTTTAATGTAAAGATACTACCTAGTGCTACTTTAATTCAGTAATCATGTGGATCTTTAAGATTATTTTAATTACCTTTGATTCTATTTTATGAATTACCCTCTAGTCAATTTATATTTGACAATACACTAACAATTGCCAGACTGTTTTGTTTCCTTGACAGTGGTATATTTGTGATGGCTGGAAAAGAGAGAGAAAATGAAAGAGCGATAGTGTGCGTTTGTGTGTGTGGCCCATGTTTATCAACATATAAATCCAGTAAATCAGCTGTGGACTAAAGCTGAACTCACAACCTCACTGTGTGAATGTGCAGAAACCGAGTCTTCGTGACAGACACAGAAGATTGGACCATTTTAACACTAATCCCCTGAAGCTTACAATAGCACAACCATGCCTCAGTCCTTTTATGTTGCACCTGAATGAACACACGCACTGGTAATGAGGGAATGTGTTCACCTCTGTGAAAAGTACAGTGAAAAGTCCTCCGCTGTGAGAAACGTGCTGAAAGAAAGGTCCTGTGGCGCCACGGTGCCCGTTTTCTTATTGTTACAACTTACAGACCCCACTTGACCAGAGGATTTGTTTAATTCTTGCTCTTGTATTGAATGGTCCAGGAATACATACGATGTGAGTCCAGTTATTTTTGTACATATGTGTTAGACGGCAGTTCGACACTTTTCGGAAGCATCCCGAGGACAGCTGCATTGTTTCCTAATAAGGCGACGAGGCACTCGGGGCACAATTTATGCAGAGAATATCCTGCCTGGCCTTTTCACAATGTCAAGTACTCGAACCTCGGAAAACAAAGGAATTGCCCTGAGAATGAAGTGGGAGACCAATTAGTTAGAAAGTGTTTAGACAAGAGTGAAAGAACCGTCAGTCACACACAAACAGTTACACGCACAAACACACACACACAGATGCCAGAGTTAAGCATGCATTCCCACTGAGACTTTAGTTAAAGCTGATCTTCCATGGTTTTGAAAATCAGAGATGACCACATGATAACCTGGATGTTTTGTTAACTCAGATACTTTGAGGTGCAGTTGTTTTAGACAGAGATGTCCAAAAATGCATACAACTTGTAAAATCTCCTGGAAGAACCTGAAACAAAATAGGACACACTGAAGCAACTGCACATGAAATAAGACCTCCCTGCTCACTGTTAGCTGTCAGCCAGTGGAGTATAACAACAAGGGAATTGTATTTTTGAACTCTAGAGGGATGGTGATCATCCAGCATCAGGACTTGACCTCTCTAAAGCCTTCTCAGAAGGTAAAAGCTGTGCTGTAGCAGTTAAATGGGACAATGTACCTATTAATACCCTGTGTCCACAAAGGTTTGGCCATATAGTGTTTAAATAATCCCCCATTTTCCAAAACCAAATATATCTTAGGCTCCCACCATTACAGCAAAGTAATTCTGTCTCTATGCTGCCTGAAATAACCCATATCCCCATCATTCACACACTGCAAAAACAGACTGTCATACTCTGCATTAAATAGCCCATATTCTCCGTTATTTATAGATTGTATGAATATATCCCACCATGCTCTGTATGCGCTGACCTTGCTACTGATAAATCTAATGTTGAAAAGTGGTTTACTGGTTTCGCTGATTAGGAATTACTGCAAGGAGCTGACCATTCTATTTCAAATGGGAGCTTTGCCCAGGTTAACTCTAACACCAGCACTTCATTAGAAGTGTATAATACTCTGGAACAGTAAGAGACCACCCCTTATTTATTTAAAATCCAGTCAAACAGGCGGTTAAGTACAAGTTGTTCATTTGCCTGGATACACTTCTGAAGAGACCTGATATACAACTTCATATACTTCAAAAACTGATTAAAAGATAGTGGGAAAATGTGGTAAGGCAGGACCACCAAAACTGTCCCTGTCAGGTAAATAGTGCTAAATGCTTTATACTCTGTGAGATCAAGCTCCACTCTGGCTTCAGAGCAGAAAAAATATCATAAATGGAACTTCTGTCCATCCTTTCCCTCTGAGACTCAACACCATAGGTCTGAAAGGACGTGGGGTGCTGTCAAGACGCTGTTACAGAGAAAAGGAAACAGACACAAAAGAAGAATATCTGCAAATTAAGTAAAGAAATGCTGGTGTTTTCCAAACAAAGAGATGGAGTGGTCACCCCAGAGCCAAGACCACAGCATCACTGAATGTGTCTGGGATCATGTGGATTGTGCGAAGCAAAAAATACAACCAACTTGTAAGACTGAACTTGAAGAAGGCATGGCTGTAGATTTCTTGGAAAAGAGAAAGCAGGTCTGAAAAGAAGAATCAAAGCTGTAATAAAAAGCAAAGTGAATACCCAATACAAATTCAAAGTAAATATCATATTTAGTCATTGAGTGTTCTGCGTAATTGTCAGTAAATATGTTTTCTTCTTTGTTTCCTGAAACTAAAAAAATTATATTTTTTTTTAATTAAGAAAACACTAGGTAAGATTAAACATTTTGCTCCTTGCCCCCTCTACAGTTGCAGAGTGTAATTCACTTTTACAGCACTGTAAAAGCTGTAACTGTAAAGGAAAAACACTACCTAGCGTTCCTTTAAGGGCCGTCATAATTTGGAAATTAAGTTTAAACATGGTCTCTGACTTTGACTAAGAGAAGAGCTATCTTCCCTTAAGCCCCACATTGAAGCTTGAAAATACTTGATTTAAAATCTTTTATCTGTCATCACATTCATGCTGGAACAGCAACTGTTGCTCTTTCTGGGTCGTGGAATGCATGATAGTGGAGAAAACCAGGAAGATAAGACAATCATCGCTATGGGTGAAGACCTGTTTCTGATCCAAAGTGAAATATAAAGTAGACAGATACGATCATAACAAGCATCAAAGAAGAAATCAGTCATTTACTACATTGATTTGTTCTTATGTATTAATGAAACAGCCATTATACTGACAGTTAGTGGCCTGGATGTATTAGAGATCCTGTACTAAACATGGCTGCCCCCTGGTTGGGGGCCCCCCTCTATGTAGTGTAATCAGGTTCAGTCAGGGAATTCAAAGCAATATAATATATCATCAATGTCTTAAAATACCTTTAAAGTGTATTATGTTCATGGGAATGAGGCTCATCTGAGACCCCTGGAACAGGACATTTTAATGTTCAAATACAAATCTGAACCATATCTTGTTAAGGACAGTGCTACAGTGGTCCACAAATGCTTTGCAATGACTAATCCACTCCGTCGCACATCGAGTGCCCCTCAGCTGTTACACTTCCTTCTAGGCATCGTGGGCAATACTCCAAAGTACAGCTCCTAAAATATTAAGAGAGTCCTTTACAATCCTCCAAGGTTCCATCTGAGACAGCAGTGGAGATGAGACTTCTGATGGCCTTTCAAATGAATCAGAAATAAATCCCAGCACAACAGGTTTGTTCACAAAACGTGGAAAACCAGAATGATCTCTGCAGAGAGGCTAGAACACCAAAACAATATACTTAAAGGGACTAGATGTCTGAACGGGTACAAAAGAGAAGCCCAAACCAGCCCATGCTACCAACTCTGAGACCCAACTAGGCCTGACTAATAGAGCTTGAAACATCTATCTGAACCCAAAAACCTCTCATTGCTCATGTTGGAATTGTTAAGCATCAGTCGAAAGACACTGAGCTGGGGCAGTTTTTTGGGGTTGGATTTGGACTGAAAAAGGGCAGCTGTATATAGAGTCAGGTCAAGCACGGGCATCAGATATTAGGCGCCTGTGAAAGTTTTACACAGACACTGCTACACATCAGCCACTGAGTTCTTGAACAGATGATGTAACAGTTATTCAGTTATCAGAACTCAATATACCATCACAAGCTCTACACTGTATTAGACCAGTGTACTTTTCATCTGATGTACAGAGCAGATCATAACATCTCTGAGCGAAGATGTCCCAGAGAGTTCCCATTTATCAAGCTTTCAATTTTTTTGTGTTTTGTGTGTCAAACAGCAACAAACAGCTGTTATTGCTATTAACTTGTCTCTGCTGTACACATATAATATGGGAGAGAGAGAGAGAGAGAGAGAGAGAGAGAGAGAGAGAGAGAGAGAGAGAGAAAACCTATACAAGCTCATGGTAGAAATGAAATATTGGTCCAAACCTGGCCCTAAACCCAATATTTTGTCAGGCCCTGTTGGGCTCTGGATGTGTATCAGACCTCTAACAGCAAACCATGACATCTAACACCATTCATCCCTCCCCAGCACAGCCAGAGCCATGTGTATCTCTGTCCTCTCCCTGGTCTAGGTTTTTCACTTCCCATGTTCTTCTGATCAGAACTGAAATCCTAATTGGAGCCTGTGTGTACTAACACAAGTCTGTCAAAGCATTCTGAGAACGTCTGGAGAAGCTCTCATCCACAGTGGATTACTGTTTCCTCATCTGCAGAACTCTTTAACATCCTAGGATTCTTACTCAAGGAGAAAACATTCCAGTTATGTGATGCGCCAATATGCAAATGTTTGGGCATTCCGGCCATGTGACTTTTTTATTATTATTTTTGAAGTGAAAAATCAGGCTCATATATCATGATATAATCATTCATTCATTGTCTGTAACCGCTTACCTAGTTCAGGGTTGCGGTGGGTGTGGAGTCTACCCAGAATCACGGAGTGCAAAGTGGGTCACACCCTTGAGGGGGGCGAGGCACAGGGCGACTCTCACACTCACACATTCGCACCTATGAACACTTAAGAGTAGCCGATCCACCTACCAATGTGTTTTTGAACCGTGGGAGGAAACTGGAGCACCTGCAGGAAACCCACGTGGACACAGGGAGATCACACCAGACTCCTCACAGACAGTCACCGGGAGCGGGGCTCAAACCGCCCTAGTAGAGAACTTGCAAGGAAATATGTTTTCAGTGCCAGATTTTACAAAGCAGTGAATCATAATGCTGTCATTAACCCACATTTTTCTCATCATTTAAAAATGTGGCCACTCCATGATGAGTGGACATGTGGAGATGGTTTCAATAGTTCATGATGTGGTCAAATCTTAAAAAACGTTACATTATACAGATTAAGGAATGTATGGTACCACTGTAACATAAGTCATCATTCACAAGACTATAGGACATCTACATGAGCCTGATTTTGTTCTACATATGCATCTATGTAGACTTATTTCAACAAGCTCCAGAAGTAATAACTATTTCTAGAGTGAAATTGACCACAGCAGTTTTATGATGTCTAGCATCTGAATAAGCCTTTACAGATGTTAATGTAGTGGCGTTATGTCTGTTGAAAACCTTACGTAGGTGATTTGGAATTGTTGTGTAGCCTTATTTGAAATATCCTAGAACACAGAAAATAAGTGTCAGAGAACGTAAAGTTATCATTTCAGAGATACAAACAATATGCGAAGGAAAGTGATTATGAAAAACAGTTGTACAACGCAGCAGGCCCACTCAGAGAAAGGCCCATAAATCTACCAATGTCTCAATTCTAAACAAAACTAGCCCCGAAAGACTGTGGCACAACACAGTGTGCTGACTGGGGAGACAAAGGAGAAACAGTAATATACTTTTCATGTGTGTTGACAAGCTGCCAAAGGAGGCTTCCACGAACCAGCACAATTCCATAAAAGTTTACAGAGCTCTTTCAGACGTACTCAAAGTAAGAAAGCAATAGTTAAGAACATGCTGAGAATTAGAAAAAAGTGGGGGAAAGACATGGCATCCCTCTGAGAGTCCACACCTGCGAGCACTCGTCCTCTCGCCACCGGAACCACTTCAGTGGAGAAGCAAAATATTTGCGGATGGTAAAACCAGTTGTGATAACATCTGTGAATGAAATCGCTGAAAGATGAACCTGTCGACAGGAAGTTTTTTCCACAGTGGGGATCAGTGCTGAGAGCACGTGCAAATTGTTTGGTATGTGCCACTTTCTGTGCCGCAGCACCCATGTTCGTGTTACATCATTTTATACAGGGGCAGGGGGTATGGTACACTTTTGTTTTCCACAGGACACTTTGGGATGATTGAAAATGGTAATTTTCTGCTATTTACACTAATGCTAAATTGCTAAAACTACAATTTGCTAATCTTAAAAGCTCACTCAAGTCTGGGCGCACTGGGAGACTCGCCTATTGGGGTCAGAAAATGGCATTCATATTTCTCATTGAGAAATCTGCTATGGACTAACAGAAATGATGCCAAATGGTTTAAATAAAATTCTATAAATAAAGATCTAGGGTCTTATAAAATGTCTGTGACATGCTTTGATCAAACAACACAGCACCATTCTCCCCATGTCTATACAGCCCTGTTCAGTATGGCGGGTCAGAATGACCGAATTCAGCGCCACAGCTCAGTTTAGAGCGATCACACTCAGGAGAGAGAAACGAGGCTTTTGTTAAAGTATTTTCATTTTTATTTTCTGTTCCGTTTCTCAATTCAACCTCATCTTTGTGATCTCACATAAACACAGCTCCAGCACTGTGATTGGAGAGACTCAGACAAGGCTGCAGGGCAACCCTAAAGTCCCCGAACTCTATATAAGTCGCAGCACCAAATGAGATTTGAAATGAGAATGAAATGAGATTGTTTTATCACTTGTTTTCAGACTAAGGCAGACCACTAAGTTTTAGTTCAGAGTTTGTGGGTAGGCAGGAGCTCCAGATCTTGAAATTAATGTGCACATGCACTGAACATGTGATTTGTTTATAATGTGTCCCTTCAAAGCAAAGTCTTACAGTAGCTACAGAAGAAGGCCTTGTTATTCCAGAAACACAAACCTTAAAGCAAGTGGAAGTAAATTGTTTCTGAAACTGTGCGTCACACAATGGGTTTAGCTCATAGCTGATAATTGATATCAGATGGTAAATCACCTGTATGACGAACATGCTCATGAAGAGTCTGTGGCCTGATGCCCCCACAATTCCCTGTTCTCATGGCTATACAAAGCTAATTCAACATAACATGAAGGAATGATCAAATCCCAGGTACAGGTGGTGTATATATGTAGAGATCTTGGGAAACAGTGAGCTTTAAAGGTTCTTTATTCTCTCTTGCAGAGGGCCAATGCTCTTACTCATGTTAAGATGAAGTTATGGAAGTGTGCCGCCATCGCCTTGACGCTCTGCGGTGCTGCACTGTCCGTCCTCCTCTCTAGAATCCTGCTCCCCCTGAAAGCTTCAGCTTCACCTTCTTACCAGCTTTCAACTTTTTCTTCATCATCACCATCTCCTGCAGCTTCTATGTCCTCGAACAAATCATCGTTTGGGACAGGAAGGAGGTTTCGGAGGGCCAGATCAGCGAGTGGTCCCATCTCAGAATGTAAGCCTGTGAACCTGTCTTTTAATGCCTGTATAATGTAGTGTGCCATCAATAGAACAATAGAAATATCTGGTTACATTAATTTACAGTAAATTTGTTTAAGCTTCTTGTAAAATTACTTTTAAAAACCTAGCCTTTTTAAGTTAGGAAGTTTTGTTAAAACTGAGGCACTAAGGGCCAGCTTTATCCATTTGAACCAGCTCCAGGTGTAAACAATCTTGACACACTCTGCAGGTACATTGTGTATAGAACTGGCTCATGTTCCTCAATGTGCAGTTCATGGGCTGTAATATATCCCTAAGGGGGAGGAGGCTCAGTGAAGCATCACAATGATTTTGAAGCTGTAATTGTATGACAAAAATGCTACTTAGCATTGCTTTAATGGTCCCTCGATTTTCTTAGCTTCAGTAAATTAACATATGGATCAGGACTGAAAGCCACATCAGCAAATGCTTTGTTCTTGTTTCAATAGATTTGTCTATATCTGATTGCACTCATCCAATCAGTACAATAAAGCAAGGCCTGAAAGAATGCTATATATAATTATAACTACAGAGCAGAATCTGAAATTGAATAAATATGACAAAGAAATAGAAAGAGATTTTCCATATGAATGGTTTGAGACTGAACAAATCATGCTAATGCATCTCTTGCTACTCATTCACTCGTGACTTCCAGTAATGAGGTGATATGCTAATGAGAACACACACACACATATATACATGCACAAACTCTCAGGAGTCCACGCACTCATGCAGCTGAGACGAATTTATGACAATCCAATTGACAAGAGAGAGTCTCCTGAGGTACATCAGGGATCAGAGAATTACTCGGGCTAAGTGGGTCAGCAGTGGCTCAGTGTGCTTTTTAGCCACCTGTCCATAGACGCTGGCCCCCAGCACAAACACAAGCACTTGACAGAATGATATTACAACAACTCTTAAAAGAAATGTACTGACAGATTTGTTAACAGGTGCCAATCGCAGTCACAAGTTTGTGCGCACTGGACTGACAACAGAAAACTGACAAAGCTTAATAATGCTCTTGTCCTGTTTCCTCCTTTGTCCCGCTGTAAAGAGCACTATCAGTCTGCTGATAGCGCCAACATCCACAACTGTTATATTTAGCACAACTCCATACCAGCACATGCTATCTTTACCAATCCTTGACAGGGATGTACAAGAGCATCCACCATTAGCCCATGCTATTACTGCAGGCTCCTGTCGAAAGCATAAAATGAATGCCTTAGATGAGTCCAAGTTAGTGTAACATTAGTCTCCTAATGCAGATGTGTGTTGCCCTGTGAGAGGTCAGCATAGTGTGTGCAGACATACAACATAGAGTGTGTAAAATGCTGCACAAATCATTTCTGTACTAATGTAATAACATGCCCTAAAACACCCTTTATTCTTGACAGAATCACTGTAACACACCTTTATTGGCTTATTCCTATTCTGAAGTCTGACATCCTAGGGAACTCGTCACTTTAGAAATTTACAAGAACCATCTGAAATCATCATTAGCTTTCACATGCCTGTGATATTAACGCTGTCTTTCTGTGCTGTGTCCAGTCATGCACATGTTCCAAAGTTTCACAGAGGGTGAGCTGAAGCAGATTGTCACCGCGCTGGTGGAGCGCAAGGCACGGAGGGACGGCAGGCAGAGCAAAAGGACTAAACGCGCTAAGAATGGCAGCAAGGCATGTTCCCTTCAGGAGAAGGAAGTGACGGTCAGCCAGCTGGGCCTGGGCTACGTCAGCGATGAGACCATCCTGTTCCGTTACTGCAGCGGCATGTGTGCAGCCAGCCGTGGTAACTATGACTTAAGCCTGACATCTTTAAAACGCAACCACCTTCTGACTCGGCAGGACCTAAAGAAGGCCAGACACAGGCCCTGCTGCCGGCCCACAGCCTACGATGAGTTCATCTCCTTCCTAGACAATCAGAATAAATACAGAACCATCAGAGAGGTTTCTGCAAGCGAATGTGGCTGCGTATGATCCTCACAGCCGAAACTACATGGAAGAACAACGGACATGCTGATGGAACTGAAGACCTGTAAAAAAAAAAGTATGTAGGAGAAGATGTAAGCTATAAATTGCAAAGAATAAGTAGGGCTACAGTCAGCAAGTGGAGGGTAAATTCTTGGATAAATTATCTTTCATTGCCTTTCCTGGACACTGTTTTAAAATGGAATCTCTCAGTCATTACACTGCATCAGAAGTATATATATAAAAAAAAGGCTTTTCCTCAACCATCAAATTCACTACTCAGTTAATCACAGCACACCACAAGTAGGATAACATCAAAAATGGAAACCATACGGAAAAAGGATGCTCCAGTACAGAACACAGCAGAACTGCTGTCAATCTTGCCTTTCTGAGCTCCTTGAGGACTAGCTTGAAATATTTAGCCATCGTTTGGTTCGTGGCTTTGTGCGTCTGCAGTACACTCTTAAATCAGTTCTGGATGACAGCTGTGATCAGCATAAAAACAGTCTCTCTGACTGTGAGGATGAACTCTCCCACAAACCGTCTGTTTGTGTAAAGGGTGCCCTTAAGTGTGAGTTTATACCAAAATCTCATGACCACATGCTAACCTTAAAAACAGTAGCATTAAAAAACAGGAGTATTAAAAAGAGTAGATACACATATAGACAGACCAAGAGGTGGGTGATACAGTGAAAATGTGATCTTGGGATGATGTCTGATGGAATTGACAGAAAAGAATGTGTATTGCCATGTTTAGTTTCAAATGACAGAAATTATTATTACTCTACATTTCACATCCTGATCTTCACAAATTCACAAAATAGAGGGCAGCCAATCAGAGGCAAGAGACAGAGCTTATTTACATGCATCAATCTGAAAGGTACATAAAAACCAGCTCGTTTCAAAGAGTGGACTATTATTGATGCTTATAATCACAGACTGTAAACTTCAGGAAAAATGCAGGGTATCTGCCCTTTAAAACAAATTACATGTAAAGACCACTTCACTTGCACAGCACAACAATTCAAGATGTAGCACTTACTTCCAGAGTGATCAAATTCATAGCAATAATGTATACTTTGCTTCAATGGATGAGACGATGGAAGGACATCAAGACGTGTGACCTCATATGCACTCATATATGTTATAAGATTGCTTTGTAACAGCCTAACTACCTTAAAGAGATATTTTATTTATGGTTTTTGGCAGACGTTCCTATCCAGAGAGACTAAAAGTATCATCATGTTACAGATGAATGTAGCATTGGGTGTCTTGCCCAAGGATTCCTATTGACCTGACTAGGAAATCTAACCCAAATGAGCTACATGAAGGGCAGCCATTATGTAACACACTGCCCCACACTGACAAATAAAGACCAATCTATGGTCTTGGTGACTTTCAACCAAAGAGCAACTACTACAACCAAAGAGTGGTCATCGAAACTCATAAAGCAAAACTGTTCTGATTGCTTCTCCTGCTAGAAAACAGTGTTCTGCAGAAAATGAACTTACCATGTTGTGGTTAATGTAAGTGTCCATCTTCGTGCATGTCTCTTCAGGTAATTTCTCTCGAAATTGTGAGGCCATGCTTGTCATATCTGAGCCCAGTCAGTCGAGTGTATCCAGGCTTTAAAAGAATTATACAGATGTGCTCCCAGCCTCACCACATCCGACCCCCAGCTAAACTGTTCTTCTGAGGGAACTGTGAGCCATGATTTTCCCATTTTTTACAGCCCTAATAGAAGACAGAATACAAAAGACATCTCTTTTTCTCATCAAAAGGACATAGAGCTGCTTTTGTGCGTTCACTAAAACGGCCCTCGCAGGAGAGAACAGACGGACAGGGCTCTAGAAATACAGCTCTATTCTGCTGAAGTGAAAAGACTAAGGGAAAGAAAAGACTGAGGCCTTCGCATCAATGGATGTGATTCAAAACCAAAGCAGAGCCATCCAAAAAACATTAAGCACAAAATAATCACCTCTAGCTCATAAAATTCTAGCTTTCCCAGGAACAGGAATCAGAAAAAAAGGGTAAAGCCAGGGGTTAAACTGGGCTGGAAAACCTTTAGTTTGTGTTTTTTATTTGTGAAATACAGCTGGACTATTCGACTCTGATGTGATGGAAACAGAGATGGTTCCCAAAACATTATTCGTGAGATCCATTAAATTATACAATGTGCTAAACTGCAGATGATATCAGTTCTGAGAAACCAGTTTTATTATTCCCAAGATATAGATGGCCATTGAAGAAAAATAAGGCTCCCCAACTTCTCCGTCCCAGTTTAAACCCTGGATAAAGCACCTTTAATGCATGCAACATCCTCAAAAAAATCCAGTTCAGAACTGAAGCGCATTATTAGTTAGTGTTGTATTTAACTGTGTAATCAGCAGAGGAGCAGGTGCTGAGAATGTCACCAGAGGATTGTGCCTCAGTTAGCCTCAACAAATCCATTCCATTTGTGTAAATCCTATAACAGACTACTCTAATCCACTTAGCGCCTTTCTAACACACTCTGCTGGTAAAACTGAAGCTGAGGAGGAACGGAAAGCATGGTCTTCCTGACCAGCAGAAAACACACGCTGTATTTAAGAGAGCTTTTCATCAGCAATGTGTATCGATTAGAGGCAAATGAATTCAGTTTCTGTCTTTGAGTTTCACATGATCGTTTATTATGGAAGGATGCCGTCTTAAATTAAGTTAACATATACAGCCAATTCTACATATATAATTTCCCCACAAAATAAGGAAAAAAATGCCCTGACCCCATTCAAAAAATACAAAAATGTGCCCTATTCACTATGTAGTGCACTATTTTGGGGGTTCTGCCATTTTGTAATGGTGTCCATAAGAATAGTGCAGGATATTCAACAGAACTTAACAATGCCACAACACCACACATGAAGCAGGGTACGTACATGTCCCTGCAAACAAAACAAACCCACAATGCACTGCATTATTTACTTTAACAATTCCCACTGCTTGTAATGAAATATTATAATGAGCGAATAATGAGTTAACCCATTAGAGCTAGTTTCGGAAACCATTCACTACCTTTACAAATACTGCTCTCTTGAATAGTGCAAAATAAAGTGATCCAGATTTTCAAATTTAGGGGATTATGAACAGGGCACAGTTTGGGACACAGCCCAAATGTCTGCAGTAGTTGCTGAAAAGTGTTCTTCACGATTCTAAGAAAACTGTTTTCTCCTTCGTAGAACTCTTTTCAGTGAATACAGTGTCTGACTGAAGTTTGAAGAACCTCCTTGTAACATAAAGATCTATAAGAGATGTTAAATCGTTACACACTCTTGAAAAACAAGTGTCATAAAGGGTCCTTGTTACGATAATATAAAGGAACCGTATTAGTTCCCTAAAGAACTATATTAAGTAATGTGAGTGTGAAAGAAGCCATTTTAATTTTTTCTCTAAATACTTTTCTAAAGAAACACATGCCGAAATGTTTTTAAAGGGTTTCTCTATGTCATCATGCACACAATTTTGGTTCTCACAACAGCCTTGGACTATATAATTCTCCTCTGAAAAACCATCAACTTAAAGGTCATTAGGGTCTCAGAAATGGTTCTTCTATGTCCTAATACAAAGAACACTTGCACCTTTACATGTACAGTCTTTATGTTATGTGACGGTTCTTTAATCCTTACAAAGGCTCTTCGGACTCTCGTATTTCCTTTCTTTTTAAAGAAACCTCAGCAGCACCATTTTCTGGAAAGACTGTGCATCCTGTATGAAAGTACGCTGGGAATAGAATGGATATAAAATCGCTTTTCCACACATTAGTCTGGTTCATGTAACCAGTTTAAAAACAAAAGAAACACAGTCAGGTAAACAGCAGAAGTAAAGGACGTTAAAAAAAGAACTTGCTGCCTCATGGGCTGGCTGGCATTTATTGGCCCAGATACGGATTTACAGCAAGGGAAATTTTTCAGAACTCTAATCAAGGAACGGTTGAGTGACTTCTTAAGTTAAGTCCAATCAATTCATTAGAGCAAGGAAGTGATTAAAGAGCACGGATCGAAGTTTCAAGCCCCTGAGACTGAGACAGGAGCTCTGCTCTAAAGACCAGGCGCAGCAGACACAGATTTACACACAAAAAAAATTGGAAAAGGGCTGTACAGTAAAAATAGGACTTCATTTATGCAGATTGTGCATGCAGTGAATAATGCAGAAACCCATTAGCATGAGGAAATATGTAGAAGAGGCACGGCAACTTCCAATACACCTGCTCACCTCCAGCTCTGACTGGAACATTTTCTGTCCTA
This sequence comes from Hoplias malabaricus, assembly GCF_029633855.1. Classification (NCBI taxonomy): domain Eukaryota; kingdom Metazoa; phylum Chordata; class Actinopteri; order Characiformes; family Erythrinidae; genus Hoplias; species Hoplias malabaricus. The sequence goes on along the minus strand of NC_089815.1, from coordinate 24,203,158 downwards.
ATACTATTACGTTGGGAACATATATTACAACCAAATGCCCCTTTAAACCTTTCACATACAGCCATTATTACCTGGCATTGTTGGACCCTGATGACCAACTACAATACAAGTTGATGCAATGCATCTGTATAAAGGATTATCTATATTTATTAAAGAGTAAGTTATGGTTTATTTATTTAGATAGCATCACTGACAAAACAGGAGCATTTATTTATTGAATGTATTGGTGCCAAAAGAAGCTCATGTATTATATTCAATATATTATTATGACTGTTTAATAAACTGTACAAGCTTAAAAAAAGTGTTATTTCCTGTTCCTGTTCTGAAGCCATATGTAACATTGCTTTTGGGAGAAAACCTCTCCAAAACAGCTGGACACCTCAACACACTGGGAGGAGAACACTTACTGCTCAGATGTTATATCAGCTAACAGCACCTGCACTGAGCAACAACATTCCAGGATGCTTTCTAAGTCCCCAGGCCTAGACACACACACACAGGCACACACACAGACAGAACACATGTAAATTTTCAAAGGAAAAGCAAATTACTGGGAACTAAACAATTAAGTCAAACACCTCAGAACCAACATGCAATTCTGCACGCATCCGCATACGTCAGCGGGCTTAGAGAGGCGCTCATGTGTGTGGAGCTGGTGGCTCCAGGCTGCAAGCGCTTTGCTTTCTCTTTCTTCATGTGGCTTGCGTCCAGGAGACTGGCTCCCTCCATGGCGGGACACATAAACACGCAGAGAGTAATGCTCTGCTCCACGTCTCCTTCATGAGCACAAGCAGCTCGGCCCAAGCTGCCAGCGGTAAAAAGTAAAGCCTTTAACCAGCTTCTTAGAACCTAGTCACACACAACAAGAAGGCTCCATCAACACCTCTGGAACGCTGCAGCTGTTGTTATATATATATATTCGTCTCATAGTTAAAAATTATTATAATTAAAGCACCCCAAAAAGAAATGACTGCTTACAGATCTAGACTCAGCTGATACAAGAGCGTTAGTGAGGTCAGGTACCGGTGGTGGACGACTCGCACTGGAACACACACGCACACACACACTATATTAATTAACGTCGGATATGCTAAATGGAACTAAATCTCTCCAGAGGATGCAGATTCACTGCTCCATAGCTCAGTGCTGGGAGTTTACACCCCTCTAGTTCACACTTTATATTGAGCATGGAAAAATGATGCAGCTCAAATGAGCTCATTTCACTCCATTAAAAGAAATATGACGTTCTTCACTTCTACATTTAATGCTTCAATTACCTTTTAAAAGACAGACGGAGCAAATAATTCATTCCTCATTAAAAGTACTGAACCACCACAGTGACTGTCTTTTTGAGAGCGTACAGGGTATTTTCACTACATTTAGATTTTGTTAAGAACAAAACCTTCTATCTCCTTTTTTTCCTCTTTTCTTTAGATCTAGGTTAAAATGCCATTATTCTTGACATTTTATTAAAATGTAGAGATGTAGTGAACCAGCAGAACACTCCACACCGAGTCAGAAAACATAAATATACTAAGAAACAAAAAGTAATATGTACAACACTTCGTCACTAAATTTGAAATTAAATTCATTAATGCAATCGGCCACAAGACATGACCCAGACTCTCTCTCTCTACCCCACACACAGTCTTTAGCTTTCGGGAAAATGCTAGGAGTGAGTTTAGCCGGTAAACTACTCTGACTTGTGTACGTATCAAGTTATCTCCGCTGCACAAACACCATCTATCACTGTCTGCCACTGTCCTGGTTGGTTTATTTTGGCTAAGCTTGGTCATTATGAGGTATGAATATCGTTGGCCTCTTGGCAAGTAAACGTGACGCTACATTGAACCTAGAAAGACTAAACACGTCTGCAACCTTCATTTCCTCAAAACGAACAGCAGACACACTGCAGCATGCTGATCACCGCTTAGTCACTCGGGCTATTTACAAGCACTGGAATGTGTTCATCATTCTTGATCATCACATCACCCCAAACATATTCTGTCAGTATTTGTTATAGCCGAAAGTGCAAAAATAGTTGAGGGGGAAAAAAAAAAAAAGATTTTACCCAATTTACTAAGTACAAACAACTGCTCAGTACAGGGCTCTGACACTGATGCTGTATGACATGCTGTTCTCTGATCAGTCATTCTGGCTATTTACAAGCAATTCATTTTGAAGTTTGTCCATGTTTTGCAATCATCAACACTACTCCAGACGTATTTGTTCAGTATTTGTTGTGGGAGAAATGACGACTTTATGGCTGAGGATTAGCCAACTGTCCACCTCCATTAACATCCATAAAACATGAAAAACCACAAAATAGAATAATGATGAGCCATGAAAACCCCCCAAAAATACCTCAAATAAGGCTTAAGTGACTGTGGAATAAAACAATGATTCAATACAAGAGCTGTACTGCACTAAGGCCCTAAAACTGGGTCAACAACACAATAGCAATGGCATTGCCACCATATGGTCATCAATCAAATGTCTACTGGATGATGCTCAGTAGTTAAGAACCTTGAAAAACAACTTCTTATTAAACTACTGTAACACATGAAGGGAAACCATTAGGGAGTAAATGTGAGTTTTTATCTCTGTGACTATTTACCAGTTAGAGAAGTAACAATTGCCATTAAAACAGAACCATACACTTAGTTCTGATAGTTTTATATGTTCCAGAAGTCATTTTAATTTTTATTTTATTTGTCAATCTGTACAAGATTTCGATTTTTAAATAAAATGATCCACTTTCACAAAGAAAAACACATGAAAAATACATGGAGAAAGTTTCAAAAAATGTTTGAACAATACAAAGAACTGGGACTCTTACCAAGTGTTCAAACTTGACATCACACCATCAGATAAACCGTATTTAAAAGGCATATATCATATATATTTGTTGCTGTTGTGTGCCTGAAAACACAGCTTCACTAAAGTAACACCAGGCTTTATTCATTACTCCACTACAGTCACTATTTTATTGAAGCAACAGCACTTGACTGTGCGAAGACTACTCTAGCCACCTGCTTTTTTTTTTTTTTACAGCAGAGCGACATGGGAATGCACAGCTAAAGTGTGAGATATAAGTGTCCAGCCTCTAAAGTTTGGAAGGTTTTCCAACACAAGAGCCAAATCTCTGATCACGCTCTTAAAACATCAGTGAGAGAATGATGTCACAGGACTGTCTTTGTCACGTACGATGCGCTGCACATGCACACTCCTGGCAGTCCTAGAACAGATTAAAAGATTTTATTGCATATAGCTGGCGAGCGCACGAAATTCCATATGTTACTCAACACGATATCTTCTCTAATGACTCACAGTTTGGTCTGAACGGCTCCAAATTGTAAAAGACTGCTGCAGGAGTTGAACCACTGCCATGGTTACTCTGCAAACATAATGATGGAGGTTGGTAATTAGAGTTACCACTCTGGACACTTAGGTGACTCATGCACAACAGTGTTTTCGCTGCTCACCACATTTGCTTACATAGAGGTGGAGTGGAAACCCAAAGTGTGGTTGGGCTGTGGCCACTGCTCGCAAATGTATTTATTATCCTTTTAAGTCATGGTTATCTTCGCATATACAAGGTTCATTTTAGCTATCAGAATTCATAAACATTTGGAAAGAACAAAAATATAAGAGTGTGTTTTCTGACATCCTCATTGTGCTTGGAATAGCCCGTGCGGGTGTGTTTGGAAATCTGTGAAATGCATAGTTACGCACCGTAAAACACTCAGGTTTGCTAATTCACTGACGGTTCCAATGATGCACTGAAATCTCTACATTATCTACAGCTTTAATCACTGCCTTCTATTAACACTTGTCCCTTTGATGGTAGCTTAGCTATTTCCAAATGTTCCCCTGAAGCACTGCTTCCATTAAAATGGTTCATATTAGAGCTTGTGTATATTGGACTATTCTTTTTGAGGCAAATTCAGCTCAGCCTCAACTTAGGGCAGGTATGTGTTCTCTAAACACACCCAGAGCAACCTCAGAAGAATCAAAATTACAAAAGGAATCCTGACTGTTTTCCTTCAGCTTAAATTTTCCTTCAGTGCGATGTGGTAACAAATTGGCTTAAATGTTCCTGGTCATAAGAACAAGAAATAAATACTCAAAAAATACCAAGATCAAGTCAACACCAAGATCTTGTGACAGAACGTGAAGTCCAAAGGCAGCTTTCATTAACTGCAATGTCTGTCCCTCATACACAACATACTACAGTTTATTAAAGGGGCTATAAAATGGAGAAGAGGAAAAAAAAATCTTGCTTTTGCAAAGTTGCTGTGATATGTGAATATTGTTAATTATTCAAAATGCTTTCCACATTCCATAGTGACAGTCCATATATGGGAACTCATAATCAATCATTTATGAAATTAATATTTTCAGTCAATTATATCATGTGGATTTTAATTACAAACTATTTGCCAAGAAGTAAATCATTCATTCATTCATCTTCTGTAAATGCTATATTCAGGTCAGGGTCAGAATCATGGGTTGCATGGCAGGAACATACCCTGGACAGGGCACCCGTCCATCACACACACCACTCAGTCATTCACCCACTCACACCTGCGGACAATTTCAAACAGCTACTCCACCTACCAACATGTGTTTTGGACTGTGGGAGGAAATTGGAGCACCCAGAGGAAATCCACACAGACATGTACCTCAGGCAAGGATCGAACTCAGGACCTCAAGACCCTGAAGCTGTATGGCACCAACACTGTTGTATCACTTTGCTGAAATATTCAAGTGAATAAGAGGCGTAATTTAGTGCAATTATCTGTCTACAGTAATTATGTTTGAGCTCAGGTGCATTAGGATTTGCAGAAGAAATATGGTGAGAATAATAAGGTTTTGAGTAAAACACAGATTCCACAGAGAACTGCCTGTGGCAGGCAGCAGTAAAAATGGATGCTGTAATAGATCAATGATTCAAAGCACTCAAGAAAATCTGTAGCAGAACAAACTGAAAGAACTAATAATTCGAGAGCTCTTCTGGAAAGGCAATGTCCAAGTTCAGGCCTAAATCCAGCTAAATTCAGGAGGGTTATTGGAACCGTGAGTCTATCAATAAGAGAAAAAATCCTCCGAATAATATTATTTTACATTAACATCTATTACAAGTTACAAATAGTTTGTTCTGAAAATCATGAAACACTTTTATTAAATTTCTCCCAAAGGTGGGAAACACAAGGTGTTGAAAAAATGCACTTACTCATGAAGAATCAAACTTTTGAAGTTGATCAAATTGTAAACACAGACAATGAGGTTGAGCTATAGTTCATATACAGCACTATACTCCTTTCTAAGATTGTTTTCTGGCTTGAAGAGAGCTGCCATATTAACTTTTTCAAATACCCATGATCTGCTTGGAATTGTCAAAATCCATCTGTAACTGAGGCACCATCATAATGTCTTTCACTGGAAATTCCATGTTGATCTTGGATGTGCTGAAATAACACTGCTGCGTGTGCCACACACATGAAAGTGCTTTTCAGCGCTGATGAGGGTTTGAGGAGCTGAGAACACACGACTGTTTGCATCTCCTACTGCCATTGCCGCTCTTGTTAAAACAAACCTTAAATAACACAGTCACGCTGATTGGGCATTTTAAGGCAAAACAAAAGACAGGGGTTATTGTCAATATCACTCACTGTGAAAGTGAGATTCAAGATCCTGTTAATGTACAACAGATGAAGTGAACAGTATCTTTTAGCTCCTGAGTGTACAGCATTTCATAACCATTTATAGCTGCTGTTTATCGAAAAGTGCTTCATATGAGAATCACTTGCAGTATTCAGAATTTTTCTTTTATATAGAGATATAATAATACATGAGAAATTTAAATTAGTCAAGATGTATTTTTCAGGATTTACTAAATACTTCAAATAGTATATAAACTACAAATGACTACAGTGATTATAAACATTTTGCAACTTTCTTTTAACAGATTTTTTTAATCACCTTTAAAATATAATAAATTGTGGATAATAACATAAACATAATTCTGACTGGTACTAAATTGGTTTAAAATAATTAAAAACATTGATTCCAAAGTTATAAATACTAGTGTTGACATAGTTTTTATTATAAAAAGTGGAAGTAGTAATATTGTTTTGTTGTTGTTGTTAAACTGGTATTTATCAGCTACAACAGTTATGTCAGTTTTAGATTTTGTTCATCAGTAGTTCTATGCATTTTGCCTGAGTAAATTTCTTTTAAAAATCCTGCAATTTTTTCCACCCTTGTTTACATTTTTGCACAAGAACAGACCCATGACTCATGCCCTTTAAAACCACATTAATCAGTGCAGTGGCAGACTACACCGAAAGAAGTGGTTACAAGCATAAAATGGAGATGTGCCAAGTGTTCTAGATTTTACAACCACTGGGCAAGGCCTGAAAAAAAATGCTATTTACTGCACTGAAATGTCTATGATCTGGAAATGTGGAATTACTATGTTATAATAAAGAAATGTCTGTGATTTTATTTTCACAGCCTATAAGAACTTGTGCTTTACTCGCTGATGTAGCATGAAAAATCTGACAGTGGGATATTTTAAAGGATTAACATTTTATACATAAGTTTATCAGTTAATACAAGAGACAGCAGAGAAATACAAAATTTTATATAGTTTTAATATATTTCTTTAACAGCCTATATTTCATACAATTCATCCCCACCCCATTAGCATTTCTTTTTCACTAAAGCTAAAAGCAAACAATTATAGGACAGGATTCTCTACATGGACAGTTACACAAAAAACAAGGAGACCAGTATTATTATTATTATTATTATTATTACTTCTATTATAGAACTCTGAATGTTTTACGCTGCTGAAAAGAAGTGAGGTAAGATTCAACGCAGGACTTTCTAACAAAACCATACTTAACCAGGCATCAATGCTTAAGCTCCTTCTGTTAAATCACAATCTCGAAATCACAACAAGCATCACTTTAACTGCGAATTCAGGAAATAAGAAAATATAAGATAGAACAACCGCTTATGATCAAATGCAAAAATCCACCAAATTGGAAGAAATGTGTAGTTTATCAAAAACACTTGCAATCAATAAATAAAACAAATTGAAAGTAAATAATCCTTTGAAATTAATGTATTGCCACCCAGTGGTGATCAGTAAAGGAATCAAACACAGATGCCTGGTTAAAAACCTCATGCATTAGTGGCCTGGTGCTGAAACACTGTCCTCAAATGTCTGGAATAATGAGCACAAAAACCTCCTCATTTCAACAGCAAACTCTCAGAGAAATTCACATTATGCACAAAAAATGTGCATCCAATATGTAAAGTGAGAAAAATGAATTTCACAGCATTCTTTTCTTTAAAAAAATGTAGATCAATCTTTTGCCAAAAACAAGTTTTGAAATAAAACCATAAAAATTTAAATGCCAAATGTCTTAATTGGTCAACAACAAAAACGGAATGTGCATCCAGAGAGAAACCCTTAAAACCCAGTTCTATGATCACAGTCTACCCTAGGAAATGTGACTATTGCTTTGTCTGTAATCTCAAATATATGGAAACTTTTTAAAAATTGATATTATAAAGAATACAAATATTTTGCATATATTTGCCTCCTATATTACAATGCCTCCATGTTTCCTAGAAACCATATTTGTCCTGTCTATTATCAAGCAGATTGATAACTTTTAAAGAACATTTCAAAGCCAAGATAAACAAAAATTTAAGAGAAAGTCCAGTAGAAGATTAAAAGTAGAAGGTGTTCAACAGATGCCAGTGGCACTGTACTTTAGCAGCTTAAGCTTTGCACATACTAAGGTAAATGTGTTCCACTAAATGGTACAGATAATAGGCTGTAAACAATTCCAGTTTGATATACCACCCAACTGACAATGACCTAACATTCACACACCAACATCCAGCTCCACACCTTTACGTTCATTCATATTAACGGGAAATAACTTACACAGATGGGAAAGTGCTGAAGAAACTCTGCCCTTTAAATAAAGTAAAGCTATACATTCATATCTGTGCCCTGTGAGAGGCATTGTAAGTTTATGAGTACATGGCAGAATGTTGGGAAAAAACACTACTCACACAAAATCACATACTGCTACAGAATGCAGAAAAGATTAGAAAACTTAAAGGCTACTCGCTCCCGTCTATATTTTAGAATGTCTGCACGTTTTTGTCTGTGTTTTCTTTTTTTAGTTAAAATACATATTTTTCACATCAAAGATTTTTGGCAGTACATGTGTGGTAGTTCACAATAACAATACAGTAAGCTTCAGGTCTTTTTCTCTTGGTTTGAATGTACAAGGGTTAAAAACAAGAGCTCTACTCCTCGCTGAAGGATATCAAAAAAAGACTTTAGTACTATCTTTCCATAAACATCCTTATCAAAGAACATCAACGTACTGGTGAGGACACAACATATCCCACATCATTTCTCACAGCATCTAGAGCTCTTTAAGTAAATGGCAGTTTCACATAATCAGAGAATGTTTTCAGTGCTATCTGCTGCAAACATGTTTTGGGGTGGATGCAATAAGTCTCTACAGCTTGTCTTTCACCATATCTGTCTGTTTTGGGCCACGTTTAATCTTTGTTATTTTGTTTTGGTGCATGAAATAAGACGATCCAACTGTTGTATACTGGGTGAGGTCATAGACCCCATTCCATTTTTTTTTTTTTTTTACTGTAAAAGGTCTATATATTATATATATTTTGTTCTGATGTCTAACATCTGTTTATCACTACTCAGCGTATTAAGAGTCTGTGTAAAACAGAAGCTTTTTAATTCTTGCCGTTCTTAGCCTCTAAAGTCAACTGGGTTAAATTCCAATCAGGCCATTTTGAGATAACAGATTGGGTTTTGTGGCCACGGTAATGAAAAATAGGTAAAAATGCATTATTCATTTTCTATTTTTATAGTCATAAGCTGGCTAAATCTCTCTTACAGGGTATTTTAATTAAATAATATATTCTAAACAGCCTTCACTGGGAAAGAAAGACACGTGAATATAATTATAACCTTAAACCATAATGACTGTTCACTTTTTTTGCTTTGTCTGGAAACACAGTGGTCACTACAGTATTTCAGCTTAAATTTTAGCCCTCTTTGAAATAAACTGGTCCAATACTAAATTTAGCACTGTTACTAACGTCTCAAAGTAAGCATCCTTATGTTGGGGTAAAAAAGGAAACAAAATCTATTTAAAACCCTAGACACACTCTTGCGCATCAATGTGATGAGCTTGAGAATTATCCTCCTGGTCCAAGAAAATGTTTCTTTACTCAGAAAGGAAAAGTGCTATCCACCCCATGGCTGTGAATATGAGTTTAGAGAAAAACACCTGCATAATAATCTCACTGGAACTAGCCTCGAGGCCAGAGCGATGGAGGTCTGGGATGTTTCCAGCTGTACTGGCTGTATGGCTGTGTGCAGTGCTGAGAGAAAACATGGCTGCTACGTGGTCTCTGTGGACCGGATCTCTCCTCCCTCTGGGACACCTACAAGTAAAATGAATGTACATCAACAAAAAATTCGGATGTAGCCAGACTCCATTAACCCTTTGAGACCAGATGTCATATCAGTGGGACAAAGAGACAACTGTGCTTTAGTTTTTCAAAGAAACCAGCAGGGATATTTTTCTACACCTCCAATTTTTCTCCTAATTCAAGCAATCCCAAATTAATTCAAATGCTGTTGAAGTCTAGACTATAATTAACTACCAGGTCTCGCAAAATTGACAGAAAATTGATAATAATGTTTTGGAAACCAGTTCGGCAGCACAGTGGTGCTGCAGATGTTGCCGCTGTCACACATCTGCATGGTCTGATTTTTCACTTATTTTTCTTTGACTTTCCCTTTCCTTTTACAAGACTGTTTTATATATTAACTCTTCAGAAATATCTCCTAAAATAAAGAAAGGTTGGTCTATGACATTTGTACAGTACTCTAGAGGGATAGTGCAAATATAACTTGTTGCTACTGTCATAAATGTCGACATGATCGTGCAAATTACACGAAATTATAAAAATTGAAAGGTCTGTATGTGCGTCTGAAAGGGTTAAAGCCAAATGATTTCTTGCCAACAGCCTACAAAGTAAAAAAATTTATCCAAGAGCCAAAATCTTGGTTAAATGTACCTGTGAGATTAGTAGTTTATAGACTAAGTTCAATTACAGACATGGGTAGTATATCACTCACATTTGTATGAATGTGATATTTTATGACAAAGTGCCTAGTCAGCAGTTGGCAGTAGTAGGGTATGTGGATTCAGATGCCGGTGGGCAGACATTATCCTAATTATTATGCCTAATTATGTCCACTTAAGCAGTATGAAGGAGCTCTAGCGTAATGTTACAAGCCTTACCTGAAGCAGGGGCAGAAGCAGATGTTATAGGGTCAGTGCGAGAGTCGTCCTCATCACTGGACCGACTGGCCTCTCCTTCTGGAAGCGTGGGCTGAGGCTCTTGCTCCTGTTCAGTGTGACTTCGCAGGGCCAGGATGCGGTGATGCAGAGCTGCAAACAGCTGCCCTGAGTCTTTAGAGCTTGCCTGAAAGAGAAGCATATGCAAAACTGAGGCTTCAGCAGGACACAGCTGACGACCCCTGTGTCACAATTTCCAAGACAGTAGTAGTCAAATGCTTACAAATATTCATATAAAATGAAAGTGTGCAAACATCCACATTAAATCTGTTAACAATGCCATTCAGTGCACTGTCAGTGAATGATAAAAATCACACATTTAATGTCAAGACATTAATTTATTCATTCACTGTCTGAAACGCTTATCTAGTTCAGGGTCACAGTCCGGAGCCTACCCAGAATCACTGGGCACAAGGCAGGAACACCCACCATAGGGGCCACATGCTTTCACAGCTATGGACACTTTTGGGTTGGCAATCCACCTACCAACGTGTGTTTTTGGACCGTGGGAGGAAACCGGAGCACCTGGAGGAAACCCACACAGACACTGAAAGAACACACCAAACTCCTCAGACAGTCACCCGGAGCGGGACTTGAACCCACAACTCCAGGATCCTGAAGCTGTGTAGCTGCAACACTACCTGCTATCTGTGGTTTTTCTTTTAAAGCTCCACAGACATAAATGACACCAAATGAAAGCCAGCAGTTCTGAACTTGAAGCAAGGAGAAAAAAAAACAGCATTCTCTCTTCACTCAACACTGCTTTGCCAAGACTGTAATTTTTCTTGCAATTAAGCTTTTTATTCAACCAAGACTTTCAGGCCAGGGGTAAACATTTAAAACGTCTCTTTTTATTGCTTTTCTCTACAAAGAACTCTTAATTCTGATAAATTATTTTTTAATCGATTCAGGTCTATCTTACTGATATAAGGAAGACTTTAATTCCTTGGTCCTCTGTGTCCATGGCAGTAATGCGAATGCTCTTCTCGCTGGCTTTGTCCACCTGCATCTGTGCCCACAGTTTTGTGTTCAGAATCAGACGCAGGCTCCCTTGGGTTCGCATCACTGAAATACAACACATTTCAAAAATCTATCATTATGAAGTTGAATGTAAGCCGTGAGATTAAATAATCAGGCTTACGCAACTTCAGCACATGCAAATGTCTAACATGCAAAAGTATGTTAATGTGAACATCTGAGTGACTTAATTCCTACATAAGGTAATGCTCTACCAATTATATCTTAAGGAGCTCAAATTATGTCTCAAATTATATGGCATTTTCTAAAGTCTTTCCTAAAAGCTCAGACAAGTTTCTGTCTGCTTTCAGTACACAGTTCATGCGTGTTACCCAGTCTGGACTGCAGTGTTCCACTGTGGACGTCAGTGGGCGACATGTCATTAAGTCTCAGGAGCCCACATCCCCGCTCAACCCATGACTGGGAGCTCTTCTCAAAAATAAACAGCTTGCACTGGATCTGCAGGAGATAAGGAGGGTTAGAATTTTGATATATATTTCTGTAAACTTTAATGTGAGGTCAGTCCACAACACCTTTCTTTTGTATATATCTTATTGGGAATTTCACAAGAAATGAGTTAATTCATGAGTTATTTACAAGTTTCTGACCACTTATAAAAACTCTTCACACACTGATAGCAACACTGCAGGAGAAATGCTAGAATGGTCAGAAACATGTAAAAAACTCATGAAAGAATAAATTTACCACACCATTGTTTTTCTTGTGAACTTCCCAATAAGTTTGATGTGTCACATGACCCTCTTCCCATTGAAAAAACAAAAGTTGGATCCAAAATGGCCGACTTCAAAATGGCCACCATGGTCACCACCCATCCTGAAAAGTTTCCCCCCTCCCATATACTAATGTGCCACAAACAGGAAGTTAATGTCACCAACCATTCCCAGTTTATTAAGGTGTATCCATATAAATGGCCCACCCTGTATGTATATAAAACAGGCCAATTTTGCAGTGAATGCGGAGCACATAACCGCATTTACAGCACACAGTATGGATTAGTAAGCTTTTACTATCATTTAGTGAATTAGAGTGACAATGATCATACTTTAACATGATTATGGTAAACAGTTTCAAAAGGAAGAATTACTACTACTTTATTATTTTCAGCGGTAAATTTAAAATGAGAAGACATAGATTCAAAGGTCATTTTCAATAGCAAAAATAAAGTTGCCACTCTCTCATATCATTTTAATCAATCTGAATGATTTTGTTTACATGTCAATGACTATATTATTCAGACATTTTTTAAAAATTCACTTAAAAAATTTACTCCACTTTCTGATATTTAAAATCTTTAACAATTTCTTGTAATGATTCCAAGATGTGGCAAAGATAAAGTCAAGATCCAGTAATGACATGAAATGACCCAACAGTTCCTGAAAATCTGACTTGTTCTTACCTGTAAAACATTGCTTTCTGACTCTTCTCCAGTCCTCACCTCCACTTTTTCCAGCAAGCATTTCTTGGCAGTAGCTTTTGTGTATGCAGCTGCTGACTCTTCTAAAGACTCTGCTGTGTTTGCACCTACAAAACACACACACATAGACACAGACCATTCAATAGCACACACAATTCAATCTCAGATTTAGAATCGGAGATTGCTTAGTCCTACCAGAATTACCTTTTGTTATATCTCATAATCCGCACAGTCTTTGCTAAAGCTTATCATAAATGGATAGTTTGGACTCACTGGTGTGGTTTATTTTTCTGGTATTCTGGTTTTCCAAGACTTGAACTGTCAAGGTATAAATGCATAAAGCTGTATGTTATACCGAGTTTACCGGGAGGTTAAAAAAGCTCTGGAAAATGCAACTGGCACCTGATTGGGAAAAATTTTAACTAAATTGCAGCAGATGAATTTCCCTTTTGTGAACATTCTAGGATAATAAGAGCACTTTTCCCTCTCCGATTACGCGTATATTTGTACAGCATACCTTTTTCAGAACTGACATCTTGTGACGAGCAGGGTTCACTCTCCGGGCCATCAGTTATAGGCTTCACACTGCCCTCTGCTGCTGCTTTGCTGCATTTCAGTGGGCTCTAAAAGCAACAGTAAACATCTCAACACTGTGTCAGCAAGACCCCACTAAGGATAGCTGAGGCAAGGCGACAGAGATAAAGAATAATTTATCATCTTACCACAACACGATCTGACATGTTCTGCCCAAAAACAAATTTTGCACCAGCATCGCTGCAGTCTTCAGCTTTTTGAGAGCTGAAAAAAAATTAGACAATCCATCTTAGTTACTATTTGCTTTAGGATACACAGGGTTACAACACATTTGCTTAATACATAGCACAGGATGGGATTAGTTTTTAGAGTGTTGGCCTAATCATTATTGCGGTTTGATTTTAGCAGCATCATGATTGTGAGCAGCATGTTATTTGCGGCAGATTTTCAGTTAGGTGAACTGTAGAAATAAATGTCAAGAATGTTAGATGTAATACCTTTTGTTGTTTATGTACTGTAAGAAATAATTTGTCTCCTCTGACTGGGCTCCTTCAGGTCTGGAATCACTTTCTTTATTACATGCCTTACACCCTTCATCCACCTGCACAGTTTAATAAGGCAAAGTGTTTAATAATAATGTTATATAGTCAGCATACTGAAATAAATAAAAGCAAGAAAGCACATTTTATAATGCAAAACATCTGCCAACCTTAATTCTGTCTTTGATATTTTGTCCAAATACAAATGAAGGGTCCAGAGGTGGGACTTGTTCCTTAGTTTGGTTCCCATTTTTTCGGAATTCATCTCCAACGTGTTTTGTCACCTGTAGAAAAAACAGGTGTCACCCTGTGGCATATTCACTAAAAAACTTTGTTTAATATCAGAAAAGGAACAATGGAATATCCAGCTCTGTAATGTTCTCACCATTAACTTCTTACTCTGACCCATACAGCCATCAGAGATTTCAAGAGCCGCCTCTGGTTCTGCCTTTGTTTCTGATGACTTATTCACCCCATTAGTATTTCTGTTAGAATCTGGAATTTGTAAACAAAATATTAAAAATACAACACAAACTGAAGATTATTTTTCTCGTTTCAGAACTCATACATATTTTCAGCTACCTCTTACAAAAAAAATTGCTGAGACTCCTTCCACAATGTTAATACATTACTAATAATGACAAATGAGACAAATGTATTAATTGAAGGACACTAACTGCATGAGCTGAAAGATTTGGAATGAGGTGCCTGAAGCACAGCTGGACGAAGAACGCTGCGCTGCTCTTCCTTGGGCTTCTGGCTGGGGACTCCTGAATCAAAACACCATACGAAACAATGATATGATTAAACTGGATTAAATCAAATTAACACACGTAGATAGACAGTTTTTCAACATTTTTTATAGTTGCCTGTGACTACACTATGTGTTTGACAGTAAAAAGTTTTGTATTTCTGCTCACCAGCACTTGGTGCCTGCCCATGAATTAAAGTAGGTGGCTTCAGACGAAAACCCACAACTTTCTCCTCTGTCCAAGAAGACATAAAAATTGTAGTTAAACATATTACCCTCTTTATTTATATGACATTTCAGGCAATAAAGGCTCTGCTATATTTATATATTAGTTGGTGTCTAACACTGTACATACTCATAAGAATAGTCCTTAATGCTTACCAGGCTCTGAATCAGAAGTTGGCGACTGGCAGAAACTGGATGGCATGAAGACATTGTTCTTAAACACTAAAAATAAACACAGGAATAACACTAATTAAAAAACACACATGTGGAACAATCAGATTCCTACACAAGGCTAAAGTAACAAGAGATACAGAACTGCTCCATTACCAGAGTTAGAAGGAGGAAAGTGTGTGAACGATAATGTTTCTCTCTTAGCAGGAGGACAGTAGCTGCTATCATCCTGATCGGAATCTGAAAAACAGAGTAGTCACCTATCATGTCAATAACTGAGCACATAAAATGTGTGATGTTCAAGTACAAGCATGACTTTAGGACATCATTGTTTATTTGGTTTTGCCCATGCATTTTTATCTTCCCCAATTAGTTAATTAGTGTTAGTCATCATTTATTTACATCCTCTGATTTAGTCTCACTTATCATGTGATCTGGGTGTGTGACATCACACGCTTTTTCTGAGTAATGAGCAGCCAAGCATATCTTTACTAACTACTGTTAAAGTAACATCACAGAGTAGCATCAGAGGACATGTTCTGTGAGTGTGAGCAGATAGAGGCCCACTAATCTTACATCTAAAAAAACAACTAAACCTACTTTCTATTTGCATAAAATAACTTTCACTTTTGTAGTGTGACAAATGCAGTAAGGTGAATAAAATCAAAAGTGAATGGTTTGTTTTCATAAAATAGAAGAATAAAAGTCAAAAATTAGAATCTGATATATTCTAAAACTGAAACAATTTATGAAAAGCAACATCTGGCCAGTATTAAGTAGTAAGTAAAAAACTAAATTATTCTCTACATGTTTTACTTTATGTTCTGAACAACTGAAAATGCCTCTATGTAAAGCAACAACAGCAAGGTTGACCAGAAGAAAGTACTTCAGAAACACCTTGTATGATCCCAGAGAGAATTAGGAAACAAATATAAATCACATCAGACGATGATTTTCAAAAACGGGTCCCTGCACAAACTCAAACCTCACCTTCTCCGTCTTCCGCACCAGATCCACCTGCTGGCCTCTGGGAACAGAGTGAAAGATTTAATATTACAGTCTGGTATTCTGCATTTTTAACTTTGTACAGTGGACATTCACCATCTCTTCTGCTGTATATACAAATCACTAAATAAAAACGTACCTTCTGTGCCCTGTCTTTCTGAAACACAAACACTGGTGCAGCTACAGCAGGTTTATCTGCAAAACACAAAGGGTATCAATAAGCAGGCTGAATATTTCTTTCATAATTATGTCAATAATCACATGAAAAGATTACTACAAATGCAGAGTAACATAAAAATCTGCATGTATTTCCTTTATAAAATATATAGAGGTTTAGATTTGACCTGTACTGAAAAACAAAACGTTCGGCAACACAGAGCTACTGCCAGTCCAACATGATATATTTTTATAAATGTTTAAGTATCAGCATCAGAACATACAGTACATATATACATGTGAATTATGTACATACTTGATATCAGCAACAAAATGTGAAAAGATACCATATCAGAGCTGAGAAAACCACAAAACTACTGATGCTGATAATGTGATGATGCTATAATATGCTCAGGTCTAATTTTATCCTACCATAAGGAGAGGGCAACATGCAGAACGGCTTTCTGTAATTTTACAGTCCACTGATCAGTGCATTATCTGTTCATACGTCTGGCAATCACGGGATGCATCAAAAGTGACCCATTTATATGATACAATACAAACTATAAATAAGGAAGAGTGAATGTAAACAGGATAGCTGTTTTTTTCCTCTCTTGTCATGTTTCTTATGACTTCTATTAAATGCCATGGTTAATACATTACACTTGTCATTCTGAATCAGACAATCCATTTCAGCTGGGAATGTCAACAGACACTAAAATCTAATTTCCAGATTTGCACATATGCAGTCAAAATGACAGACTGAACAAAAAAATACATATTTGTGCTAAAAATAATTACTTGTACATTTTCATTATCTTTTCATTTTTAATCTAAACATCACTGAAGATATTTAATCAAGCTGTTTTGCTGTAGATCAAAGAGAGATAATAGACTTGGAGCAGCTATTTGTATTATCTAATACCTTTCAAATATATTACTATCAAGACGCATATTAAGAAGGCAGGAATTTTGTCAAAAGGTCACGAATATATAATGTGAATTAAAAAAGTTTAAAATAGCAGTCCATAAATTTCCAACAAAAACATTTAATAGGAAAAAGCCATCTATTTTGAATCTAACACTGAGTAGTCAATTCAAACAGAGATCACTGACAAATTAAAGTAAAAACTCACAAAGTCACCACACCCCAAGCCACCAAAACAGTCTGAAGTGTTAATTGAATGATGAACAAAGCAGAGCCAATCAGTGTAGAGCTTATTTACATATAAAGTCTAAAACTGGCAAATACAGCAAGTTTATTTCTAATGGGTAAAGAGACATGGGTATTGTAATTTTAGAATGAATGATGACAGTTTACCGCCATAAACCCAAACAAATCTCAAAATACTTGAGTAAAAAAACATTGGATGTGACCTCCAAGAAAGGGTGCACGCCGTTGATCCCTAATATTAAACAGGATCTATTTTATGTAAGGTAATCATAGTTAGCTGAATAGCTGTGTAGCTAAACAAATGTTACCCCCGCCCCTCTATCATTTATAAGGTGTGAGATGGACATGGAAATATAAAAAATAATCCTCCACAAATGCTGATGCAAAAGCAGACTTCAATTAGAATGTAAGTGCTTCTTTAGACTTGCAAAATAATTATCAGACCGATGAAGAGATTAATTATCTGTACTGAATGGATAAGTGACATAAAGGTGCCGTTTAATCAATATGCCGCCACTCCTCCCACTGTTTCCCCCATTAAACACTTTTAACTCCGGACTAACTGCAGCTTCTGCTACGAAACTGAAATTAGCTTCAATTTGGAATTCTCCATTCTATCTTAAATGGTCCAGGGATTTAATTCTGCGCTTTATATTCTCGTGCCTGCAGGCTACTTGGCGTCTTTTTCGAATTTTCCATTCCACCTTAAATTTTAAAGCCGTTACCTTCTGCCGCCTCAGGAGCATGAATACAACTCATGCACTATTTAAGGTGGAGCGTAAGATTTGACTTAAGAAGCTCACGATTTAGAAACCAACTCGCTTTTGTTTTCATTGCAGCGTTTAAATAGACCACCGGCCAAGTGCAGTCAAATGTACGAATTTAAATCTGGGCAGCGTTCATTAAACGCCTCCCGGTTTCACCGCTGTGCTGTCATTAACAGCAAATGATCCCACTCTAGTTTCTTACCTTCATTTGACAAGTCCGCCATTTTCCGCCGCTACTGTACCCATGATCCAGCGCGATCTGTTTTTGTTTTGTTAGGAGCACCTTATGATAACCAGAGATTTCAAGATAATTAATCTGTTTCAAAGTCTTAAGTATCATATATCCTGCTAGAGATTATCCTCGTGAACACATTTAAAACCAACATCTCATTAAATACAAAAAAAATATTTTTTGTATCAATTTTAATACTTCTCTTGCAAAAACGACAGTATTCCAAATATAATAAAGTCAGCACAGCAGTATGTGGATTTTATTTTACAAAGAATAGACAGTGTATGGAAAAAATGGTTTAATTCCCTTTAACTGGAACAATAATTTATCAGTTTACTTTAAAACCCCTTCAATTAATATAAAACAAGTTTTTAAACCATTTAACATTGTGTAGTGTTTAATATGCCAGAATGTGTATCATAGGTGCCATTGCTGAGCATTTCCACTCAGAAACTTTAGTGTTTAAACAAGTCTCAAATAAGCGACTTCAAACTTGGCACTTTTTTTTTTAATGTAATAAACCTTCTTAATCCTGTCAACTTATGGGTCAGGGCATTAAAGGTGCAGGCAAGGGCAGATATGTAAGTGCAGACAGAGGCAGGACTTGCACATTCATAGATCTGCTTGAATGGAGACAAAGTGTTAAGCTACTTTAAAAAATGTAGGAATTTTTTTCCCCTCTTTAATAATTCTAAATATGAATGTGTGAGTGTGTCGCCCTGTGAAGGACTGGCGCCCCCTCTAGGATGTGTTCCTGCCTTCTGCCCAGTGATTCCGTGAAGGCTCGGACCAGCCGTAACCCTTAACTGGATAAGTTCTTACAGACAATGTATGAATGAATTCTAAATATAGATTTCTGATGAGCAGAGATGTGCTTTATGGATTAATCAATTACCACAGGGGGACTTAAATATATGTTTAAAAAATGTTCTATTAAAGGCACAAGCTGCATAAACACATAGACCTTAATATTTCGTGGTGTTGGTAAAATATTCTGTATGATTTTGAGGGTCAAGTATAAGGTCATGTCAGTATAAGTAAATATAAGGTCATATCTTTTGCATATATAATATAGCTGTGTATTAAAAATCAGAGTACTGTCAACCTGAATAGTGACACACACATTTGTCTGACTTTTTGGGACAATACCCGACTATAACATTAGAAATCTAATGAAATCTAAGTTATACCATGATTTGAAACATGAATAAGATATTTTGGTTATGTACTCCACTAATAATAGTAATTATTTCTCCACTAACAATTACTGTAAATAAGACTTACAACTCTAAGTCTTTTAGTGTTATATTATGAATGACAGTATTCTAAGCACCTTACTGCAATCATATTCTGGTTTTAGGAATATGGTTATGTCCTCCTGACAATGTTTGTCTTCCTTTGGCTGTATTTAGGTATGGATGGTTCCATATGGATATTTTTACCTTTCCTTATTTTTACAACTTATGTATCTTTTATTGAGGTCATGTATATATATAAAAAAAAGCATAGATATAAAGACTGGCAACCTTATCAAAATACTATACACAAACCAGCAAATGTGTCAAATATTTTAAAAGTTCTTTTAGCAGTAGTGGCCTACACTCTGGGTAGCTAATGTTTAAATGTAATATATAATATTAATATAGAATTGTATAACAGTTTATTAGTCATTAGTCACTAGTTATTTTTAGACATTCAGGTTCAGTTGTTTCCTTGAAACATTCATGTAGCAGTATTTGCATTTTAATCTGGTTTAGAACAGCTTTGTTTACCACAGGGTACAATAACAAAGATTTTAGATCAATTGACTCCTGAGAGTCTGCTTAGGCTCTGAATCCCTTATATGAAAAATATATACAATTACAAAATGGCAATTATAGAAATCCTACAGATCTTAAATGTACATAAAGGTCCTTGCTCATTATTCACTACTTAATACTTGATATTCTGTACTTTTGTTGCGATAAAGACAGTAATGCTGAATTATAAATATGATGTCAAAAAATATAGAGAATAAGCCCAATCCAAATTTAGTTGGGTCTCCAAATATAAGCTTCCATTCATCTGCAAAGAAAGTATAATTTGTATTAGAAAGAATACTGATTTAGCAAGTAGCTATCTATAAAAAAAATAATAATAATTAGTGCATAATTACCATTGTTATAAGACTGCAAAAACATCTGAAGGAGGCTAAAACTTCCTCCTGTGAAATCTAGCAGCACGTTGCCAATGCTCCAACCCACTGTGCTTTGTCTTTGATAATTCATGTAAGCCTTAAAAATAGTTGGTAAATGATGGTAAATCAATAATAGTACTACAATAACATACAGGACCATAATCTAGGAATGATTCTAACTCATAATTGATCAAAATGATGTGACAGGTACAAGTACACAAACAATTTAAATGAAATATTCAACACAGGTAATTATATTCCAAGTAGTACTCATATAAGAGTCAATAATTTTAGTTTAAAAGGCTGCTTTCATGGACGTGGGTCAATTTAAGTCTTGGGCTAAACTGTAGCAATGTTTAACTTTAAAAATCGAATTTAATCCAGGTTAAAGCTTAATGTGGATCTTGAAATCTGTTGTGTAAAAAGCATGTAAATAAGAGTCATACCTGTGGGATGTATTTAACCAGTGTGACACCTAATTTAATGTAGGAAAAATAGTAGAGGTAATCCAGCCATGTGATCTTCTGAGCAACAGCTACAAAGAGTGTGACAAAAGCAAAGGTCCAGCCAATTGCAAGTAAAACCATGGCCACCTTAGACACCTTCTGTCCTCCCCTCTGGTGAAAAAAGATAGGAAAAAAAAACATTATAAGATATAAAGCTACATTTTTAAATACAAATCTCCCAAACAGTCCTAAAGGGCCTATTCTCTATTCTCAGTTTTACTTGGATATCAACACAGGACCTGTTCTGGCAATGTCTGAACTTAAGGGTATTTTAGACTTATTTGCACTCACTCTCATACGAACACTGACTGAACACAAAGCACTTTTGTAAGTCACTATGGATAAGAGTCTTATGACTTATGTTAGTGCATTCACTCCCCAGCCTCAATAAATGTATATTATTTTATTACAAACCTCATATATCACACACTGGCAGATGTAGATGAGTGTAAGGACCAGTGCATGCAGACTGAAAAACACATCGTTGGCATCCACAGGATTGACTCCATTCGGATTTTTATTTAGGAATTGTTCCTGTTGACATATACACAGAAAAAACACATACATTCTGTTAAATAATTACTTAAACTCTAACAAATAAAAGAAAAAAATTAAGATTAAATAGTGGAAATATTTATTATTACGTGTATGTATGGGATCCAGAAGAGGCCAATATTGAAGACACTGTATGCAATGAATCCGGTGAGGTTCAGAGCAAGGAAATCGAAGTTCAGGCCAACCACACTGTAAAATAATCATAGCTTGCACTTCAGTATTTCTTCAATTTTAGGGGTAAATCTCAGCTATTTTCAGAAGTTACATAAGGACTGGTTTACCTCCGTCTTTTCCAGTTCTCATATACCTGAGGATAGAATGAAATAGACCAGGCCAGGAAGTAGATCCAGCCAATAATTTGGTTGATGAGAGCAAGAGCCTTACTTCTGACGACCAAGAATCTTATTCTCACTTTCATACTGGAGAAAAATGAAAATTACAGTCATTTAACAAAATTATTAAAATGGGCACTTCGGACTGCGTAAAGCTATGGTACGATTTACAGAGTTGCACACAACTTCAGTTCAGGGCATTCCAGTTAATACATTCTAAACCCTACAGCTGAATTTTAAATTTAAAGGCTAAGCACCAGCGATATGAAAGTGTCAAACAAATAAATACAGTTTAACTTGTGTTTATTGATAGCCAGAAAACATGTTATTTCTTACTAATTCAAGAAATAAAGTTTAAAAGACCGTGCCCCCCCCCAACGGTGTTCAGAAACTCTAATAGGCGTCTTGCCTGTGACGTAGATGGTGGACAACAACTCTAGAAGTTGCACTTAATTTAATGTAAAATGACGAAAAGGTGTGTTGTTTTTGGCTGCAATCATTCAATGTACAGTGGGACATCTGTGCACAAATGGCCCAAAGATCCCAAAATATCCTGAAAATTGACTAAACTTGTCAACTTTAAACGGGCACTTTGGAAAGGACCATCCGCTCACTCCGTTATCTGTAGCTCATTTCACTGGCGCTTTTCCAACAATATGGGCATGTAAGGACACCAACGAAAGGTGTTCAAGAGCCTCTGTAACATGGAGGTAAACAGGGTAAGGACACTCACTTCGCCTGTTTTAGTTGGTGTTAGTTAACGTTAGCTTGACTTGCTAAACTCGGTGGCTCAGATTATACTCGGCTACGTAGCTGCATTACGGAGGTTTATAGTGTCGGATGAATTAGAGTTCGACTTCGATCACATTTACAAGAATAACGGTACCTCTACATTTGAGTTTAGCTTATTGCTAGGCTATTGTCATGAATAATGTTGGTTATTTAGCTAGATACTGTCATAACGGTATTTTACTGCGGCGTTGTTCAGCTGTTGTCCACCGGTGACGTCACGGTTGCGTTCAAGAATTTCCGTAGCGAGCTCGGGTTTTTCTGTCAATTTAATAAAATTGTCAGTTTTAAAGCAAATTAAGCAGCTATTTTCATTTTAATTCATACTTATATATGTCAGTAACTAAAATAATGTGAAATATCCATTGAGGTCCATTAAGTGGTGCTTAGCCTTTAAAACTGATAATTTAGACCTGTGTGTTTTCAAGTATAATCCTATGTTTGTTATTTCAATTTGTGTTTTAAGAACTGCAGCCAGTTTAGGTTGATAAACAGCCGCAAACATAAAAAGTTCAGTGATGTGATGTTTATTGTTTATGGGGACATTTCTGCATAACCTGTTCACTAAGACATAAAACATGTCAGTGGTTTAATGTTCACAGGGGTGATAGAAATTATTTTGCATTAGTTTGTGGCCTAAAAATTGTCTTTAGTATTTTTTACTTTTAAATTTTCTTCTTTTTTTTTTTTAAAGTCAAAAAGGTACGTTCAGGGCATGGGCAAGCAGCAGTTAGACAAGCCCGGGTTATATCTGTGTTAAGAGGGAAACTTCAAATATTCAAATTAAAAATTAGTTTCTTATTCCATGTATTAACCAGTAAAAGCTATCTTGATTTAAATCATATAAATCAGGGAAGAAAATATTTTGAAGGAACCAGTCTGAAAAGAAGAAGTAACAAGTACACAGAGTGAACAGTTTATCTGAAGAACAAAACAGATGGCATCCATATCCCTTTTACCTTTCTATGTCTGTGTTGTTGCTGTAAAGATACACAGTCACCTGACCAACATTCTTCGCTTGTACTTCAAAAGTTACTGATGTGCTTCCTGTTGGTAAAACTATCTGCACATAGGGAAGAAAACAAGCACAAAATGTCGGAACCTCAAAATTTAAGACAAAAGCAAAGCATGTTTATTTATACATTTCATATGCAAAAGCAGTTCAATGTGCATTGCACGAATCTAAACACAATAAAAAGACATTTAGGACAAACTGCTAAAGGTATAAGATAGAAAGGACAACATTTTGATCCCACTGAAATGAAACCAGGTTATTTTAAACATACCTCTTCTGGGAGACGGATTATGGATGAAGAGTCGTTTTTTGAGGAATGTGTGACATTAAAGGAGATGCTTGTTGTAGTGTTCAGTGGCGAACTATAAAATAAAGTAACATAAAAATATAATACCTGTCACAAATCTGACAAATCCTTCATTTTCAATCACAAAGTGGGCAGTGGTCTCACCTTGCTGTAATAGTGATATTTTGGGATAAGTTCTCCACCAAATCAACAGAGTCTGGAGCCACCAGAGACACTTTTGCATCTGTGAATGTGAAGGTATAAGAATTATAAACATATTAACAGGTTACAGCTCAATGATTACACGAGAGAACAGATCAGACTCCATGGGTTTGAGGACGGTACTCACCACAATGTGTCCACTGGGCACAAAGCAACAGAAGGACTATAGTTAGAAGAGTTGTGTCTGTCATTTTTTTTACGTTAATTTTGAAGGATTATTATTATTTAACCGCTATCTCCAGCTCTCTTCCTCTCTGTTGAACCAGTTACTAAGGCAAGACAGAAAACTTAAACTTAAAAACGGAAGCGAAAGCAAACGGGGGAAAAAATAGACTTGAACTACTCTGGTTCCATTTGTTTAGACAGGAGCTGAAGTGCCGCCTGTTCTTCCTGATCATCACATGAACACAATCAGCTGACACATGACGTTACGTCACATGGTCCACACACACACACACACACACACACATACACACGCGCGCGCACGATAAATGGGTACCCTAGCGCTTAAAGTAAAACTTTATAATTAGCCAGATAATTTAAGCAAAAATCAAACGTTTAAAAAGCCTACATACTCACACACGCGCCCTTGCTTTACAACTACTCTTGCGCGCTCAGGTTTCGGCGGGAAATGAAGCGGGTGAACGTTTCCTCAGACTCTGACTATCATTCACTTCGCTCTGAGCCGTTATCTGTGGCGCATATATTTATTATTAAACCAGTTTAAGATGAAGGGCAGTCAAACTTTTGAAATTAATGTGAAATTCACAATAAATGTAAAATATTTTCTAGTGATAATTAACTGGTTTGTAAACAATCTGAAGAGTACGTCTTTCCACCGCCAGATGGGGACGTTACACTAAAACTAATCAACCTTACAATTTGTTTAGAGCTATTTTAACCCGTAGAGGAGGACCCGTTAAATGTTAAATGTTCAGAGCAGTGAACTCAATTAGGAATGAAGATTTTTCTAATGCCATTGTCTTCCGAATTGAACAGACTGACCATAGAAACGGCTAACAGAGAAAATATTCTAAAATATTTCAGTAGCCTATATTTTTTAATTAAAGACAGTAAATACAGAAAGCACATTTAAGCAGTTTGTGTCCTAAACTTAATTCACTTCAGTAAATCTCGTTTAAATAAGCCCACTGCACTGAAACTACATTGTGCTGAGCAGACATTTACTTGTCCGTACAGTAGAGCCCACAATTTATGCTCGGTTTCCCTTGAAACTGACATAACCACTCTGGTGATACAAGTGTGATCTTGTTCAGTTTTTTTTTCTAAAGAATGATTTAGACTGTATAAGCCTAATATTTATGATTAGAGGTTAATCTGTTCACACAAAACTTTAATGTCCCAGCGTTTAATTTTCTACTCACAATCCTGAACACATACAAATCTGGGCTTTGATCCTGCCAGTACATTAATTCTCTGATACGCAATTTGTGGCTCTATTTCTTTTTTTCAAAAACAACATTTTGGCAGCTCCAGTTCTATTTATCCATAGTCCATAGTGCTAAGTAATTTTCTCATTGTTCCTCAGATTTTCTCACAGAAAGATGGACAGATGTGATTTCCTCCTGTCTCTCAAATCTTTAATGACTGTATGATAGTGACAGTTTGGTGCTTCGCCAGGTCTTGCGCAGTTTTAGGTGTCCCATTCTTTTTCAGTCTTTTTTTTTTTTTACTTGGAAACTCACATCACTTTCACTTATCACTTATTTTCTTTTGACATTCTTTTTTTATTATGCAATGATTATCCTATTCTAATCACTTCATAAATAACTACAAAAACTAAATAACGACTGTTGTTTATTGTCTTTATTTAACAAAATGGAAGAAATATTCATTATCTCTCAGTGATAAATATTCCTACAGCATATAACCCTTATTTCCGTACTCATCTATCAACACAGAGAATGTCACTGAAATAGCTGCACATCTGAAAATACCCATTTCACACAGAAATGCAATGAATAAGGAGTTTACTTGTTGATGGGATTAAGATGTTGGAAAATGAGTTGTTTTTTACCCCACACAGCAAAGAGCACTACATTTTCTACATGCTGCACAGCTTGAGATTTGCAGATGTGCACTGTCCACTCTGATCTGGTACAACAAAGAACAACAGCAGGCCATCAAGCTTCACGGGCCATCCATTCATCAAACTTCACAAATAAGTAGAGTTTATTAAATGTCACTGAAACAGTTGCTGTTGTTAAACGAGAAGAAATAATGCTTTTTTGGGGGACAAACAACACGGGCCAGTTTGGCATAAACTGAAGACGGTGTTTCTGTTTCATGCAGTGGTGTGGTTTTGCTTTCAGACAGCCAGAAGGTCCTTGCTCAAATGCACGCTATCAAGAACTTTGATTTATTCCATGATGTTCTGGAGAAAAATCCGACATCTCCTGCCAAAATGCAATATAAGAATGGTACAGACTCAAGCAGGACAATCATATCCAGACATTTCCCCAGATATCTATCTAAAACATTGCTGACATTATTCAATGTCCCTGTTTCTACAGTTATTTCACCATCTAGAGGCCAATAGGTTTTATTTAAACTGCAATTCCATCACTTTTTGAAAATGTTCACACAATCAAATGGTTCTGATTCACAGAATTTTTTTCTTAAGGGTCTGATATGAACCAGATGTCTAAAATGTTTAATGTTTTAAAAACCTCCCCCACAGACTAGTAGAGCGAGATGAAGTACCCAAAAGACACTTAATGGGGATTTCCACCCATTTTACAAAAAAGCATGTAATAAACAAAATCATTCATGGGACTTTGAGACAAAACACTCCATTTCTGAAAAATGACAAAACTCTAAATCTGCCTTACAGCTGTATTGTGACACACACACACACACATAAAAATTAGCTTTTTTTTTTTTTATTAAGTCAGAGTTGAATGGTAAGTTTATAAGCAATTAAAGCAGTATATGTTTTGTCATATTTTTTCATTTATTTTTACACAACATTGTATTTAGTGATGTTCACATGTGGAAGAGATGTACATATTTTAATCAGATATATTCACTGCATTAATATCTGAAGGATGCTCAGGAGTGCTGAAGTATTTAGGGGGAAATATCTGATTGTGACTTAAATTTCAGTTATTTAATATTGTAAGAGGGGTGGCATGGTGGCGCAGCAGGTGCCTGTCTGTGAGGAGTTCTCCCTGTGTCCGCGTGGGTTTCCTCCTGGTGCTCCGTTTTCCCCCCACAGTCCAAAAACACACGTTGGTAGGTGGATTGGCGACTCAAAAGTGTGTGTGTGTGTTGCCCTGTGAAGGACTGCCACCCCCTCCAGGGTGTATTCCCGCCTTGATTCCAGGTAGGCTCTGGATAAGCGCTTACAGAAAATGAATGAATGATATTGTAACATTTAAGGTCCAGACATGTTTTATGACCAAGAAAATTTTCATTTTCAAAACTTACATATTAATACATGTGTCACAGTCACATAGCTCCAGGGACCTGGAGGTTGTGGGTTCAATACTTGCTGCAGGTGAATTTCAACATCCGTTTCCTCCCACGGTCCAAAAAAAAATGTTGGTAGGTGGATTGGTGACTCAAAAGTGTCCGTAGGTGTAGGTGTGTGAGTGAATGTGTGTGTGTGTCACCTTGTGAAGGACTGGCACGCCCTCCAGGATGTGTTCTTGCCTTGCCACCAGTGATTCCGGGGGGGGGGCTCCGGAGCCACCGTGACCCTGAATTGGATAAGAGGTTACAGATAATGAATGAATGAATGAATAAACCCCATGCCCAAAAGAGTTGGGATGCAGTGTAAAACAGATAAAAAAAACAGAATCCAATTATATGCCCAAAATTAAAACCCTTTATTTATTTAAAAACAGTGCAAAGAAAATATTTCAATATTTTTGAAAGTAAACTATCCCCCTTTTGAGTTTTCACAAAGATTGAGAGGGGGAAAGTTGTTTAATTCTGTAAAAATTTGGTTAGTTGGCATCAGGTCAGTGACATTTTAAATACTGAAATACTGCACAAGCAAATAGTGAAACAAGGCAAGATATAAAAAATATACTGTTACCGTTAGGCGGAACGGTGGCACAGTCAGACAGCTCCTGGGACCAGGAGGTTGTGGGTTTGAGTCCTGCTCCGGGTGACTGTCTGTGAGGAGTGTGGTGTGCTCTCCCTGTGTCTGCGTGGGTTTCCTCCGGGCGCTCCGGTTTCCACCCACGGTCCAAAAACACACGTTGGTAGGTGGATTGGTGACTCAAAAGTGTCTGTAGATGTGAGTGTGTTTGTGAGTGTGTTTCACCCTGTGAAGGACAGGCGCCCCCTCCAGGGTGTGTTCCCGCCTTGCGCCCAGTGATTCCGGGTAGCCTCCAGACTAGTGATCGACTGATACGTCGATCAGAGAAAACTGATACTGATACTCATCAGAGAAAACTGTATGAATTGTTTTCTTTTCTTCAGCTCTTACTATTTGTTACTGGCTGCTTTTTGTAACAACATGAGTTGATAGTTGTAACCTAGAAACCCAGCGTTATTTAGCTTCTAATTTTGCTCAATGGCCGGCAACGCCTAAAAAATCACTCATTGTTATATCTATCAGTATATCTCAAGTACTACAGGTCTAATGTCAACAGTTAATGTACCAAATTAAAGCTTAAAGTCACTGATTTTCATTGATTTAATCATTTTATATATAATCCCACTTGATAAATAAGTATTTTTGCTGTTATTGGAAATTGTTATGAAAAAATATTAGTGACAGTACAGATTTTCAGATTTTTCACTGCGCCATATTTGAGTAATGTGTACATATCATACACCAATCGAATGGTCAGACTCTCAGGAACACAAAAATATATACTAAAATGTAGGACTATGGAATTAAAGCTAAAAATATAAGATATTCCAAACTTCAGGTTTCTTTCTCATCAATGACAAAACCACTGCTTCTCCATCCATCCATCCATTATCCACCGCTTATCCGGGTCCGGGTCGCGGGGGAAGCAGTCGGAGCAAAGAAACCCAGACCTCCCTCTCCCCAGCCACCGACGCCAGCTCCTCCGGGGGTATACCGAGGCGTTCCCAGGCCAGTCGAGACATATAGTCTCTCCAGCGTGTTCTTGGTCTGCCCGGGGCCTCCTCCCCGTTGGACATGCCCGGAACACCTCTCCAGGAAGGCGTCCAGGAGGCATCCAAACCAGATGCCCGAACCACCTCAACTGGCTCCTCTCGACGTGGAGGAGCAGCGGATCCACTCCGAGTCTCTCCCATATGTCCGAGCTCCTAACCCTGTCTCTAAGGGAGAGTCCAGACACCCTGCGGAGAAAACTCATTTCAGCCGCTTGTACCCGCGATCTCGTTCTTTCGGTCACTACCCAAAGCTCGTGACCATAGGTGAGGGTTAGGACGTAGATTGAACGGTAAATCAAGAGCTTTGCTTTTCTGCTCAGCTCTCTCTTCACCACAACGGACCGGTACAGAGCCCGCATTACTGCTGACGCTGCACCGATCCGCCTGTCAATCTCACGCTCCATCTTTCCCTCACTCGTGAACAAGACCCCGAGGTATTTAAACTCCTCCACTTGAGGCAGGATCTCACTTCCAACCTGGAGAGAGCACTCCACCCTTTTCCGACTGAGTACCATGGACTTGGAGGTGCTGATCCTCATCCCTACCGCTTTACACTCGGCTGCAAACTGGTCCAGCAAGAGCCGGAGGTCCCGGCTCGATGAAGCCAACAAGACCACATCATCTGCAAAAAGCAGACATGGAATCCTGAGACCACCAAACCGGACACCCTCCGCCACTTGGCTACGCCGAGAAATTCTGTCCATAAAAATTGTGAACAGAACCGGTGACAACGGGCAGCCCTGACGGACTTACTGCCAGCCATACGAACCAGACTCCTGCTCTGTTTGTACAGGGACTGGATAGCTCGTAACAAAGAGCCCAGTACCCCATACTCCCTGAGCACCCCCCACAGAATACCCCGAGGGACACGGTCGAATGCCTTCTCCAGATCTACAAAACACATGTAGACTGGTTGAGCAAACTCCCATGCACCCTCCAGGATCCTAGCGAGGGTAAAGAGCTGGTCCTGTGTTCCACGACCGGGGCGGAATCCGCATTGTTCCTCGTGGATCCGAGGTTCAACTATCAGTCGGACTCTCTTCTCCAGTACCCCCGCATAGACCTTACCGGGGAGGCTGAGGAGTGTGATCCCCCTATAGTTGGAACACACCCTCCGATCCTCCTTTTTAAAAAGGGGAACCACCACCCCAGTCTGCCAGTCCAGAGGCACTGCCCCCATGGTCCACGCGATGTTGCAAAGACGTGTCAACCAGGACAGCCCCACAACATCCAGAGCCTTGAGGAACCCGAGGTGAACCTCATCCACCCCCGGGGCCCTACCGCCAAGGAGTTTCCCTACCACCTTGGCCACTTCAGCCCCAGTGATAGACGAATCTAGGCAAACCCTCAGCACACGTTTGGGCCTGCCAGGTCTGTCCAGCATCCTCCCCGCCATCTGATCCAACTCACCACAAGGTGGTGATCAGTTGACAGCTCAGCGCCTCTCTTCACCCGAGTTTCCAGAACATATGGCCGCAGGTCAGATGATACGACTATAAAGTCGATCATCGAAATGTGGCCTAGGGTATCCTGATGCCAGGTGTACTTGTGGACACCCTTATGCTCAAACATGGTGTTCGTAATGGACAAACTGTGACGGGCACAGAAATCCAATAACTGAACACCACTCGGGTTCAGATCAGTGGGGCCGTTCCTCCCAATCACGCCCCTCCAGGTCTCACTGTCATTACCCACGTGAGCGTTGAAGTCCCCCAGCAGAACAATGGAGTCCCCAGAATGAGTGTTCTCCAGCACTCCCTCTAGGGTCCCCAAGAAGGCAGGGTACTTTGAACTGCTGTTCGGTGCATAAGCACAAACAACAGTCAGAGCCCTTTCCCCAACCCGAAGGCGCAGGGAAATTACCCTCTCATCCACTGGGGTAAACCCCAACGTACAGGCGCTAAGCCGGGGGGCTATGAGTAAGCCCACACCTACCTTACGCCTCTCACCCTGGGCAACTCCAGAGTGAAAGAGCATCCAG
This sequence comes from Hoplias malabaricus, assembly GCF_029633855.1. Classification (NCBI taxonomy): domain Eukaryota; kingdom Metazoa; phylum Chordata; class Actinopteri; order Characiformes; family Erythrinidae; genus Hoplias; species Hoplias malabaricus. The sequence goes on along the minus strand of NC_089815.1, from coordinate 24,171,730 downwards.
CCCCTCTCAAGGAGATTGGTTCCAGAGCCCATACTGTGTGTCGAGGTGAGCCCAACTATATCTAGCCGGTACCTCTCAACCTCGCGCACCAGCTCAGGCTCTTTTCCCACCAGAGAGGTTACGTTCCATGTTCCAAAAGCCAGTTTCAGTAACCGAGGATCAGAACGCGAGGGCCCCCGACCCCGACCGCCACCCGATCCACAATGCACCAGACCCGGATTACTACCTCTCCCACAGGTGGTGGGCCCATGGGAGAGTGGACCCATGTATCTCCTTCGGGTTAAGCCCGGCTGGACCCCATAGGTGAAAGTCCGGCCACCAGGCGCTCGCTAAGGAGCCCCTCCACCAGGCCTGGCTCCAGGGTGAGGCCCCGGTAACCCTGCTCCGGGCAAGGGAGGCTGTGTCCATGATCTTATCTTTTTCATCTGTGTCTTTGTGGATCACTCCTTGTCTGGCCCATCACCTAGGACCAGTTTGCCTTGGGAGACCCTACCAGGGGCTATTGCCCCCGACAACATAGCTCCTAGGCTCACGCAGGCACGCAAACCCCTCCACCACGTTAAGGTGGTGATCCAAGGAGGAGTTTCTCCTTCACCACTGCTTCTCGAACATACAAAGTTAGCACCTCAACGCTTACTTTAGATATTCCCCTTCAAAACGAGACTAAATCCCCTGGAGACACACCATTTTGAAACGAAAAAAGTAATGGGACTCATGAACTCTTCAGTTTATAGTCACTAACATTGTTTTTTTTTTTTTTTTCAAAAATAAGACAAGCGCCTTGATTTTTTGTGGTTTTCATAAGCTTTTGACCACTTCATATATATTTCAAGACTCTAAATGGTTTCTTTTGCAAATTTGAAGGGTTTTCTGTAAAAATAAATCATGAAAATGCCTCTAGTTTATTCACTGCCTAAGGAATGGGAATATAGGCTTTACATATCGGCCATCGGCCACTACTGCTGTTTAAAAATCGGCATCGGTCATCAAAACACCCATATCGGTCAATCACTACTCCAGACCCACCACGACCCTGAATTCGATAAGCGGTTTCAGACAATGAATGAATGAATGAATGAATGTTACTGTTAAGCACTTTGAATTGCCACTGTGTACAATTGTGTGAGTAAACACTTAAGTGTAAAAACTGAATAGACAGAAGTCGAATAAACTTTAAACTAAATCATTTGTTATAATTAAACAGTGACTCGTGGAAAAACTCATGTTGTCAGAAGATATAATTATAAACATTCTTATTTCTTTAGTGTCACATTCCAATCATTTACACTCAGCCACACCAGCTGCTCTAGTTTGCAGACACTGAAGCCAGTGGGACTGAACTAATTTGCTGTTTTGTCCTTGCAAACAAACGCTGGTGAATTGAAGAAGCACTCCTGAGATTATGGGCCTGCTGTGATGTAATTAGTGCTGCATTGTACATTTGTTGATGTCCACAAGAAAACACTTTCACTGGAGAACACTCACTGCTCGTACGTTACTTGTATTCGGGCCAATGCTTTAAAAGAGAACATATGGGCATGTTTGTAGCTGTTTTGTGGCCTTAAGTATACTCTTGTTTCTCATTGCACAATATTAGTTCTCTTTTTTTTCTCTCTTTTCTTTTGTTTTTATTGGCTTGTGAGCTGCTAACCTACAGGATCAAGAGCTGGGATGAGGGGAGATGGTAGTATGCCAAAAACATTGCACAATACTGACTAGGAAATCTCAGTGGAATTGTGAGACAAAAGGCTACTTACTTTCACTTTTACCAAAAACTAACCTTTTTTGCACTTATAAGGAAATTTCTCCAATAAAGACTGAAAGTGGCCAGCAAGCGTGAGGCATGACCACTGAGGAATATAGAGGCATATCATTTGATCACTGTTTATTCCCACAGCTTATTTGCTCTATTGAGAATTTGGGTAAACAAGGAAACTGGTTCCAGATCAGTGTCATCTGCATCAGTTGCAGAATTTATTTGAAATTTGAGGGGGGGGGGGCGTGGTCTGTTTTTGATGAGGCGGTGGGTGTTTTTCCCCAGAAGCCATAAATAGGCAGAAGCTACCCAAAAGAGCAGAGGTGCAGTAGATACTCCAGATCTAAGCAACAGCCCAACACCATCACCACCACGGTATGTAGTCCTATCTGACCTGATCATTTGCAGGTTAATTTGATCCCCCCTGCAGACAATCTTCTCTCCAAAAGGATCAGTTCCAACTTTCTTCAGGTTGTGTGTGGAACTCAAGCCCTGCCTTCTGTCTCCTTCCTCAGATAAGATCAGGCAAACAGGAGAAGCCATGAAGATCCGAGCTCTTTTTTTCGTCCTGCTTCTGGCTTGCATGTATCCATGCCTGGCACAAGGTAATTGCTTGTTTTACTGTAATTTGCAATGTTCTGAAATGTTCTCTATGAAGAAAGGGCAGTAGCCGAGAGTAAAAATGCTCTAAATTACTAGTTCTTCACTTTCAGGTCACAGATTAATTTCAACATTTTACAGAATAGAATCTGATTAACTGCAGTAGTTTCGTCATAAGTTGATGTTAGATCATTTCTGTGGGGCCACTGAAATTTCGTCATGAAATTTAAACTCACCATAAATGAAAGCTGCTGTTATAAAACAACGCCAAATATTTTAAATGTCATAAATTGACATATACAGTTTGTTATGTTTGTTTTAAAGATTTCATCTGCTATTAATATTTTATGAAAATTAGCTTAACAGAAATAGTTATCTGGACTGAAATAAACTATAAACCACAGTTTATAGTCATCATCAGAAATATCATTTTCAGTGAATATCATTAAGTGCAAAGGTAAGCATAGGTGGTACATGCCCTACTTCAGTGCTTCCCAATTTGGGGGCTAGGGGGGTGCAGCAAGCAAATGAAAACATACATAATACATGCCACTTGTAATAATTTGAATGTAAAGGTGATTAATCACTTTATTAGTTTTTGTTCAGTTGGAAGGTGCTGTTCAGTGTAAGTTATAATTTTTAAAACAAACAGAGTTTGGAACGACAGACGATTGTTGAAGATGTGGGGTTAAAATATATTTTTATCCACGAAAGGGGGCACTGTAGAAACAGTTTGGGAACCACACTGGTTCATCCCCACAATGTCTAATTATAGCATGTCAGTTTTGAAAATACCTTAAACAAAATAAAATCAAGAAACATGCAGTGAAAGTCATTTTTTGTTGCATATAAGTCAAACTGTAATACATAAAAGAAGCCTTTGTAGCATGATAAAACAGCCCATTTGCTCTTGAATAAACGTCAGTTTTTCACTTTTTGCAACAGGTACCTTTGAAAACTGTTGCTTGAAACTCTCTCCTGGGATAAAGAAAAACATCAAAAAAAGAATTGCTCACTACAGGATTCAGGAGACTGACGGGGGATGCAATGTCCGAGCTATTGTGTAAGTTCTGGCTGCTTTCCCATGCTCTTCTGGGAAAATGGAGACTTTCAAATATTGTTTGGAGCTCAAAAGGGAGTGTGGTTTTCTCTGATTAAATTCAGTCACAATAGAAATACAGTCAAAGGTGATTAGAGGAGTCTGGATCTTTACTTAAATAAAAACTACTGTTACTTGGGCAGTTGAACTATTGAATTCAACTACTTCAAACTACTGGAATGTAACTATTTATATGAATGCATTGACTGAATGTTCTTTTGGTTACAATTTTTTAAACATTTCCATTGCAGATTCATCACAATGTTCAAAAGGGAGATCTGTGGTGACCCCAGCCAGCCGTGGGTGCAGGAATTGATGAAGAAAGTGGATATCCGGAGAGCCAAAGTTTAAAGAAAGACGGCCACAGTGGTCTTTATCTAAAAGCATGGTCACTGCGTGAGCAGTGACTGGGTGCCCGCAGCTCATAACCTTAATGCATCACTCACTGTGCGGCATTTATAGCCGGTCAGAGAACTGATCTTGGTTGGTCGTAAGTGCACATGCTTCTCACTGAGCCATGTATACACACTCCAAAAATAAATCATTGTATGAATGTAATTTAATTTAGCCACTCTTTTCCTTTCTGGTGAATAGAATAGAGTCAGCAGTTATGGACTTTGTTTCTTCAGCGTAAAATGTTTTTTTAAAACGTGGATACCATTTCAGTTTCATGACTTTGTAGCAGCTCTCTCAGTTCCGTTTTGGAGTGCAGTACATTAGCTTTAAAAGTCTTTACTGCAAATCACTGCGCACATTGTAGTGCAAAGAATGTGACATGTTCTCTATGCTGTGAATGTTGTCCTCTTATTTTCAATTTTTCCAACAGAGGTGTTAAGCTTAATCAAGAGCCTTTTTTATACCATGTACATCAGTATATTTTTGTTAAAAATGTAAACTCACAGGATGCTGTGTTGTGTCTGAATGTTAGTGTTTATTTACAATATGTGAAAGAGAAAATGAAGAGGGAGAAATATGTAAAGTGTTTTGTTTCATAATAAAGCATTTATACCATTTACATAAACTTGCTGGGTTTTTTTTCTATGAATTTTAATGAAGATGTACAGTCTTAGTCAGGCCTATCAGCCTCAATCAATATATTTGTAAAAATACCCTGTAAATAACTATTTGTTTTAATACATTAATAATAATGTACATCTCCAGTACAATATAAAAACAATTTAGAGCAATTTAGTACACTTTTGTTCACTAAACATACAAACAGCAGCTTTAAAGAAAGTCAAGCTGTGTTTCTTAAACCATTAAAAAAGCATGACATTGAAATACTGAGTTTGAAAATGAATGCAACATAAATATCTACAATTAAAATAGAAAATTGTGCAATTATTATTCCTTTGATAAAAGTGCTGAAGACATAACTTTTAGGGCACCCCTTACAGTGACATTTTTGTCTTGGATGAAGTGTAACATTCTTAACAATCAGGGAACTCATGAAGAAGGTGTAGGAGGAGGGAAGTTCTATTCTGTAATTCTATAGTGATTAATGACCATATGTTTATAATATACCTATAATATAGCACTTAAATCAAAATTTGCATCTACTGGGTCCAAACATTCTACAAGAAGACAGGACCTTAACAGACTAGACAACACCCAGATAAAACAGTAGCTGTGACACTCTCATGACACTCTGTACATTTTCAACGCTTCATTTAGATTTGTGTTCTGTCCATAGACACAAAACACTGATAAACAGTCCATGGTTTTGTCATCAATAAGATGAGCTGTTAATGACCCAGCTTGTACATTCTCTTTAGAAAGAAAATGCCCTGAAGAAGATGTACGAGTCAATATGTCAATAATCAATGCCATTCACTGGTTTGGGGGATGTAAAGCCTCTAGTATCAGGTTGTGTAGAGATGGAGTACGACCCAATACTTTTAGGATGAATTGTAGTTACCCATAAGCAATCATCCAACATCTAAACCTGACCTCACTAATACTCTCTTGAGTTTTAAATCTTCACTGAATTGTTTAAACATCTCATATAAGACCTTCCCAGGAAAGAAAATAATGTTACTGCAGCAAGAAGGAAACAAATTCTCTGCTTAGCACTCAAATTCTGAAGAAATGATGAGCCCTGTCCAGTGACTTCCTGTCTTGCACCCAGTCATATCAGATAAGCTCCAGACCCACCGCTACCATTATGATGAATTGGATATAGTTAATTATGTTAGTATTGTATTGATAAGTGATATACACTGATCAGACAAATACAAACCGCATTCCAAAAAAGTTGGGACACTAAACAAATTGTGAATAAAAACTGAATGCAATAATGTGGAGATGGCAAATGTCAATATTTTATTCGTAATAGAACATAGTTGACAGTTCAAAAATTTAATCTGAGTAAATGTAACATTTTAAAGGAAAAATATGTTGATTCAAAATTTCAGTGTCAACAAATCCCAAAAAAAGTTGGGACAAGTAGCAATAAGTGGCTGGAAAAAGGAAATTGAGCATATTACAAACAGCTGGAAGACCAATTAACACTAATTAGGTCAATTGACAACATTCATTCATTCATTATCTGTAACCGCTTATCAGTCACCCAGAGCGGGAATCGAACCCACAACCTCCAGGTACCTGCTGCGCCACCGTGCCTCCAATTGACAACATGATTGAGTATAAAAAGAGCTTCTCAGGGTGTCAGTGTCTCTCTGAAGCCAAGATGGTAAGAGGATCACCAATTCCACCATTGTTGCGCAGAAAGATAGTGCAGCAATTCCAGAATGGTGTTACCCAGCGTAAAATAGCAACTTTTAAGTTGTCATCATCAACCGTTTATAACACCATCAAAAGTTTCAGAGAATCTGGAACAATTGCTGTGCGTAAGGGTCAAAGCTGTAAAACTCTCCTGGATGCTCGTGATCTCTGGGCCCTTAAACGTCACTGCACCTCAAACAGGAATGCCACTGTCAAGGAAATAACAGAATGGGCTCAGGAATACTTCCAGAAAGCATTGTCAGTGAACACAATCCACCGTGCCATCCGCCGTTGCCAGCTGAAACTGCTAAGAGGAAGCCATTTCTAAGCAAGCTCCACAAGCACAGACGTTTGCACTGGGCCAGGGGTCTTTTAAAATGGAGTGTGGCAAAATGGAAGACTGTTCTGTGGTCAGATGAGTCACGATTTGAAGTTCTTTATGGAACACTGGGACGCCATGTCATCCGGACCAGAGAGGACAAGGATAACCCAAGTTGTTATCAACCCTTCGTTCAGAAGCCTGCATCACTGATGGTATGGGGTTGCATGAGTGCTTGTGGCATGGGCAGCTTGCATGTCTGGAAAGGCACCATTAATGCAGAGAACTATGTTCAGGTTCTAGAACAACATACATCTAGACGTCATCTCTTTCAGGGAAGACCCTGCATTTTTCAACAAGATAATGCCAGACCACATTCTGCAGCAATCACAACATCATGGCTACGTAGGAGAAGGATCCGGGTACTGAAATGACCAGTCTGCAGTCCAGATCTTTCACCTATAGAGAACATTTGGCGCATCATAAAAAGGAAGGTGCGACAAAGAAGGCCCAAGACGATTGAACAGTTAGAGGCCTGTATTAGACATGAATGGGAGAGCTTTCCTATTTCAAAACTTGAGAAACTGGTCTCCTCCGTCCCCAGACGTCTGTTGAGTGTCGTAAGAAGAAGGTGGATTGCCCAAAAAAATGGCCTTGTCCCAAATTTTTTGGGATTTGTTGACGCCATGAAATTTTGAAACAACATATTTTTCCCTTCAAATGATACATTCTCTCAGTTTAAACTTTTGATCAGTGATTTGTGTTTCTGAATATAATATTAGATGTTGGCACCTCCACATCATTGCATTCAGTTTTTATTCACAATTTGTTTAGTGTCCCAACTTTTTTGGAATCCGGTTTGTATTTAAATGACCTCCTTGTACAGACTTCATTTTTCCATTTTTTCAGATCCAATAACCAGGTGCACTTATTAGTTGCAAAAAAGTGATTCCATCTGTTGTTCTGCATATTTTGTTTGCCCTGAACTTCAGGAACCCTACAGTACCCCCACAGGCTAGGTATGATTTAGGTGGTGGATCATTTTCAGTGCTGCGTTGACACTGACATATTGGCAGTGGTGTTGTGTTACTGTGTGTTGCGCTGGTGCAAGTGGATCAGATAGAGCAGTGCTTTTGGAGTTTTTAAACCCCTCAGTGTCACTGCTGGGCTGAGTATAGGTCTCCAGTATCCTGTGGGCAGTGTCCAGTGACCACTGATGAAGGACTAGAGGATGACCAACATAAAATCTATAAGGTGGACAAACAATGTAGGTGTGTCTGATATGGTGGACAATGAAGCAGCATAGTATTTAAAAACTCCAGTAGCACTGCTGTGTCTGATCCACTCGTACAAGCACAACACACACATATTAAAAAAAGAAACGTCTGCTCAGACATGTGCAAGTTCCCTGTTCTCATGGCCACCACTGGTGTTTTTAAAAAGCTAGGTTTTTGGTGTCCTAAAATGCTGTTGTCATGTAGACACAATGCCAAAATACAGGTTAAGAAAATCTTTTAAAAAATATTCAGTTTCTTGTTGGCAGGGCCTTAGGATGGCATATTAAGAGCTCGAATTCTGAAGCTGACACTGATTGAGAAATCTGGTTTTTGAGGAGCTTCAGATTCTGTCAGTTCTCGCTGGTATCAGTACTATCTCTGGTGGCTTTATGGTAAATCTTGTGCAAGAAGAACCTGCCTTTACCACCAGAAGTAATAGCACATCTCAGCTGGAATGTTCTGTCCTAATAAACACTTGCTATTAACATTGCCATGCCATGTTCCGCTTAGTTGTGCAATCCCAGAACATATACGTGTCAGTTAGAGAGTCAGTCCATTAGAAATCATGTTTTTTTTAAAAAGTCCTTCTGTGTAAACTTCTCTATCCCTCATTAACATCCCTCACTGCCTGCAGTCAAAATGGACTCTAATGCACATCACTCCAATGTTCTAGCGGCGAGATGTGCATTGCTTTGTAGCTTGCTCTGCATGTCAGTTCACGCTCAGAAGTTTCATGTGCAGGGGAAAGCGGCCACACCATTTTATCTCACTCCATCAGAGATATCAACTTTTTTTTTTTCCATGAAGGGTGACAAAGAAACTTCAGCGTGCTTGAGGGGATTGGATTACAGTAAGATTTGGATTTGTTTTATTTTCTCCGCTAACTTTAATGCCGTGATTCAGATTCCGGGTATCCAAATCCATCAGCAGGTCCATCTGGATTTACTTAGGGAAAGAACACTAGACTTTGGCCCAAAAACTAATAAGCTATGTAATACTGAGCTTTATTTTTTATTCCTAGAAGGATATATGTTAGATGGGCTGGGATTTCCCCAGAGCTGGACTGAATTTCTGTGGTATTTTGATAAAATGCTGCTTTGTAATTGTGAAAATGGCTGCTCCGACGTTTTCATCTGTTAAATTTTGAACCCCCATAGTCGTGGTGGGTAATGAGTAATCCTGAGCATTTTTCACCACTGGCACTGGCTATAATTTTGGACATAATGCTGATAGTTAAACTTCAGATCACACTATTATAGGCACTAAACTTTATCTCCTGTCTGTGATATCACTGATGACTCAAATAACGACAAGCAGTGCTGTAGACAGTGACATTCATGGGAAAACTCCTTTCATAACAATACAGCATATCATGTTAATCAAGGGTGGCACTGTGGCACAAGCTGCTAAGTCACAGCCACACCTCTAGAGACATGGTCCTGGGTTTGATCCTTATCTTGGGTCACTGTCTATGAGGAGTTTGGTGGTCCTCCTTGTGTCTTCATGGGGCTTTATTATTGTCCCAGATGTCAGAAAACACTTGGTGGTAGGTGGATTGGCTGTGTGTGAGTGACAGGGTGAATGTGTGAAACTGTCCACAGGTGTGAAAGTGAGTGACTGGGTGAGTGTGTGTTTCTTCTACTTTAAGGTGCATTCATTACAGGCTTTTAGTTGCACATATAATCAACTTGAACGTATAATCATTGTAGAAAACAAGCCTCAGTGCCAAGCCTCAGTGCGTATATATTAATAGATCTGTGTTCTCTGAAGCAATTAAATAACATTCAAATCACATTTGACTCAAGAGTTGGACTGGTGTTTGCGATCCAGAACTAATTTTCCAACATCTGGAGCTCACCTCACTTTTGCTCTTGTGAATGTAATGAAATCTTCTGAGACAAAAAGGTTTCAACATCTCGTCTGAGGCATCATCAAGAGACTTGAAACAATTACTGCACCAAAGTAGAGGCAACTATAAATGCCTACAATATGTATCACTATATCTCCACAAATACTCTTTGTTTCGAAAGAAAGTTTTCAAAAGCATGAGCAAACACATTTTTCTCACATAGTAAATGTAGAGAGCTTTGCAGGAAAATTTTATACCCGTGTTTTTTGTAACGTGTTTCTTGCGAACACATATGGTCGTTATTCTCAAAGCCAAAGTAAGTTAATGGTAAGCAGATTTTTATAGAAAATGAAGAGCAGAAATATGCTGTTGCTTTAGTTTGAAAGCCTCTGAGGTCTGGATGTTTCAAACCTCCAAACCCATGAGGAAAGTTATTAGCAAAGGCTTAACTGCCACCACATTGTTCATAATTTGTCCCTAACTGTGAACCACTAAAATATGGCCATGTTTTCCAGAGTTATATATCTCTGTTTTATTATCCTTGGCCACAAAGCTCTAAAGTCCTGGAAACCTGGGTTTCATCCTTGCCTCCTGTCACTCTCTGTGTGGTGTTTGACGTGTTCTCACTGTGTCTGTGTGTGATTCCTGCAGGTGCATCTTTCCTTAACTCACACATTTTGGTAGGTGAACAGACTTTGCTAATCCATCCAAAGCTGTGGGAATGTGAGTGAGCCCTGCACAGGGCTTGAGCTTGTGCCCAATGACTATGGATAGGATCCAGAACCAACACAACACTGATTGAAATTGATAAATAGTTATCCTTGGACAAAACATTCTATATGGCCACAGTCTTACAGTATCACTCCTGATATTGCAGTTCCACAATTATTCCAGTCCAGTGCAGTCTCTCTCGACAACACTTGGCTAATGTGCTGATGTCTATTAACTGACGTACTATATAACATTCATTCATTATCTGTAACCGCTTATCCAAGTCAGGGTCACGGTGGGTCCAGAGCCTACCTGGAATCATTGGGCGCAAGGCAGGAATACACCCTGGAGGGGGCGCCACTCCTTCACAGGGCAACACAGACACACACATTCACTCACACACTCACACCTACGGACACTTTGGAGTCACCAATCCACCTACCAACGTGTGTTTTTGGACTGTGGGAGGAAACCGGAGCACCCGGAGGAAACCCACGCGAACACAGGGAGAACACACCAACTCCTCACCCGGAGCAGGAATCAAACCCACAACCTCCAGGTTCCTGGAGCTGTGTGACTGCGACACTACCTGCTGCACCACCGTGCCGCCCTTACTATATAACACTTATGTCATAATACAGTAAATAAGTGCAGTAACACTTAAATTAATAAGTAATGAACTAAGTCAGACCAGAGCTTTATTTCTGGATAAATATCCATAAAGAACATTTTGTACAACTCTGATGAAAGTTATAAAAATGGAGCTCTGTGATATTCAAGTCTCAAAATCCTGGATTCAGCCAAAATCCTCAGAGTGAACAGCCAATGAAAACATTCATACAGTAAACAGTAGAAAGTAATTCTCAAACACTTTGGGCCATGACCGCTGATTTCCCTCAGACAAAAAGGAACAAAAGCCATGCGTAGAGCCATGAGATGCATCAAACTACACAGCACTGCTAACTCTAACTGCACACAACAGTAACTCTTAGTGTCTGGCTTTAATCTGTGAGGGACTGTGTGCTATCGTTGGTGTTGGAGCTTTCTTGGGAAAGTCGTACATTATTCAAAACCTGCTAATCAATAACACGTGTGTAAACCTTCTGTGAAAATCATTCCGAGACCTCATTTCCTTTTGTACAGAAATTACAGAATTACAACAGGATGGAGGACTTGAGAGTGAATCACATAAAACATAAACTAGCAACAGAGCAAAAGCAAACAAAGACACCAAAATTCACTTCGAACTAATGCTCAGAGGCAGCAAACAAGACAAATGTGTGTCATTTCACAGAATCATGGGCTCAGCAGAAACACAGTGCACATGAGATGATGAAATGAGAACATGCTGCTGAAGTATAAACATATGAAAGTATGCCTGAAGTTTTCCCGAAAGCATGAGTGACCCTGTTGAGATGTGGGAACATATTTTGTGGTCAGAAGAGGCAAAGGCCAAGGTTCATAGTGCTTCTCTCCAAACCATAACAGTCCCTAAAAGCTTCCTCATATATCAGCTGGCATTTAAAGTGGTACTTCAATAGAAATACAATGCCCTATAATGCTTTATTAATAATAATGCAAAGACATATACAGCATATAGCCGATGTTCTTATCCAGAGTGCCTTACCTTTCTAAATTGCAGATATATGCAGCTGTGGTGTTAGAAATCTTGCCCAATGATGGTTATAGGTCTATCATGGTGGGTTTATCCAGAAGGGGAATTGAACGCGGGTTGCCTTGATGAAGACAGATGTTACCCACCACACTACATCAACAACAAAGTTGTTTAATCATTTCTCTAGGTTGTAAACTCTCCCTTGGAAACTGTCTAATTACAGTTTCTTGAATTGCTTAAACATTTTCCGGAAACACAAAACCCAAGCTCTCTTCATCTCATTATATGTAACCGCTTATCCAATTCAGGGTCGCGGTGGGTCCAGAGCCTACCTGGAATCATTGGGCACAAGGCGGGATTACATTCCCTCACACCTACGGACACTTTTTGAGTCGCCAATCCACCAACTAATGTGTGTTTTTGGACTGTGGGAGGAAACCAGAGCACCCGGAGGAAACCCACCTGGACATGGGGAGAACACACCAACTCCTCACCGACAGTGACCCAGAGTGGGAATCGAACCCAAAACCTCCAGGCCCCCTTGTTTAAAATTAAATACTGCTGTCAAATGACACAGTCGCTACACATTACACACACACAAAATATATATATATATATATATATATATATATATATATATATATATAAAATAGAATCTTAAATAAAAAAATCTTAAAATAACAGGACATTTATGAAAACATCATTTTTAAAATGTATTTAAAAACCTGCAAAAAACAAAAACTGTACTATGTATAATTGCATTTACAATACAGTGTCAATTATTCATTTTTTTATGAACCCAGCTTCATGTAAAATGTTTCATTCATGGCCTCCTCGTGGATTCCATTTCAAAATATTCCCTAAACACATAAGGACAGACCTCATGGCTCTGTAAACATGTGCTGCTTCATAAACACTGATCATCTACCAACCAAATATCTCCCAGTAACTCAATAAAATACCTGCTGGGTGGTGGTCTTGTGGGGGTGAGAGTCTCCTGCTGTTGCAAGAACACACATGTCTGTTCACTCCGTAAGCAATCTGCTTCTAATTTGCACACGTCCTGCTACCCTCGTTGTTACTAAAAGGACACGTGCAGTTTTTACCTGTCATGTGTAAACAGTGACAATGGTGTGTTATCTGTGTTTAAACTTTGTTCCTTTTTGGACCAGTGAGGATCAACACAGTGCAACTCAATGCTGAACATGTTTTTAACAGTGAGCATGTGTTTAGAGTTTAGCAAAAAAAAAGGCTGCATCACATCTGAAATCTGTGGTGAATAGTGTTTAATGGTGTTGTGAGTTGATAGTTTGGTTCTGAGAATGAATTCAGTGTTTTAGCGATAAATAAACTTTCAGACACAGGGCTATTGTTTGTTTTTTAGAATGCAGAAAGCACTAACTTGGTAAATTTGCATCCTACACGTTACCTGCATGACTGGCTGGATTTCATTTACTCAATTAACTCCAGTTATCGCATTATAACATTTAGAGCCAACTCCTGTATGATTACATATACTGCAGGTGTGCACATGTTCTGAGAGCACCTGTGTAAACAATATAAAATATGCACAATGTTCAAACAATGGAAAATATTTCTCATCAGACATAAATTATTTGTGACAACATTCAGGACTCTAAACTTTAGAAGATGGTTCTGTATGACATCTGGTATCCTAACACAAATCTGTGTTGTCTGATCATTAGTTTTCAGATGTAAATAGTGTTTACAACAAACTACGTCTTGCTGCCTACAGAGCTCCAGCTTTTCTAAAATTAGACACGGATACATTGCTAGTGTTGGTTGATATTAATACAACTTTTAATCTCTTTAATATCAGTGCAGAGCAATGCTGTTTTTTGTTGTTTTTAGCTGTTTTTACTGTCAACAGTGAGACTTTCATTTATAATAAAATAAATAAATAAAAGACCCCCCACATAAACATAAATCATGCTTTCAAAGACGCCACACACAACAAAAGCAAGAGGAACATCACTTGAAGCTTGTTTCATGCAAAGCTAGAATAATGGATCCGTGACAAAATAAAGAGTAGGGTTTAAAAATGTTGGCATGTTTTATTGTTGTTACAGATTCTTCTGTGGGAAATGACAAGGGAAAGGGTCCATGCATGACATATTCAGTGCCATTGACTTTTGGGAAATAAAGGTTCCCCCTTCGTCTGACACTGTTAGCTAAATAATACAGATGTAAAATAATTAGAAAAGGCTGTGGCCTAAAAGCGACAGAGGCTGACTTAAACAGAAGGACAGTTGATCCACTTAACCAGCAGGAACAGGGAGGAGGTGGGAGAACAGTGCTGTGTCCTCATTTTACTGCTGTGTAATCACAATAAAAACACACTCAATAGACGTTAACATATAGTTATTGATTCCTTTAGTGTGTTTAAACGGATTTCAGACCGTCCGCATCAAATGAGGAGCTTATCTGCATGTGCACACTAATTTAGAGATCTGCATCTACTACCAAACCACAAACTGTGAAACAAAACAACCCTGGTTTTAGTGGTTTGCCTAAATTTGAAAACGTGGGTTAAAACATTTTGATTTTGTTTCCTATGTGAGTGTGTTGACTTTACAAATGTCCCACCTCCTCATCTGAGTCTCTCTGGGTTTAACTGAGCAAAACACATATAATGAGTGCAGAGAAATAAGAGTGCAGGTTATATATGAAGAATAGGAGAACAGAGAAAAAGCAGAACAAAGTGAAAACAGCTAAACACCAGCGGATCACTGCAGTGTGCTTGTTGAATCCTTTGTCCTGAACAGAGCTGTTTAAATAAGAACTGTGATGTTTTTTGGTCCTTGTTTCACCCAAGCATGGCAGAGACATTTAATTCAGACCCCAGAGCATGGTGTTATCATGTGCAAAAGTGGTATAAATTGTGCCTTTTAAGATTTGTTTTTATCTGCTGCTTTTTGTACATTCTACTCAGGTTGCCACTATTAAATATTAGGGTTCAGGTAACATTGCTGTCACATAGCTCCAGGGTCCTGGGGTTGTGGGTTTGAGCCCCACTCCAGCGATTTGCTGTTAGAAGTTTGGTGTGTTCCTCTGAGACTGGTGCCCTCTCAAAGGTGTGATGCCGGACTCACTGCCACCCTGAACTGAATAAGCAATTACAGACAATGTATGAATTATTAAATATTTAACCAATTAACTATTTTTCCAATTATATGGAAATTATATTATTATTATATATTATGTCATCAGGAATGCAGTAAACCTTGTCCAGCCATTTTAAAAACACGTGTGGCATTCTGTCTTCTGTCCCAGAGCAGCTGTCACTCCTGTGTGCATGTGCTCCACTACTCAGGACATGCGTGTTCATGCCTGAGCCCCAGTGCTTATATTTGTGTGGGAAATGTTCAAATTGATATAGATAGCAATATTACCTTAGAATCAAAGGACTATGTGGGATTCTTTCTTTCTAGAATGATGGCAGCGATGTATGTCAAAGGGCTACAACAATCTCGCTACTATATACCATGATAAAACGACAGGAAGAGACTCATTGAATAGGAATTTAAGGAAATGTAATCAAAATTGATAATCGGTGTACGGTGTGAGCTTACCTTTGGGTCACATAAGGCGAACAAAGACGTGCAGCCAAGATTATTTTGCGTCAAGTAATGTTATTTCTTCCAGAAAATCTTTCATCAGCCATTCAGAGAATACACTGGTGTGTGCTTGTCTGTGCAAGTAAGGAATTATGAGTCAGTAATAACAGTACTCCAGAAGCAACATCCCCCTGACAGACTGCCAGGTTAATGAAAAATTGGGAACACTACAAGCACAAACTGGCAGAACACGCTAAAAGTAATGTTAGGCCTACTGAGAAATGAGGTGAGAAATAATTATTTATATTGGAGTCAAATTGAAACAGAAGGAAACTTGTAGTTTTCAAAACTGCATTCTATTTATGTATTTGTTTGATTCCAGTGAGCTAATAAGCTGGTCTGTTGTCCCTGGACAGGTGATTACAAACTAATAGCCCATGTCAACGGCTCTGTAAACACAATAATTAAATAAATATGTATGTTTACGAGTCTGGTTTGCTTTAAGCCTTCTATTGTGTTTACGTTTAAAGGCTTGATAATCAGTGCTCTCTCTTAATTTGGTTGGTAAACTATTCTAGTGGTTCTAACTGAGAAGACATTTTACAGACACCTACTACATCTCTCGTACAACACAGTCCCTTTTGGTAGAATCAGAATCAGAATCAGAATCAGAATCTCTTTATTTCGCCAGGTATGTTAGACATACTAGGAATTTGTCTTGGTGACAGCAACACATGTATGACATGTAACACGTACACAGACTGTTAACAAAACTTTAAAAGAGGTACAATAAACAATAAATAGACTAAAAAAATACAGTTAAGTACTAGAAAAAAAAGAGCGTTAAGACATAAATTAGACAACATAAAATATAAAATCTATACTGTACAGATATGCGTATGAATATAAATGTTTCCAGATATTCCTAAAGTAGGTTATATTATATATTGTTGTAGAAGTTACAGAAATAGAACTTCTGTACAGCTGTGCAAAATAGCATAGTGCAAGTGAGAAGCCAGTTTGATTAATTAGTCTGATTAATTCTGATTGATTGTTTTTAGTGTCTGTTTATAAAGTGTCCGTTTATTTGAGAATTGTCAAATTAGTTTGTGAGCAGCTAGTAAAACAATATGCTATATGAGGTACAATCACAGCATGCATAAATAAAATAACAGTTTCTTTGTGTAAGTATGGTTTTATAGGTCTGAAATTAGCCAAATTCCATTTGATAATACTCACTCAAACTTTTTGACATGCTTTTTATATATACATAAACTGTGTACTAAAAATAATGTGGAGTATGCAGTATGTAAACTAAATGAATTTTTATAATACCCCAAAGATTAGGTACTATTCTCGTCAAATATTCCAGAATGCAACAGAAGCTGCCTTCAAGGCCTTCTTGAGAATTTCTACTTATAATTTTGGATGTTGTAAACAAGACATGATATGCTTTCAAGTCTTTTTTTTTTTTTGGTCAGAGGAAATGGACCCCATGAGAAAACGTTTCCTTTTGTTTTTCTGTAATCAAGTTTTTCGTGTATTCCTGACTTTAAAATGTTTTTTAAATCATAAAAAAATCCTCAGCAACGTGCTTCACAAAATGTATACAAGCTCGAACTGTACAGATAAAATGCAAAACTGCAGCTATTAAAGGGAATGTCTAAGATTGTGGGGACACGCAGTTTGAAGCTCTACGTCTTTTAAGGTTGAACAGTGTGTTTAAAGGGGAAAAAAATGACAGTTGTTTTTACGTGGCTGAAGTGTAACTTGTCTGTAAATTTTATTCACTGTTTGAATTACCACAGAAAGTCATTTGTAACTGGAGTTGTTTAGTTTTGTAGCACTTTTGGTAATGCAGACACACACTCACAACTAGGGCCACACTAGGGACCTTTTTGGACCGTGGGAGGAAACCAGAGCACTCAGAGAAAACCCATGTGGAAACGGGGAGAACATAATAATTTTAATCCAGTACAGTGCCAACATTTTTATCATTTAATCATTTTTTTATCAGCTTTATACTCATTATTATGTCTCTCATAGTTGTTGGTAATATTTGTATTAGTTTGTTTTCATTTTAAAGCTGTTTGAGGAGATTATAAATGAGTTATATCCTGTACAGGACAGTAATCTGAGTGGTCCAATGGTGGACCAGCAGTGGTCTACAGTCAGTGGTGTGCCAGCCTTTTTATGCCAGTGGACTGATATATGCTCACTGTCTGAGAATTTCCCTTGGGGGAAATTAAGTTGTCTTAGCTGCGAAGTGCTTTTAAATACAGAGTTATAATACCTCAAATAAATGTGCAACAAATTCAGTGAAGTATGTTAATGTACACATAGAATACAAAAGTATAGGAGATCAATAATATTAATTGGGGCAGATCGACTCGTAAATTGACAAAGGTCAATAGAGGGAAAAGTTCAGTAATACCAACCTACACAAAATGCTGTATTTTGTGCTCATTTGAGCCTCTTACTAAAATAAGGAAACTTGTTTTTAACAACCAGTGCAACGGTACAAATATTATTTAATGTACCTGTACAAGCTCTACATGCGCAGGTTTAATGTTGGGTTTTTATAAGCTGCTAATTCTCACTTGGCAGACACACTTATAAAGATGTCGCCTTTTTTGCACTTATGACAAAATAAAATGGAGATATGGAGAGGTGTGTAGTTTGCTCTTCAGCCCGTCATTAACAACGGTCATTTCCGGTGCACAATTTTTTCCCCCTTGCATTTGTATTTATGTTACTAACTCTTAGTGTAGGACCATATTGTAATTGTTAGGTTTTTTATTACAATTATTATTCTTTTTCTTGGCTAAAACACAACGTGGAGCAAAAACCGTAAGGTCTAGAAACACCATACTTTGTATCATGGTAGAGAACCTATTAAATGACTCAGCCAAGGAAAATTACACTATTTAACCTGTTGGTGGCGCTATAGCAATGCCAAACGCGTTTAAGTCCATATCTCCTAAACCGTGTCACGTAGAAACAAAATTCTTTTTTTTTTCCCCTGGTTCCTTGGGTCCTGATGAATTAAAAATGGATTAGTCAAAATTCCGGTCCGCCCCCCAAAAATTTGAGCTAAAATTCATAATTTGCAAAACACACTTTTGCGAACTAGTTACATTTATACTCGTGATGTGATTTAAAATATGGTTAAGCACAATACAACAAAATGTATGTGTGTGGGGGGGGGGCTTTGCCTGACGTAAACAAGGACTACTGACGTGCAGACTGACCAATTAAATGTTTACAGAGAAGGTTATCGACCAATAACGGTAGCTCTTCAGTCAGACCGTCCAATCAGAAGATTTTAGGTTACTTCACCACGCCCCCTTCTCACTCAAGCGAACCAATCGGAGTAGGGGAGGGTGGGACTAGTTTGTGAACGAAACGCTTCTCGAAATTCTATGTAAGCTCCAGAAAAACAAAATCCCGGGCGGTTGTGAAATTCCGCCCGGACATTTTTTTAAGTCTGAAAAAAAGGACATGTCCGGGTAAAAGAGGACGTCTGGTCACCCTACATTATAGACCTGAGTGCAATTACTGTCTCGTTTTTTTGCTTGTTAACTTGGGTTAATGCTCTCTGTTAATGGAAAAAAAGAGTTTTAAATGAAAGTATTTGTTGTGACTGTGAAGAAGAACAGCTGTTTTCATGTGAGAATGAAAATGTAGTGACTAAAGGCAGAAGTGACAAGGGCATATCAAGGACAGTGATCCAAAAACATTCCTCCAGAGCCCCCAAGAAAACACTCCCGGAGTAGGAGCCATGGTAGCCCCCTGCTATAAATTAGGGCATTGAGGGTTAGCAGTGAGCTGAGGAGGAGGGTGTGAATTCCAGGAAGTCTTAGAGGTCTGGACATGATCAGCAACTGTTTCAGAGAATACATACTCTAGAGAACTGGGAAAGTGAAGAGACTTGGCCTGACTGATAACATAGGGGCCTTGTCATTTTTCTTGTACTGATTTAGAAAGTGAAATTAAAAAAAAAACAGATAAAGTTGACTGGAAAGTTTGGATAAAGAGAAAATAAGGAGGGAGAATATATAAAAAGGAAGAGGAAAAAAGAAAAGAGAAGAGAGGGATAAGGACAATACATAATGAAAGAAAGAAAGAAAGAAAAAATGTAAGAAAGAAAGACTATCCCCTCTTTTTTCCTGTGTCAGTGAAGCACTGTACATTTTTCTTTAAAGATACAACAGTGGTGTGTTTTCTTAAATAGCGATGATGTGAAGATGATGAAGGAAGTCTCAGCTGACACTGTCTTACTTATATATAGATTGATTTATAAAGGAAGAACAGCATCGAACCAAGCACTTTGAGCTGCTTGGGAGAAAGAGTTTCAGCCAATACTCTTCTCCCCAACAGCTGTAAATCCCCACTTAAATAGGGGCTTGTTTTTTGTCCATTTATTTGAAAATGATCTCATTCCTTTGTTATTAAAAGAGAGGGAGAGTTCTCAGTTCAGGAAAGGGCCTTATATCTAAACATTCTATATGTTGGAGAACAATATGTGGAAGAAGCCCAGAATATTTATTTAATTTTAATTAGAAAATTAGGAGATTTAATTAGAAAATTAAAGTCCTGCTCTACACAGCATTTTGATAAGAGATTCTTGAGTGAAAGGAAAATGTAACCCAGGATAAGGCTAAATCCCTGTTTGGGAAACTCGTAGTTTATACTGACTACATTTAGGATTATTTGACTTGCTGTGGGTGTGTGGTAAAAAAAATAAAGTAAAAATAATCCTAGCAACTAAATGAAGAGATTCTGACTCAAAAGGTTTGTGTTGTCTTAGTTATTTAATAAGAGATTCCTGTCAGGGTTGTTGTCAGAGGCAGAGTGCCACGACATCATTGTATTTTTTAGCAGCTGTGTCTGCACACCACAGCGAGGCCGTCGCTTTCTCATGGACCTGAACATCTGATAATTTCACAAAAATAAAGTTGATATCTAGGATTTGTGCTTATAATAACAGAAGTAAACACGACTTAATTAGTATCTAAAGCTCCTCTGTTTGTTGAAGTGGATTCTGAGGGTCACTCACTTTAAACATAGACTATATCTCCAAAAGACTGTAGACCCTACTTAGTGAATTACTTTACATTAACGGGCATCCACTGTGGACAAAGCCATGCAGCTTGGAAATATGCCACCCTCTGGAGCAGCTGCACAGGAGCTTAACCTCACTATTTCAGTGTCAGTCCTGGAGCTACATTCTCATAAAGCTCTGAAACTTTTGGGACTGATTTGAAGTGGCTTTTGTGACCCATAACTATTCTTGCAACATCCGTACCTGACCACAGTCATGCTGCTGTGGTTGAAAGGCATCATATATTCACAGAAATGTTCCAACATCTGGTCTTAATACTTTCCACATGAGTAAAACCTGATACTTCAACAATGGAGGAACAACTACATATTAATACCTTTCATTTTGGAGGAAATGATGTAGGCATCCACACACATTTGGCCACAACGAGGTTTAGACTGTTTAGATGCTAGTAAATATTTCATACCACTTCAGGTTTATTAGGTTTGATGTGTCCCAGAATCAAACAACCCACACCATCATTACACAGTTATTCAGTTGTATGATGTGTGTTTGAGCAAAGAAATATCAAACTTTCTAGCGCAGGCTTAGTCAGGAATATTTATAAAAAGTTCAATGAGGATCCAAAAGGTGGCGCTGTTGTCAAACTTCTTGAAACAATACCTTCATTCTGTTTTATCACTTATTTAATCACTTGCCACATACACAGTAGACCAATGTTTATTGGCTATGAAGTGCACTTGCCAGGTAAACTGGGATCACAGAGAAAATCCACCACATTTTCAATAAAATAAATAAGCAATAAAGTGGTTAAATTGTTACTGAATGTGTGAATGAATATGTTAAAAGGTGTTGTCCAAAGGTGCAAGTGTGTGCCCCATGATTCCAGGGTGGACAATAAGGCCGTTTGATTTTTCACTTCACAGCAAACAATTACTATTACAACAACTAATAATAATAATAATAATAATAATATTAATAATAATAATAATATCTTATTTCATAATTTTAGCTACTTTTGTGGCAAAAACTTATTTTAACCTTTAATTTGAGGACATCTCTCAAATAAATGTTACAAAATGGTAGATTGTATTAACAAAAGTGGGATTTTATTATATAATAATGAGTTACAACAACACATCTTTGCATAATATTTATTTATACAAAAATAAAAGCTCAGTTTTTTATTGCTCAAAAAATCAAAATAAAATCATATAATTATATCACGTCAAAAGGACATGGCTATAAAAATGATTAGAAAATTATTAACTGTGTGAAAGTACTGATTACTTTGAAAAATATGTCAAGCTGCTGTAAGTAAAACAACCACACCAGGTGTATCACAAGGGCACAACTTGGCAAACTGACACATTAGCTGATCGCCACAAAGTGACTGTGCACTAATTTTGACTGAAGGTCAATGGCAGGGATTAATCCTTTGCGTCAGTCACTGTCTGTAAGCCTCTAGTCCTGGACACTAAGTAGTATTACATCCTTCCAGCTGACTCAAGGCCAGGCCTCCACTAAGATACATTCATGCTAATGTGGTGGAAAATTCATTCAAGGACTAAATGCTCCACATACTGAGGTGTACTTTAAAAATCTATTTCAAGGTACTAACTTGAACCAAACTACACCAAATGTCACCATGTGTGCAAGTCTACTTTGTTAATCATTTAAAAATATCACAGTATGTGAATGTTTTTTTTTTCTGAGCACGATTAGAAAAGTGCTATTTCTTTAACTGAAGTGCAGCACAGATTTAAAGCACCTTCAGATTCCTAACTGCTATTCCTTACTGTTAAAGATGTACAATGACATGGGTATGTTAGCGGGAAAAGCACTTAAATGTGTAATTTATGGGTAAACGATTGTGTAATCCACATTCAAGGAATAAAGTGGGAGCACTGTACCCTCTTCTGGTCACAGCTAAAACTGCCGTATTACAGTTTTCCACTTTATGTCCACTGTGTGGTATAGTGTAGTAGGCCTCCTTCCACTGTAAGAAGACAACCCTATGGGTCTAAAAGGACGTGGACCTGCCAATATGCTGTTACTGAAACAAATAACATCACTGAGTGTGTTTGGGATTATTTGGGTCTTAAGAAGCCAACAACTGGAAACACGTCTGTTGTAAAGACCAGAAAATCAAATAAAGGCAAAGGGTGGATACTATCTTCCAAAATAATGGAAATATATTTAGTTGTTGAAGCTTTTGTCTAAAGTGGCAGTCCAGTTTTTAAAACTGATGGCCATTTTGACTGGAAATTAAACATGGAAGTGAAATATCTGATATCAAACAGAGTTAATGCTTTCTTGTGATAAAATATGACTAATGTGAGTAGGAAGTCCTTAAGTGGAACGCTGCTCAGGGTTACCAAATATTCGAGAATGTAGTGTGGGTGATAAGTCTCAGCATGTATACAGGTGTACTGGGAACCTTGCACTATTTTTTTGTTATTTATGATCTGTCAGTCACATCCTTGAAAATTTATGAGTTTAATTGGGAACTTCCAAGTGCACCTTCATTGCCACCTAGAAGCCAGTGTTTATAGCATGGTGCAGACAGCGGAGGGGTCATGCTTGCTGTCCCAGTGCTTGCTTTCCTGGAAGTCCTCGGGATAAAGTGCGGAATATCCCACAGCTTCTACTGAGCGGCGTTTCTGAATGCTGTGCAGCAGGATACGATAAGTTCCTGTGATGGGACTGCGCAGGTCTATGCAGGTGTTGTTCTGCAGGTGTGTGCTGCTAATGCCCATGTCCTTTAGTGCTGATGCCACTTCCTGTTCCTCAGTGGTCAGGCTTTGGGAGGGGTCTGCCAGGTGGTTGGGTGTCAGGCTGAGGGTGGGGTAAGGCTTGGGGTAGTCAATGCCTGTCAGCCAGGGGCAGGTCATTATCTCAGCAATGCTGCTGCGGTCAGGAGGCACTTGCCTCAGCATTCCATTAATGGCCTGCTGGCAGGACTCAGTCACATGCTGAGGGATAGTGTAAGACCCTTGCAGAATACAGCGCTTTAACCGGCTGAGGTTATCTGCATGGAATGGCATGGCAGCGGTCACCATGAAGTACAGAAGAACACCCAGGGCCCAAATATCCACATAACGACCCGCATAGCTCTTCTCCCGGAACAGCTCAGGGGCTGCGTAAGGTGGAGAGCCGCAGAACGTGGTTAGGATGTCGCCCGGCCCATTGACCGTGCTGAAGCCGAAGTCGCCCACTTTGATGCAGTAGCTAGTGGTGTAGAAAATGTTCTCTGCCTTCAGGTCGCGGTGGACAATGTTGTTTTCATGCTGGAGCAACAGGAGAATGAAAAAGATGAGTCTAGCATTCATACGGATCTGTAATGCAACACTCCTTAATAATTATGTCTTCATACTAGTTTCATAGCTATCTGTGTCTTATATTTACAAACATTTTCACCTCCTAATACCAGGACCTAATTTATATCCCCTTTCTCAATAAAAGATTTCTGGTTAATCCATTTCTCAGTTAAGGATTTACAGTTGATCCTGTTCTCCATTAAGGATTTCTGGTCAAACTGTTTTGAACTAATCCCCTCAAAGGCTAATTTTATACCAGAGTTTCCGTAATTTAATTATACTAACTTTCCTTGTTCATGCAGTAACTCCAACAACCATTGAAAAGAAATGATAACAATATGGTGCAGATGCTAATAAACAAACACAGGCAATGCAGGAATTACATTAGGTTTCCTAGCAGTAGCTAGCTGGCTTCCTTCTGCATTTGCTAGCTATTTTAAAGGTGGTCTAATGTTCATCCCTGGAAAATACATCTCTCGGGGCTAGTGTGGAAACACTGTTTAGGCACAAAAGTATGTTAACAACAGTTGTAGCCATGGCTTCGTTTTTATATATAGGCCGGGGCGCTGCTCTAAGGCTTTTTCTCTGTTTTAGTCCATTTTTAAACAATATGACACCTACAAAAGATGTAATTTAATATAATATGCAAATAAATATGATAGAAGATCATCATTTACATTTGAAGCAAAGGTGAGGTGTGTATTTACATATCAAGGTCACTTTCGGTGTCAGAAGTGCACTTTTCTCACCATGTATTTGACTGCAGAGATAATTTGGGCAAAGATGAGCTTGCTCTCAATGTCTGGAAGGCGTCCCCTGTTGCTGATGCGTGAGAAGAGGTCTCCCCCACTGCCATACTCCATCACCAGGTACAAGTGCTTACTTGTTTCTACGACTTCATAAAGGCGCACAATATTCGGATGTGAAAGTCTTTCCATGCAAGAGATTTCAGAAGTAAATAAAGTCTGTGTCTTCTTGTCCAGGCGCATTTTATTAAGGATTTTGACTGCAACCCGTTCTGGGAACAGAGAGAAAATTTGGGGGTCAACATTAGCAGAGAGAATAAATGAGGGTATTATACAAAGGTATGGTGGTGGTGGTCGTAGTGGAGGAGGGGGGTGGGGGGTATTTGAGGTGCCCAGGACTAATTTAACTGGAATCTTCTCCCAGGTTTAATATAATGTTCAACAAAACTATGTACCTAACAGGGGATTTTGCAGTCATGGACCCCTGCATTCCCCTCATTTTCCTCCAGGCATCTGCTCAGTGCATCCACACAGATTAAAGAGATGTAGAAAACATGTTTGCATTCACTAAGGGGGTCCTGCAAATCTGATAGGATTACATGGTGCTTATGTGAGCAGATCACCTCTGGTCATTGGTATGTGCAGTTGCTGTTCAATTGTGCTGACAAATGTCAGGGACTGTAAACTTGAGGGGCTGAAAGCCTGCTAAGGCTAACTATTCTGCATCCAAGTTTATATGACCACTACACAAACAAAAATAAGTAAAAATTATATAGAATTCTCAGATCATTAACAGAATGTGAATATTTTTCTGAATATATATTATTGTGTCTACATATTGTTGCAGCTTCTCCTATTTTGCTATTACTTTAATTCATTAACAGCTTCTTGACAGCTCTATACCCTTTCAGACCTAGAGCACTGAGTAGTTTTCTCATACTGGACGTATGGCCAGATCCCTGTGGGATATTTTCACATCTGAAGCAACATCCTCCAGTAATTCATCACAGT
Source organism: Hoplias malabaricus (assembly GCF_029633855.1). Classification (NCBI taxonomy): domain Eukaryota; kingdom Metazoa; phylum Chordata; class Actinopteri; order Characiformes; family Erythrinidae; genus Hoplias; species Hoplias malabaricus. The sequence continues at coordinate 24,146,060 of NC_089815.1, read as the reverse complement.
TCTCACCTTTAGTTAGGGCATGAACACCGAGTCTGACATGGGAGAAGTTGCCGGTGCCTACTTCTCCTCTGAGCTCATAGAAGGCGATCCTTTTACCCAGAATGATATCACTGACCACTCGTTCATTGTGGGACATATCGTAGACCACCTTCTCAAATGGTGACTGTTTCATTCTTTGCTCTGCTGTTAAAGCTGGGACCTTAGATGCTGAAAGCCCAGGCTTGGTGGTTTTCATCGCTGTTTCGCTTTTTGTTTTCTTATCGGAATTCCGCTTTGGCCAGACCTTGTGGAATTTGGTACCTGATCAAAGATAAAAAAAAATGTGGTCAGTAAGCAGTCTTGAACCTAGTCAGAGCTATACACACCCTCCAACTACATAAGGTACCCCTTAAGATTAAAAAAATAATAAATATTGGATGCTTTAAGGTTTTCAGGACTACCATATATGTTCAGCTGTGTAAAACAGCCAGAACAGCAGAAGTTGTTAGTGAAGGAACAAACTCCTTTGAGGAAAAGCTGGCCTAATATTTGACGATGTAACATTTGGGCTTTTTAGATTTTAGCTTTTTAGATCAAAATCTACAACGTTATTAACAACACTGAGGCTAATGATAAAAGTGATGCTAATAATGAGGCTAAAAATCAAGAACACAAGAGTAAAGGAATATGAATGAAAGTGCTTAGACTGTATTAGCTGTACCACAGTAGGCCACCTAGTATAATGCTAATAATCATCAAGTCGGTGTAGGTCAGTCACAGGATATCTTACGCATGCTAATTATATATCAGCATGTACAAAGCAGTTTACACATATATACAACAAAATCTACCCAATAAGGCTACATTTGTAATTCATGGAGTTCATTCCACTACCCTTTAACTCTGTGACTTATTCTTGGATTTACAAGTGGAGCAATTATGATGGGATTAGCCCCCGGTCTTTCCACATACTTAAAATCCTGCTTCAGTGCCAATGGCTGGAGGTCACAAAAACCTTCCACCCGGAGGGTGTAATGTTTCCGAGGCCTAGATTAGAGGTTTGAATTATAACTAAAGACGCCTCTTTGAATAAATTTTGAAAAATTCTCTTATTTTTTTGGTGTTTATGGGACATCACTTTTTGTGTGGAAGCCCATTCTCTGCAGTTAAAGGTGAAAATGTGCCCATTAGCAGATGTCAGAATGTGCCTATTTCAGACTAAATCATTTTTTTACACAGTACATTATACCTACATCTATAAAGGCTTATTCCAAATCATGGCAGATGTAACAAAATCTACTGCTCTACTGCTCAATGCTAATGGGCTTTATAAACCCATTAGCCCACATTTTCCGTTGGGCATGGTGATCTGAGTAGACCTTGTATACTGCTGCTCTAGACTGTACCCTTCGGTTTTAAGCTTTTCTATAGATATTATAAATGCTATAATTGTGCATACAAAAAAATCTCTATTCTAAGTTTTAACAGATTTTTTGTATTGTAATAATTTGGAAATCTGTCTTACTATAAACCCCACAGACTAAAGCACATTCCACTAACCAAACCTTTCCAATTCCTGTTTTATCTCAGCTAAATTATGAACCATTTAATCTGAGTGGTTGACCTTCCATTAGAGATGGCCAAAATTATTTCTGAAGAAGCAGCCTTCTAACTGCAGGGTGAGGTCAGAAGAAACCAGCAAAACACAGTTTCTTCACCCAGATAGCTCTTGATATTCATACGAAACTAAGTTCTTTATGAAGAATAATGGTTGTAATTAATTTACATAAGGGATGAACAATATATAGGATCCTGAATTAAAAACAGGCCAGGTTATAAATAACATTTTACTCTATCTGCTGCCAACAGTTACTACAGTTATTCTTACATTAAAACTGATAAATAAAACTATAACTATAGAGCAATCATATTAATTTACTATTAAATCAGTTCAGTTTAAATTAAAGTTTTTGTATAGCCTCAGTTGAATTTGCTGCAAATCTGTATATTTCTATACATAAATACAAATTTTCAGAAATGTTCCTTCTATTATTTCCTTTCAGAGTTCCTGATGTTCCATTGCACTGTAATCCTGATTTATCATCTGTCCATTTGGGCAGGGCTCATCACTAAGGTGAGGGAAGCAATGTCATAGTACTTTGGGATTACAGTCCATTTTTAGACATACAGGCTGCAGATTGGATTTCTAATTATAGACTACAGGAAAATCCACTGAACTGCTTTCAGCAGTACTGTTTAGCACTGCTCAACTTTAACCTCACGTTTTAGCTCCTTTTAAGTTCAGTTGTAGAATTTATTACACATTGCCGCTGTCCAAAACAATATGTGTCACCTACATTACATAAATACAAAACATGTTCTTTGCAATGTGTGGAATATTCATGAAGAATTGACCAATATTAATGCCACAGAATGATTTGGAATAAAATTTCTTTACATTTATTTACATTAGGAATAAAGAATGCTTTAGCCTCCTTCTTTAATATTGTCATTTTGGGGTACTTTTTGGTTTCTGGTGTTTTTAGATAGTGACAATATAGCCATAAAGTTTCTATTACATGCTGCATTCTAAAAACTGCACAAATTAAAGCACAAACAGTATATAACATTAGATTATATATTTTTATATATGATTATATATGTTTCCTTAATCATGTGTTTAGTTTTGTTTTTGCGCTTGATTGGAAGCTGTAGAAATTACATGTTTAATTGGTTTTGAAACTAAAGTTGCCATTAAGCCTAAATTATTTACTCAGAAGTTATTAAATATTGTCCAGACTGCTTTTGAAATGACCTCATGCCACAGAAGCAAAAATACGGTACATAAAAAAGGTGCATAGGGATAATTTCCCTAAAATAAATGCACTCCCAGATGTACAACAGGGTGGTTACCTGTCAAACTGTGAGCCAGAAAGGTTTAATACATTGCCAGAATTAAGTCCAAACAGGGTGCATGTAATAAGTGCACCTAAAAAAATCCTCCATTTTAGTGGAGTATGGTACAGCTCTGTTCCCTGAATAAAGATGCTGAAGGTACAACTTGAAAGCAGACAGAAAGAAATAGACTCAATGTTCAGATATAGTTTTTACCCACTATGAAAGAAGTAAATATTCATGTTTTACCTGGTAGCTGAGGGTCCTTCATCCTAGCTCCTGTGCTGGAGAGCTGGCCACACTAAGAATGAAAGCTCTGTCTGTAGCCCATAGTTCGCTACTGTTCAATCCAATTAAGAGAATGTATTAATACCTGAGTGTCACAGGCTTGTGGAAACACTGCAGACACGCTTGCAACCCCTGCAAAAAGCTTGGAAGTGGGATGAAAATAAGGAATGTAAAATTTCTATGTTTTCTGTACATGGATAGAACAATAATTGCAATTATGAATCATGTAACCTCCAAATATCTTAGTTTAGCCACTTTTAGATACTATTTGGGTCCTTAATAATTCAGTTTATGGAAGGTTCCCATTAACCACACCAATGATAAACACTGAATTTTGACTGTCAAACAGATCAAAGAGATTATACGTTTCTTACAACTTAGGCTTGGTATTTTTAGCAAAACCACAGATTAGTTAGAACCTAGTAAGCATCTTATTGACATTCCCAGTGTAACATTCACTGTTTATTAAACAAGAAGGGAGAATGCTTGCAATTTATTTATTAATTTTTAAAATGATTTAAAGTGTTTTCTCTGTGTTTATGGATTTATTTTTCTGCAAGATGAATCATTACATTTATTTGAATTTTTTTTAATCAGATTAGCCCAAAATTGTTATTCGAAATATAATTTACATATATCTGGTGTTTGAGTCGTTTCATGTAAACGATGACTTACTAATTTTAAATCCTGTCCCACAGAATAAAACATTTATGTACATATATAAGGAAAAAATGAAAAAATATATTGCCATGGCTTTTTGTGTTTTTTATTCCAACAATAATCGGTTTAGAAAAACACCGTAATTGATCAAATTCATCATTCAGCAATACAGTGAGGCCTTTATTATATGAAATGTAAAAGCATTTCTTGTTATTTAAAAGTCCTTAAAAATTGGTCAATAAATATATATTTGTGTATATTGTCAAAAATGCAGTTACATAAATAATATAATATTAATAGATACTGATAAGACTTTGTTTACATATATAAAACACGTTATTACGGGCATAACGTCATACTATGACGTAGACTCATGTGTCCCGCCCCCTCTCCGTGTTTACGGTCTGATTTGGCGGGAGAATAGCTGCGCGTGCTTCTCTATAGAATTCGGTCAGTTAACAGTTGTACGGAGGCCGCTGTGAGATGTCGTCGGCGGCAGTAGTGAGTGTGTCCGTTCCAGACAGCGAGGTGAGCGGCGGCGGAACTGGGGAGGAGCCGCTGGCGGACGGAGAGGATGACGGGGCTCCCGGGGCTCCCGGGGCTCAGAGCAGCAGCGCGCCCGCGGGGGCTCCGACCCGGCCCGCGAAACTTCCTCTCACGCGCATCAAGGCGCTGATGAAGGCGGACCCCGACCTGAACCTCGCAAGCCAAGAGTCTGTGTTCATCATCGCCAAAGCAACGGTAAGTGACCGCCTCCGCAAGCTAACGTTGGCTAACGAAGCTAGAGCTACAGCGATTCAGAGACGGTGACGGCAGCGGGACCCAAAAGCCTAGAATTTAGCTTCTCATTTGCCTGCTTTTCGTGTTTTCCGTTCCACCTTAAATAATGTAGTACGTACAACATGCATAACATCACAGCTTGTTCCAACCGACAGAATTTAAGGTGGCACGCGAAGTTAAAACCTAAAACTACCGTCACATTTTGGGCACCTCGCTTAAAGAGGTCTGTGCAAATCCAGTGGTACATTTTGTCTTATGTTGCGTTAGTTTCACCTAGAGAACAAACAGAAATAGTCATTAAAGTTTGCATCAAGCGCCATATTCCTTATTCGACGATAATCTAATCCTATAATTTGACTCAGTCCAAACCTTGCCATATAACATCAAACACACACACACACATATATATACATCCCAAAAAAGGGCTATGTTGTATGTAAATGAAAATTGTTTTGTTTGTACATCCACCTCTGTCAGCTAACTGTGGGTCCTGCCAGAAATGGTAGTATTCATAATGTATATTAAACATTTATTCTTGACCAAGTCAGTAATGAGTTGTCTTTTGCATTCAAGGAGCTCTTTGTGGAAATGATAGCCAAGGATGCACTTGTATATGCACAGCAGGGAAAAAGGAAAACTCTACAGAGGAAAGACCTCGGTGAGTTGAAACACTTTTTAGTGCAGTTCCTTTATTTTCCTGTTGGCTTTGATTGATGCAGAAATAATTTGTGCTTCTTCTTCTCACAGACAATGCAATAGAGGCAATAGATGAGTTTGCATTTCTTGAGGGTAAGTAAACCATTGGACTCTTTGGTATAACTGAAAGTGATGAAGTCACTCATAACCTTTTTAAAAAACCCTTAACAGAGTTGAAGGAATTGCTCACAGGTCTGTAGCTATACAAAAATAAAGTCATCAAGTGATGTTCATTAGTTCAGTAGTCCGTCACTAGGCACCATTTGTTCACTCACTCACTCACTCACACACATGGACACTTGAACAGACAATCGCCTACCAACATGTGTATTTGGACTGTGGGAGGAAACCCATTCAGACATGGGGAGAACACACCAAGCTCCACACAGACAGTCACGAGGTGGGCCTCAAACCCTTAACCCCAGGATCTTGGAGGTGTGTGATAGTGACACGTTTGCTCCAGGGTGCCTCCATTATCATAAATCTACTTCAGTTAAATAAAAAAAGATATGTCCATGTAGCCACTTCTTAGAGCAAAAGATGCCACTAAATGTTCTCAACAGGTGCTCGTCTAGCTGCGATCTAATGAATCCTTTCTGACAGACTGGCTCCATATGTGGATGCTTTTTGTAGTAGTCACTCAAGGCTGATACACAAGGAGCTGCTAGGTTGTGAAAGGGTGATGCACATTCCAACTGCCCAAGCCAGTTGGAGATTTTTTTTTTCTTTCAACACATGCAATAACTCTTTTAAATGAAACTGAAAATAATGAAGCTGTCCACTCCTGGCAGCCTCACTAAGAAATATAAATTCTTGTGTAATGAAAAATATATCCAGAGTTGCCAAAATAAATTCTAAGGTTTATTTGAAGAACTTGAAGAATTTACAAAATGAGGTTTTTTTTCTTCTACTAAAAAGACATGTTTTACTGCATGCAATAAAGATATACAGGGGGAGGAAAACATAAAAACATGCTGAATGATATCATCTGTCATCATTTACAAGGGGCAGAATAAAAGTCATTGTTTTCAGAGAAATGTACTTTTATGACTTTGTGTTTGCCATCATCGTTAAGCCTTTGAATGATATTGATTCAAAAGGAAAAAAACGTCCATGTTTAAAGTTCACGAAGGCTGAAAGACACTCGGAACACAAGAATTAGTATAGCACCGAGACAAGACAAGAACTTACTGTCTTTCTTACTTACCAGAAATTGCCTGGTGTTACTTTGGAAAGTCTGCTATGTTCAACATTTTTGTTCATTCATTGAACAGAATTTTGTCATTTAACTACTGTCCGTCATTGATTTTATCTCCAGGTACCTTGGACTGAATGGCACCTGTTGGTTCATAAGAAGACGATGCTCTTTAAAAGAAATGTCTCAACAACAAATGACTGCTATTTTTGTTTATTTCTGTACATTATTGGGACGGGATTATTTTCAGTAATTTTTATATATTAGAAATGTACAGCTTTGACTTGTTAGACCATTATTGTGTGTAAATTACAAATTGTCCGTGTTAATCTCTTGTAATACATGTTGAAATAAACTCAGATTTATATATTAAGCAGTGGTTTGTCTGATTAGGTTTCGCAGTGAAGACAAAGGAAACTGTAAATGGTCGAATGCAATGAGGCAACCTTGTGCTCGTCTTGAATTTCTTTAAGGCAATGTTCCAGAATAGTCTGCACAAACAGACTGGATGTCTACCTCGGTGCCTTGGGCATTTCCTATTTGTTTCCTTCCAAATATCTGCAATTTTTCCTTTAGGCCGAAAGCATAAGACTGTATTTAACATGCCAATATATCCGGAATGTTTTACTGTTTCTGTAAGCCAGCAGGTTGAGGAGAATTTAACAGAATGCCCATAATCAAAACCGCATAACATGGGCCTTATTTGAGATTAGAAGTAACCATAGTCTGTGATAAAGAACCTCCCCACAACGGGAAAGCCTTGGTGGTCTTACAAAAGACCTGTTACCAACTGCCCAGGAGAATAAAGCCCCTGCCAAAAATATTTTGGGTTGTGCTCCATTAATCCACAGCATGCTTGCTTAACTCCAGTACAGGCCAATGCAAGATTGTGTCCTCGACCACCATGAACAACAGAAGAAACCTCCTGCCTTTTTCTTTCATTCTTTCTCATTCTTACTCCCTCATGCAGTCAATTGAACTTCATTTGAATTTGAATTTCATCAGCAGAACACAGCTGCTAAAAACCCTCATTGTTTAATTGTACAACTGAGTAATCTTAGACTTCTGCTGTTTTTCAGCATTTCAGGTTGCAGTCTGTTAGGTACCGTCCCACTGGAACTCATCTCCAGGAATTAGTAGGGACTTCTTTCAACATTGATTGGCATGTTTTTGTCTGAATGCTGTTCGGTGATCTCATAATAGTCTAAACGGGATGCGGGGAATATGTCTGGCTCATGGACACATTGAAATCATGGGTATGTTTTTGCAGCTGAAAAAGTCCAGTCCAAGTGCTCCCAAATCACCAAATACCTGCCCCATGTAGTGCTCGTTTTAGTACTTTGACCTCAGGTATATGTCAAATAACTCATTACATGAAGCAAATGACTTCTGTCGAAAAAGCTTTACATCAGTATAGAGTTCTGTACTGGGTTTAATAATTTCTTCTGTCATATATCAGCATGCAAAATCACTGCACATTTTTCTCCACCTGTCATTCCAATTAAGAACGGTGAGGGGATTGCAAAGTGCAGACGAGGAAGTAGTACTCCAGGGTACCAGTGGAACCACTGCTCTGCAGAAGGAATTCTACCAGTGTCGGTGCTAATAATAAGGAGCTTCTGGTTTACTGGGTGCCTTCCCTGAAACAATTTTCATTGGCCATTTAATTCTGCTGTCTGATTCAGTGTGACTTTTTAAATTATCATTCAATCCAGATCAGTGGTCAGTCCTGGGCCAAACAGAGATCAATGGCACAAAGTAGGAACCCACTCTGGACAGGTTGCCAGTCCATAGCAGGGCACCACAAGGTTACCCAGTCACTCACATACTCTCAAATGTGGAATAATTTGGCTTTGCTACTTATCCTACCAACACATTTTTTGAGTTGTTGAAGGTAAATCAAGCACATGGAGGAAACCCATACAGACACAGGGAGACTACCAAAACTTTTTACAGACAGTGACCCAAGGAAAGGATTATACCCAGGACCCCGAGGCCCTGCACCCTGGATACATGTTTTTAAACAGAACAACAAAATATAGCATTAGGAGGCTTTCCCAAGGACTCTGGCATAGTGTGGCATGTTTGCCTGGGTCAGGAATCAAACCCCAATATGGCACCTCCACCCACCTGGTGCACACCTGAAACTGTACAGTGTAGGGTCCAAAGGACGAGTTGGAAATGTTTGCTCTATAATAATTTATGCTATACTCAGTTCATCCTTTATGCCAAACACTGCTGGAATCATAGGGACAGTTTTTTTAAAGCTCTGTGTCACTGTTTGGTTAAGAATAGTCCAGAAATGATCATCCAGCATGACCTGTGGTCAGAAACTGACCATTAATTAAAGACTAGAAGACTAGTGTGTGTTTAAGACAGGGCTTGAGGCACAAAAAAGCTTTGGTATTCCTTGGCATAGCCTCTACAAGTCTCTGTCACTGTTGTGGAGGAATGGAACAACTGTTCCTGCAAAAGCTATTTCCTGAATTAGTGTTTTCGTGATGGTTTTGGACAGTGCTGTCTAACACACGCATCCAAAATTCTCTCTTAGGTATTCAGCTGTGGTAAGATCTGTGACTGTGACGGCCAAACATATAAACATTTCCAGAAAAGTTGCGACATTTTGTAAAATGCAATAAATCAAGAATCTGTGATCCAATGTTTTCACTGTAAGCTTGGTTTTTTAAGTTTAAGTAAAGTTTATATTTATTTATTGAGACACTTCAAAAAGTTGGGACAGGTAAAGTAAGAGTAAAAATGTTCTATTAAATTTCATGTGGCACAGTTTTGAAGCGTTACACCAGAGGCAGTTGAATATAAAAGATATAAATTGAGGCTCATTGTTTGCAGACAATAATAGGCCATTGTTAATCACTTTAAGCCAATCTACATGAGAGAATAACAGTTATCACTTCAGAGTCCCCCACAGCATCATGAAATGAAACTTGAAACACTATTATGTGAGGTGAAAGTTGAGAAGAGTTGAGGGCTCAGGCTCAGCTCAGATCTACAAAAAGACAATAGAAACATGCTGTGGCCAAAGGAGTCCATGTTTCAGCTTGTTTTCATAAAAATATGAACATTGTGTTTTCCATGCTAAAAGGACAGCGCTGACTTTTATGCAATAGGTGCAAAAAACAACATCTCTCTCATAGTACGGGATGTGCATCAGGGATCAAGGCAAACTTGCATCTGTGAGAAATTTACACTGATGTTCCAGTATACCAAGGGTTTTTAGAGATAAATAAAATAAATATGGCATGTTTTGGGGCGGTACAGTGGCGCAGCAGGTAGTGTCGCAGTCACACAGCTCCTGGAGGTTGTGGGTTCAATTCCTGCTCCGGGTAACTGTCTGTGAGGAGTTGGTGTGTTCTCCCCGTGTCCGTGTGGGTTTCCTCCGGGTGCTCTGGTTTCCTCCCACAGTCCAAAAACACACATTGGTAGGTGGATTGGTGACTCAAAAGTGTCCGTAGGTGTGAATGTGTGTGTGTGTGTTGCCCTGTGAAGGACTGGCGCCCCCTCCAGGGTGTATTCCCGCCTTGCGCCCAATGATTCCAGGTAGGCTCTGGACCCACCACGACTCTGAACTGGATAAGCGCTTACAGATAATGAATGAATGAATATGGCATATTTTCCCAGGAACTCTGTATTCATTTCAGCAGGACAATGCCATGCCACATTCTGTAGTGCTACACCAATGGTGCATTTTATGGTGCATCATGAGGATAAGAACCAGACAATGTTAACCACAGTCTGTTGAGCAGCTGAAGTATTGTATCAAGACAGAATGGTCAGAAACAATTGGTATCCTCGTTTCCCAAATGATTAAACCGTTCAAAAGGAAAGATGTGAAGTAACTGTGGTAAACATGCTACTGTCCCAACTATTTTCAGAGTGTGTTGCTGAAGGACACCACTCACATCAGGATAGAAATTTTGGTGGCAAGTGAGAATACCTGTAACAGCACCCCCGAATCTGCTTACCTTTAGGTCAGATCATATCTAGCTGTGAAATCGTGTACCTGTGAAGTGCACTTATACTGTATGGTAGGTGTTTTCAAGTAAGGTAGGCGTACCTATGACCTGGCGAGTGTGTATCTCCTCTGCTAAAAATTGGATGTTTCTCCTCTCCATCCAATTATGCTCTCGATCCTCTCATCACTCCAGTGTGAACTGAGTGAGAAAAGAGAAGGCACAAGTGCTCTCAGCAAACAAGGATCACACACAAACATGAGCAGGGAGGAGGTGGAGATGGATGAGGGGGAATGTGGGTGTGTTAGCATGTGAGTGAGTGAGAGAGAGATAGAGCGAGAGAAACACGGGAGGAGGGAGGGAGGGAGGGAGTGAGGCTAGAAAAATATAAAAGAGACAGAGGTACAGCAGACAGCACAGCGGATTAAATCCTGTCTGAAACTCGAACAATGTTGTTGCTGCAGACTATCTCCGTGTTCTCCGTCACTGTCATACTCTTTGGCTCTCTGGAAGGTAAGGAGGAATCGCACTGTTACACTGGGCTGCTCTGGAGTTTGGCATTAGTGGGATGTCAAGAGGAAGCAGGATGGTGGAAGCAGAATAGTGTGTGAAACCCATTTGCTGGGATGAGCTGTTAATGCTTTGCATGCAAATGAGAAAGAGAGAGAGAGAGACAGAGAGAGAGATGTGCTGTTTTAATGATGCCAGAGTCTCTAGGAGGATCTAGGTGATGTCATTAGGACAAGCTTGCTTCTGGCACCTACTGAATATCGCACAAGGTAATATCTGCAGGATAGGACATGTCACGGTCCACATGTATCTGCCATGTTGCATTTCCATCAAGCCATAACAAAACACACGTGGACGTAGATAAAAACCTCCCTGAACTGAATGATGCATTTGTCCTCTATTGTGCCTCCCCGTTACATCAGTAGGATTCCTCATTTTTCTTGTTATGGTCAGGCAGAAAAAGTATTATAAGTAGACATGTCAGTTCAGTTACCACCAAGTAAAGACATATATAAAGCCATGTTGTATTTACTATTCAGACTAGTCACTTAGAATTTGAATGGTTCTTGGGTTGGATATGCTTTTCTATACATATATCTCATAGCTATCCTTTATACTTGCAAAACCCATCCACTGAAAGATTTTTATGGAAACATTCTCCAGCGTCCAGTCCACTTTGCATAACACAGTCCTTTCCCTGCTCTAACACAAACTAGACCTGCTAGTGGACAGATCAGTTGAATCAGGTGTTTCTGAGCAGGATGATCACTACACGTTGTAGGACACCAGCCCTGCAGTGCCAGATTTGTAGAACCCTATCCAAGGAATTGGTCTCCTTATCACCCTGTCTCTCTCTCTTTCTCTGAGTTTGTCTCTCTCTCTCTCTGTTTCTGGCAGGGAAGGGAGTGCAGATGCAGCGGGACATCCAGTGCTGTATGCAGTACTCACATGGGCACGTGCGGATCAAAGATGTCATTAGGTTCGAGATGCAGACAGAGGGGCCAGACTGCAGCATACGAGCACTCATGCAAGTATTCCAAGCATCTTGGAGTGACTGCATAAATGGAAAATGTGCCTTATTAAATCTCCCAGGCACTGCCATCCTTGCAGGTCGTATATTTATTACTAAGTGCAGTAATTGCAGAGCAAGTGCAGCTCAAGAATGTGCTCAGGCTGGGTGGACAATACCCAAACTGTTCCCTGAGTGGGCCAATTTGTCTGGTGCTGATTTGGACCGTGCAAGATTGAGACATCAGTGCACGTTGGCTCGGAAAAAAGAAACTTGAGCTGACGTTTGCTCTTGCCTGACTCGGTTGTTCTCTCCTGTTCTGGCTTATGTTTATCATGGCAGATTGTACACCAAGAGGGCAGTGAAGTGTTTGGACCCCACCAATAAGAAATCGAGGAGGTTAATACGGAAACTGGCTGAGAGGCAAGCAGCCAAAATCCACAGGACCATGTGGCTCCATCCGCATGGGAACCTGCCCGTCATGTCAGAGGTAATCTAAGTTTCCCTGGGGAGGTCGTGTAATGTAAATCAAAATTATCTCGATTTGTTGTATTAATCCAGGGCAGCTGTGGCCTGGTGGTTAGGGAACTGGGCTTGTAACTGGATGGTTTTCAGTTCGATCCCCAGAGCTGGCAGGTGATCTGAAATGCCTTAGAGCAAGGCACCTAACCCCCAACTGCTCCCCGGGTGCCGTGGCTAGGGCTGCCCACTGCTCTGGGCATGTGTACTCAGTGCCCCCTAGTGTTCACTAGTGTGTGTGTAAATGTGTGTTTCACTGCACAGACTGGGTTAAATGCAGAGAACAAATTCCTCTGTGTGCAATGTTCTGGGGTTTTTTTGCAAGTCAAAGTAGACCTTCTGTAATTTCCATTGGAATATGTATGTATGTAAGTCGTATTCCATTGAAAGTCACACTAATGTAACAAAACTTGGACATGGTTGGGCATCATGATCAGGCTAATAACACTGATACTAGGTTATGAGCTTAGGTTAATAACACTCATACTAGGTTATGAGCTTATCTGTTATTATGGGAAACAATCCTGCATGGACTATTTTTATCAATCCCATTCCTCAAAAATTATATTAATAATATATCCTCTGTTAAAACTAATCTATGTCCTTTTTTTCTCTTTTTTGTTCATAATAAATGTGTTTGAAGTGAACTCTGTGAACCTACCTGGTTTGTGTCTAATGATATTTTGAAGAGCTTATCACAATTATTCTTAAAAGATAGTTTTCCCATGCACTACAGTTAGCTCACTGTCAATAAACAGTCCCTGAAAGCTTCTAACTGAGACCAGAACTGAGTCTTTACAACTCCTTTGCTAAACATGTGCATTTACAGAACAGTCTTACAGAATATTCCTCAAAATTAGAACATTTAGTTGTATCTGTAGTCATTTAAAGGGACTGTGTTGCACTTACAGGACTGAAATAAGTAAACTAACTGTGATTTATTATTATTTTCTTTCCGATTAGATCCAGTAAATGATGAGGGAAAAGATGACTGATCACTCCAGCCTTTTCATCTTTGTCACTATCTTCTTGAAAGTATGTAAATCCATAACTTTCATTACGAAACAGTATGCTATCCCAGCAAGATTGTGATATATAGATGTCTTCTGACCTGACTGTTAATCTATAGGCCAAAGTATTCTCCTTTTTAACTCTGTACTTCAAGCTTGTACATTATCTCTCTATATCATATCTACATCTTATAAGTTATACAAGCTGTTATATAGAGTTAAAGTGATATGACTGTTCTTGGCTCAAATATAGTGCAATTACTGATTCTACTAATGTATGTTAATGCAATCATTTTTTATATAAATAAAGAAATATGTGAAAATTCAGCTTGTATGCTTTTTATTGGAGATGTTTTATGTCCTTGAAAAGTCATTGAATAGATAAGCCATCATCAGAAAACTGGCAGGAAACAGCATGGTCTTTGAATGATGGGAAAATAATTTGCAATCAGCACCAATTCAGCCTTGTTGCACATAGTATGTAAATTTTTATATTCTGATCATGTCCTAAGATTTTGTATTCTAATAAATAGCAGATTAGTCATTTTATAATACAATACAAACCACATTTCCAGAAAAGTCATGGCCATTATGTGAAATGCATTAAAAAACACAATTTGTGATGTGTTAATACTTTTAAAACCTGAAATAGAACAAAGAAAACATTTTCAGTGTTTTCACTGAAAAACAGAGTATATTTTGCAAACGTAAAAAAAAATAGATATATTTGAATATTTGATATATATATATGTATGCATGCATATGTCAGAAGTTTTCACTGATGTGGAGGCAAACACAACTTCTTTAGGAAGACATATGCTGCTGTCGGGATGTTGTCCTATCTTGGTAAGTCCATTGTTATTTCAGCAAGACAATGCCAGGTCTCATTCCATTTGTTACATAACATGGCTTCTAAGACAGAGTGTGGGTGCTTGACTGACCTGCCTGCGGTCCAGATCTGTCTCCTATGGAACATCATTAGGAGAAGAACTGGGCGATGGCATCCATGGTCTGTTGAGCAGTTTATGTCTTGTATCAAGACAACAATTGGTATCCTCATTTACCAAAATATTAAACAGTGTAATTAAAAGGAACGTTTATGTAAAACAGGGCAACACTCATTTACTCACTCACTCACACCTATGGACACTTTTGAGCACCTACCAACGTGTTTTTGGACCATGGGAGGAAACCGTTACACCAAGAGGAAACCTATGAGGATGTGCGGATAACACACTAAACTCCTCACAGACAGTCACTCAGATTGGGGCTCAAACCCACAACCCCAGGACCCTGGAGCTGTGCAACCACAACACCACCTATTGACCACCATGACGCCGATGTTAATATTTACAAATTATAATTAAGTTGTTTAGTAAAAAAATACTGGAAACATTTTCTTTGTGATTTTGTCGGTTAAATAAAACTTCAAGAGAATTAACAAATCAAATATTTTTTGTATTTATTGTATTTTAGTATATGTTAAATATATATACATATAATCTAGTGTGTTTGTGCATGTGTGTGTATGAATGAGCCTACAATCAAATATTAATACAAGTTAAAAACCAAGTCATACATATCTACATATTTCATGTGGTTTAGATCTAAAAATGGCTTAGCATCTTTTAATAAGTTACAGCAATTCCCTCCTTCCCTCCAAATATTTAAGTAAGATTTAGCATTACACTAGACTACTTATATCCTTGGGCAAGGCTCCTAACACTACATCTGTAGCATGGTTAAACTATAAGCAAAGGCATTGTACCTGTACTAAATAGCATTCTAATATCTAACACTGAAAGCTACACAAGATAAACATTTACATTTATTGCATTGAGCAGACATTCGTCTCCAGGGTGGCTTACAATTTAATAATCAGTAATAATTTATAATCAGTGATTAAACCTCTAAAACTCATATCTGTTTAGATACTCATATCTACTCAGAAGTCATTTCCAATGTTACAGTTTAAGCACATACACCTCTATAGTTTGCCTGCAGCTTTAAAGCCTCACCCTAAACATTAATGCGATTGGTTCCTTAGGTTTGTGATGTAAGACAACTTGGTAACCTTAATTCAGACTATTTTGAAACAGATTTCACTCTCATTTCACGATACATATTCTAGTGTATAAACAACCCCACACAGGTAAGTTTACAATGTTAAAAAAAAGAGTTATCTTACAAAAGTGTAACGTCCTGTCTGTTTTCCTCACCATGTGCTCATTTAGAACATGGCTCTGGTTGTTGTTCTTGTCTCTGACCTAGTCCCGCCTTAGCTCCGCCCTCTCGTCAGTGTTTCCTTTGTAGTCCTGCCCTCTTGTTATTGTCCCCAGGTGTTCCTTGTCAGTGCTCTGTGTATATATAGTCCCTTTGTTTCAGTGTCCCCTGGTCGGTTCTTGTGTTTAGATGTGTGTTTCTCTTTCTATGTGTCTCCCATGTCTACCCCTGTTCTCGGTTGTCTGTCAGTCTTCATGTCTGTTCCTGTTACGTTCGTATGGTTAGTTTGTGAAACTCCTTGCTCGTGTTTGTTTGTTTTTTGGTCCTGTTAAATAAAGAATCCTTGCGTTTATGTCCACATCCCTTGTCTGTCCTGCCCAACCGTGACAAGAAGTAGGCACATGCAGCGTCAAGTCTTGCCCAATGTCTTTTATTCCAGATGTGTTTTTGCACAAGCCGTGTCACACCCCTGAACAAAACAAATAACTAAGGGACATGTTATTCCTGAGACATTTATTTGTGTCATGGTCTTTTACATCCTCCCAAAATAATGAACATGATACAGCATATCCAGCTATTAACTTTCAGCACATTTGTAAGCAAATAAACAAAGTTTCAAGCACACACATGAAAAAAAATAATAATAATATAAATAAATATATATATATATAGGGTCAATATTTTAACCAATATTTTAGGGCACTTAATTTATTGATAATTTGCCAACTGAGAAAATTCTGCCTGAAATACAAACCCAAGTTTCACTCAAATGACCAAGAAATCCACTGAAAATGTAATATTTTATGCTGTAATATATATAACTTTACTGGGGAAATTGACTGTTAAAGTCACTGTGTTTTGTACACACATAAACTACAAATGCATGCAAATATTAAATAAAGAGTGACATTACAATATTAAGCACAAATATATGGTAAAAATGTTTTTTTTAATTGCAAAATAATACAGTACTAACGAAATAAATTTAATTTACCATGTCACGTTACACATAAACAAAGTCATAAGGTAAATAAATAAAAATCAGTTTTAAAATTGTGACTAAAATATAAATGACATCGAATGGCAATCACATGCTGTCAGATGAGGTAAAATATTCACTCAAACTTTTAATGCCACTGTTTGCAACATCAAACATCCAAAAGCACTGTCCACTAGGAAACACTAGTATATCATTCTTCATTTACACTTCAATTAGCATTATCCTCAAGCCTCTTTATAAACAGTAATCAGTTATTACAATCACTTTTACCGAAGCTGATGATACAAACATGTCTTCCATGTACTGGTCAGAAGTATAGTACGGAATCGTACATGCTCCCACCGACCCGCAGTGTTAAAGATGTGAAAAACAACTCTTATTGCCAGATTTTATATACAGCTGAGCTCAGGGACATCTGGATTCATAGCTGCAAGACAGCTTCCATGGGTGTGATAATCCCAAGATATTCAAATATTTTATTCATTAAAAAAAAAAAAAAAAATAAAGGTCAAGAGAAGGATAAGTAACTGACTTCATAATTCCCAGCCTTAAATGAAACCACATGTTATATATATATATATATGTACAGGGGTTGGACAATGAAACTGAAACACCTGGTTTTAGACCACAATAATTTATTAGTATGGTGTAGGGCCTCCTCTTGCAGCCAATACAGCGTCAATTCGTCTTGGGAATGACATATACAAGTCCTGCACAGTGGTCAGAGGGATTTTAAGCCATTCTTCTTGCAGCATAGTGGCCAGGTCACTACGTGATGCTGGTGGAGGAAAACGTTTCCTGACTCGCTCCTCCAAAACACCCCAAAGTGGCTCAATAATATTTAGATCAGGTGACTTTCATGTTCATCAAACCAATCTTTCACCAGTCTTGCTGTGTGTATTGGTGCATTGTCATCCTGATACACAGCACCGCCTTCAGGACACAATGTTTGAACCATTGGATGCACATGGTCTTACTGGTGCAATGTGCAATTAGTGAAGATTGGCCACCAGGCTTTAGCCATGAAACCTCCCACACTAAAATGACAGGTGTTTCAGTTTCATTGTCTAACCCCTGTGTATATGTATATATATATATATATATATATTATAGATATTATTTCTGTAGTGAGATATATTATTTCAAGTGAGACAGCTACTGATTAATAAGTTACAAACTATGTTTAGGAAGTTCTCTGCTTCTAAAAAAAATATTGGTCAGAGGATGGGTAAGATAGGGGATATGCTTGACCCCTTTGAGTCTGACTGATATGCTAGGCATTCCTATTCATGGGAGATGCTGATATGGTTTTTGATAACCTGCACTTGAACATTGTCTTTAACAGTATTTGTAATTTTCTGCATTAACATATGCTCTGGATAACAATACTGGGTGTTATTTGTGTGTAATACTTTACATTGTGGTTTCACTGTTTCTGTGCCGGATGGAGTCATTCTCCTGGCAGATGAGCTGGTAAGGCTTTTCATTCTCCTCAATTACAGAGTTTCCAATCTCAGCGTCCTGGTTCTGTAGTTCTTGCCGTGACAGGTGTTCCACAATGCCAGCTCCTAAAGAGTCACCTAGCACATTGGTGGTTGTCCTGAGGCGATCTCTGGATGTAAGTGAATACACAAACATATCTCTCAATAACAACAGACAAATACAAAAAGTTCAACTTTTATCCAGTATACTAGCCACTCTATTGATACAAAAAAACATATTCTGTATTCTCTCAGATTATATGCCTGCATTATGTATCAATAACCTTTTGGAAGAGTGCTCTCTGCTGGAGCTGCATGCTTCAATGTGACATTTAGTTAAGACTTACAGGAACCAATCCACAGCAATGATGAGCGTTATGTCCTCAGTGGGCAGTCCCACCGATGTCAATACAATCACCATGGTTACCAGACCAGCCTGAGGGATGCCTGCTGCTCCAATGCTGGCAGCAGTTGCTGTGATACTGGAAGAGGACATTTTAAAAAGGAGAAAATACAGTTGAAACTTGTGCTATGGTAATGTTTTCTGTAGTATGTGACAAAGTGATCGACTGACGATAAAGAATTTAAACCATGTACTGATGGCTAACAGCTAATACACAAATAACCCCGCGAGTCATTCTCAGCTGCCTCTGTTAGTATTGTGTGTTATTACCTGATGGTAAGAATCTGCCCAAAGTTCAGGTCCATGTCGTTAACCTGGGCTATGAAAATGGCTGCCACTGCTTCATACAAAGCTGTACCGTCCATGTTTATGGTCGCTCCCACTGGTAATACAAACCGTGTCACGCGCTTGTCCACATGGTTGTTCTCTTCCAAGCAACGGAAAGTGATTGGAAGTGTAGCAGAACTTAGGGGAAAAATTAAAATACATATATATTAGGTTTGATGATTTACATATTACTCATATAAAATAGAGATCTTACTTTACAATTTTCAATGACAAATTAATATACTAGACAATGACTCTGAATTAACTTACTTTAAAAATCACTAACAAATTTCCCTCCTTGTGATTGGACATACTTATTCCTTTTGTTATAATCACTGAGATTACCTGGAGGATGTTCCTAAGGCAGTAATCAATGCCTGCAGTAGACCACCAATGAAAGTGTAAGGGTTTCTCCGTGTGACCAGGAAAAAGAGCAGGGGTAGAACAAACAGGCCGTGGATGAGCAGACCAATGATGACACACACTGTGTACATTCCCAACTGCCCTCCAACCTGTGCCAGGTCCTTCATTTCTACAATCTTCCCAGCAATCAGGAAGAGGATGCCAACTGGGGCATACCTGAGAGAAGTGAACAGTCATGTCACAGCTGATGAAACTTAAGTGAACATTAACCACCATCAAATATTTCCCCCAAATCTGCTCCACTGCTGTCACAATACTGGACCACAACATCTTAAAGACTGTAATTTTGCAGTACAGCACATGTCACTCACCAGATAATGATAGCTACCAAGCGCATTATGGCATCATTGAGGCAGTCAAAAAATTCTCTCAATGCCTGGCCCTGCTGCTTCATATTCCCAATCACCAAGCCAAAGCACATGGAGAACACCACTAGGCCAAGAGCATTGACCCCATTAGAGGAGCCAGACACTGGAACTGTCTCTTCCACTGTCTCCTCTATTGTCTGCAGGACTGTGCTGAAATTCCCAGGGGAGCTGAACTCAGTTGTATTGATGCTCTCGCTTGCATTGACCATGACAGTGATGTTCCTGGTGACAACTGTTTTCTTGTAAAGAGTTTTGTACTGAATAGATACAAGAATAGATAGATAGATTTTTGATTGTGCTTCTGTCAGTTATCAAACACAAGGAAGAAAAAGAATGAAACACAAAAGGTGTATACCTGTTTAAAGCAGGCCTCTACTAAATTTGGTGGGAACATATTTCTGTAAGAAGAGTGACAGTACATTTGCATCAAGTTGCACCATTAATCCTGCCATCAATATACTATATTCAAGCACAAGCACAAATGTGTCATTCTCACCTTATAAGATCCAGAAAGGCATCAGCAGCTTGCACAGACTCAATGCTACCACTAGAGGACACCGGACTGTCTCTGTTACCTTTCCCAGGTCTAATAATGATCACCATGACAATGCCAATGAACACAGCAATGAAAGTGGTAAGCATGTAATATACAATGGCTCTCACTCCCATTTTTCCTGAGGCTTTACTATCCAAGGATGAAATGCCTGGGGAAAAGAAAAACAACAAGAGTTTTATCAAAAAATATCTGGTTTAAAGGTGCCATAAAATGCATTTATTCACTATTTTAATGTTTTCTGACATCTATATAGAAGCTATATGACTGTGGTCCTAATCTTATCGTTCTATAGAACCAAATTTCATTCATTCATTATCTGTAAGCGCTTATCCAGTTCAGGGTCGTGGTGGGTCCAGAGCCTACCTGGAATCATTGGGCGCAAGGCAGGAATACACCCTGGAGGGGGGCGCCAGTCCTTCACAGGGCAACACACACACTCACACCTACGGATGCTTTTGAGTCGCCGATTCACCTACCAAAGTGTGTTTTTGGACTGTGGGAGGAAACCAGAGCACCTGGAGGAAACCCACATGGACACAGGGAGAACACACCAACTCCTCACAGACAGTCACCCGGAGCAGGAATCGAACCCACAACCTCCAGGTCCCTGGAGCTGTGTGACTGCGACACATTACATGCTGTGCCACCGTGCCGTCCAAGAACCAAATTTGCCAGACTTAAAACACCCATGTAGCAGACTAAATAACAATCATCAAGGTATGAATTTAAAGTTTACACTTGTGCTTCCATAATGTATGCAACTTATAGTATATTCACTGAGCTCATTTTGGGGCAAACTAATTTATTCGTATACTGAAAACACTAAAAAGCCTGTTTTCTCCCTTGTTTACACATTTTCAGTTTCAACTGATAGGTGATGTATATATTTAAACACATTTTAAAATGACAAATACAGTTATTACAATGAAATTCACAAATAATGACTTTTTGAATTTGTGTATACACGGTAACAGCATTAATGAGTCAAGAGTTCAACAAAACTGTTTAGCATTTTTAATTGGCCCACTTCCTTTTGCATTTGAAGGAGGAGATGGGGACATGTCAATTCCATTTACCGAACTCTCCATATTCAACTAGGCCATGGTAAGTACTGTTTTGCATTATATGGCACTTTTAAATGTAGGCTCCCTATTCAAAATTGACTCACATCCTGAGCAACACTGCGTCTCTCTAACTCTATAAAAATACCAGGAAGTTTACTCTACCTGTAACAAGACTGGACACGATGAGCGGCAAGACCAGCATCTGTAGCATCCTCATCAGTAGCTCACCAGGGAAGGAGAAATATTTTATTTCCCTCGCAGACATATTATAAGGACGAAGAGCAAATCCCAGCATGATTCCTGAACAACACAGGGTACAACATATAATATGCATCTAAACCAAACTGCCACTTAAATATAGCAACATACTGGCAGATATCTGCCAAACCACATGAGTAAATCTTTGCCTTTTCACATATAACCTTTGATCGAACATGTCTAATGTGTGCAAACTGCCATCCTAAAGGTGATTTACCCACTGCAACTGCTGCCACAGTAAAGAGCACAAAAGTGTTTCGCAGCAGAAAAGCTTTGACACTTTCTCGGGTGATAGAACACATCTTGTTCTTAGCTCCTGATACTCGTTTCTGCATGGCTCTGTGCAGCCAGTGAAGATCTTTCTCAGGGTGATCAGGCTTTTCAGAGTCCTCGTTCAGGAAAAGGCTGTTACTGTTTGGGGGCTTCTCATTCATAATCAGCTCCAAGACTTGGTCCAGGAGGCAGGTTTCGTGAGAAACTGAAAGAGAGAGAATGGGAAAGATAGAGGAGATCATTAAAGGAACCTCTCATTTGGGGGAATTGAAGATTAAAGTGAATTCCTGGCTAAATTGCATTAACGATTAAAGAACAGCATTTAATATGTTATTTGACATGTTGTGCATGAAGTGTATTACTGTAAAATAAATAAAAACTCCCCATTTTCATTGTGTTTCTTGTTCACATTAACTGTTTTCTCAATAGAGTTGTCACCGAATCTTGACTCCTACCCTAACTGCTGAGCCTCAAGGTCATGTACCTAGAGCCTGGAAGCTTTACTTTTAAGCTTGTTGTACTACTGTCCCAAAGAATGCAAATCATTCTAAATGTTGAGAAATTTACGGTAAGATTAAGCAAACTAAAAACTTGATTGTGGTGGCAAACTATTTTTTAATCTTGTTTAAATGATGTACTCTGTTGAAGAGGGTTGCATTTTTTAAGTCTACAATGTTCACCACTAACTAACTAATGTTATGAAGGGGAGCAATCTGCTTGGAGAAATGTGTTAACTTTTCAGTTACTAGCACATGACCTCAGCTGACTAATACATTATTGTGTGTTGGCAGAGAGGAACTATGCCATCCTTCCCACACACAGATGGCTCCTGAGATTTGAACCCTGGCTGAGATCTTAGGGATGCTTCTCCTGTACTCAACATGTATTTGACTTTAACCACTCCCAGAGCAGTACCTCATTACATTAATGAAAAACATGAGCAGGTGGCATAACCTTATTAAAAGTGTTTTAAAAATTACACTACTAAATATTGTTACTGCATTATAATTAAAAAAGGTATGGACAAAAATGTTACTCATCTTTTTAGATAACAGTATGTTAAACAGAGTTCGAAACCATATAAACTTTGACACTTTTTTTAATCATTCTGTGAATAATTTCCAACTGAAACACTAACAAAATAAATACCGACTTATTACAAGTCTCAACAAACAACAGTTAATAATAACACAAATACAAACCTCATCATAATTCTGTTCACCATTACACATGCACTGTATTTCCACTAATGTGATCATTGGTAATTCTGTTTCAGACGACCAAAAGGGTCAGATTAAAGCTGCATGAGCCCCTGGCTAGAAACTGCTGCTGTGTATTCTGAGTCTCCAAAGGCACAGGCTTACGCACTGCAGCTCATTTCTGCAAATGGGTTTTGTTAAGATCCATTACACATTAACAATACTGACTCAAGTTAATGATGAATACAGTTTAAGTCTTACACTTTCAGTAGTCTACAATACATTTATAGTGTTATACTGATTTAAAATTACCACTGCTGTAGATGTTGCATTGTGCTGTATGACAAGCTTCACTGGGAGAGTTATACTGGTATGTCACATATTTGGCAAAATACATGAGCCTCTTCAAGCAGCTGTGTCAAAATATCCTGCATAACTAAAAACTATAAAGTCATACAGCTCAACTAGTATGTAAAAGTTGTCTTATAGTGTATGTCTGAGCATCGTGTCTTACAGCAATGGGTGAAAATATAAATAAAAATTAACAATTTTCACCTACAGATATTGCCTTCCTGGAAATACTGGGGACAAGGCAGGAACACACCCTGGACGGCACACAACTCCATCACATGTCATCACATATTTACAAACGCACTCACACACTCTCACCAATGGACACTTGACCATGGCTAATCCACCAACCAACACATGTTTTTGAACTGTGGTAAGAAACAGGAGCACCCGGAGGAAACCCATGCAGACACTGGGAGTAGCAATTCACAAATGTACTAAATTGAATTTTTGCTTAATAACTTTCACGGCAGACTCTGTTCTGAAGAGACAGTGTAACAGTCTGCCACTGACTTGCCTTGTTTTCAGCCCTGTCCATGTGCTATGGTTTATTTTGGTTCCTTGCTCCATTATTGCTCCTCCTATGCCTCAACTTTGAGTTTTCCAGTCTAGTCTCGAGTTTCCTAATATAATCTATAGATTCCCAGTTATTTTACTTTGTCATTTTCATCATAGACTTTAATAAAACCTACTTGCACCTATATCCTGCCTCCTTGCTTTCATCTTTGTTATAAATTCTATGAAGCGTCCAGTGGTTCTTATTCAGTGCCATTCAAACAGGGTGGGAACGGACCCTACCCGGAATCACTGGGTCACACCCCAGGGCAACACATTCACTCACATATTCACTCACACATTCACTCACAAATTTCTTATTACTAGTAGTAAAAACCTCATAATTTCTCTTGCCAGCATCCTACATGTTGGTATTTAAATTTAAAGGGCTTTACAGTTTCTAAAAGGAATAATATAATATTCTTCAAAATTAGATTCCAACATGTGCTAATCTGCATAGCTAATTTCCCCAGTGAACTCACCACTCATGATCGTCTGTTTTTGCTGTGCCTGCCTGGGAGGGAATAGCCCTGCACTTCACACAGGAGCTGGAGGATGAACTGACCACTGGCCAAGCTTTACTTAGGTGCCGATAAACATGAAACAGCGTGTTATCTCCCCTACCCCTGACCTTCACAGTGCTCAAGCTCCCGCTCTATGACCACATGCCGGGCAGCAGTCTGACACACACTGACCACAGACCAGGGATGCTGGGTTAAGCCCTGCACTTGAACTTCAACAATTATTGGCAGAACTGGTCTTAGGTCAGTGTTAAATAGGACAGCTTAGACCAAAGCCCCAGGACAGCAGACTACAAAGGCAAGAGTCCTGATCTTGTCCTTCCAGCACACCACTTTTGTGCAAGAATAACAAATATCCAAATATATCCGAATATAACAGCTCATTAGAATACTTAATCTATAACTGAATTGTTTTTTTAAATTTTACAGTCTGTGTGTAAACTGAGCTAATGAAGAACTACTTGTTACCAGCTTCTAATTCGAATTTTCCGTTCCACCTTAAATGGAGCAGCTGGAAGATTCTGAGGCGACAGAAAATACCTGCTGCATCATTTAAACTGGGACGAACAATTCGAAAAAGGAGGTGACGAATAACAAACTAACTTAAGTGGAGATAACTGCACAGGATAAGTGTTTTCTAATGTTATATTCTCTTTCAGAATGACTAACATTGAAAGCAAGAACAGTTATGTAGCATTTACGTCAAAAATATTAGAATTTGGGGTTCAGCTTTTTTAACAGAAAGGTGAAAAACGAACCTACCCTTGAAACTGACAACTGCTTGAAGTCTTCTCCTCAGAAAGTGTAACCGACGTCGTCTTCAAGTCGTTTCCACAAGTCTCTTCAGTGGCTTCGGCGATAACAGTGTGTCCACGATTTGTGCGGTGAAGCCTGAGGAGAAAAACGAGCAGGAGAAAGAAATAGCGAGAGGTTTGCGTGGGAAGGAGAGGTTAAGGATTCTCCATGCGTGAAGAAAAGCCACCTGCTGCCGTTAGAAAAAGCTGCACAATTGAAAAAATCCCGTTAGTAGTAGTTTTGTAGTAGGAGGCGGTTCACTTGTAGCCAGGAAAGCAAGCAGATTATTTGCTGCCCATATGGTCAGCTTTGTAACCTACAGGTGGATAATTTTAATCACACAGTTCAAATTGAGTGAGAGAAATTAAATGTGGGTAAAACAATATGTATATTTACTTTGGTGGGGGTGGGAGGGGTCACTATAGCGTTTGTTATTGGAAAAATGGCAAAGAAAAAAAAGAGGGGGGGCATTACTACTATCACCCATTACCATGACAACCGGCCTCCATGCTCTCCTTAAGGTCCAGCGCTGTAGTAGAGAGGGTATATGTATTAATGACCCTGTGCCCCATCTTCCCACTCATCCACCCACACATAGTCTTAGGCCTGTTATATGAGAATCCCCACAGTGTGCATTCAAAAGAAGTTCCTGAGGTCTGTCAGCAACTCTGATGTTACATGCAAGGTTATTCTATAATAAACATGAAGTCTTTATGCATTTATTCTTCATATACACTATTCCTGAAAGTCCCTGGAGGTCAGTCATATTACCAAAATGTAATGTATCCTTATTTCAACATAGTCTTTTACTTCTTCAATCTTCATTTAGATGCTTCATTTAATACTTGAATGTATCATTTTAAGTAATTTCTTTTGCATTGCAAAGCATTTCAAACAAAACCTTCAACCATCTTCTGTAACCACTTTATCCTGACCATGGGCATGGTGAGTCTGGCACCTACCCAGAGTCATTGGGCACAATTCAAGAACACACCCTTGATAGTGCACTGTCCCCAAATACACTTCAGGAGGGTTAAATGGTGATGTTACAAATGAAGTACCCATTTCAAATGTATAGGATTGCTCTCTGTACTTTTCTACCCCTGCTTTTGTGACTTTTGTTTGTGGTGAGAGATCACTCCTGGGTTGTAGCATTCCACACACTGTAAAGCCTTCAGTAGTGACAGATGAATACTGAGTTACTTTAAGGGGTTTCACATGCTCCCACATGAAAGCTTCATATCAAGATAAATATTTTATGTTACATCATGCGAATTATGTTATTAATGGTTGATCTCAAGACAACCGCATTAAAAAAGGGAAAAGAACTGGTTCTGGGGAACTGGGGTAAATAAAACTATAAAATCTCATGGCTGTTAGGATTACTCTACAAACTGAGTCACTGGTCCATACGACATAACAATGATATGTCACTTTCCCATGCAGGTTTATTGTTGAAGAGGAGTCGAAAGTCAGAAAACCATTGAAAAAACAAGTGACAAATAAAAGAAGCAGCCGTTAAGACTTGGCATGGGATCCCAAGCGGAGACATCAGGAGTTAAGATATATCAATGCACTGCAGGCCTGAGGCAGTTATGGCATGTAAGTCATATGTAAACAATAACTAATTTTGATAACTTTAATTGGCCAATGCAAGTACAGCTCTAGGGCGGCACGGTGGCGCAGCAGGTAGTGTCACACAGCTCCTGGCTGCTCCAGGTTGTGGGTTCAATTCCCGCTCCGGTCTGTGAGGAGTTGGTGTGTTCTCCCCGTGTCCGTGTGAGTTTCCTCCAACAGTCCAAAAACACACGTTGGTAGGTGGATTGGCGACTCAGACGTGTCCGTAGGTATGTATGTGTGTGTGTGTGTCTGTGTTGCCCTGTGAAGGACTGGCGCCCCCTCCAGAGTTTAATCCTGCCCAATGTTTCCAGGTAGGCTCTGGACCCACCGGGACCCTGATAAGTGCTTACAGATAATGAATGAATGAAAATACAGATCTCACATTGTTCCAACATGTAATGCTTTTAATAATGCATTTTCCTATAAATATGTCCATAAAAGATTAGGAATGTTTACGTTTAAAAGGGAAATCCATTGGATAATTTTTAATTATTATTTCTCATGCAGAATGAGTGGTTATAAAATGTCCAGCATACATCTGAAACTATAATGAAGATTTTGGATTTAATTTTTATCTAAATGAATTTTAATACAATCTGTCAGAGAAGTACATGCAGGGTTATAAGACAAACTAGTCCCCCACTCTTAAAATTAAAAGGTGTTACAAATGGTTATTTAAATGAAGCCATAGAATCAACACCCTTGGTTCATTCATTCATTATCTGTAACCCTTATCCAGCTCAGGGTCGCATTGGGTCCAAAACCTACCTGGAATCATTGGGCACAAGGCAGGAATACACCCTGGAGGGGGCGCCAGTCCTTCACAGGGCAACACACACACTGACACATTCACTCACACCTACGGTAACTTTTGAGTCGCCAAACCACCTACCAACATGTGTTTTCGGACCATGGGAGGAAACCCACACGGACACAGGGAGAACACACCAACTCCTCACAGACAGTCACCCGGAGCAGGAATCAAACCCACAGCCTCCAGGTCCCTGCAGCCGTGTGACTGCAACACTACCTGCTGCACCACGGTGCCACCCACCCTTGGTAGCAGCTTTATTTTGAGGAGTGCACAAATGCATAGCTCCATATTTTAATATTTTACCATCATCAACATTGCATATAAGAACTCAGAAGGCATGTGTCAATTCTCTTGTCAAATTGGAGAGTAAATTCAATGGCTGTATTTGTGCTGAAAACAATGTGACTACATTTTATTTGTGTATACTACATGATTCCTATGAATCTATTTAGAATCCCCAGTTTTTCTTTACCATAACTTTCCACTCTCCATAAGCCTAAAATCATCTATGGAAAGAGATGATAGCAGATTGTATCACTATGGAAACACAGTGGGTCTGCCAGCGAGTGGGAGGTGTAAAGAACGTATGATCTACATTTAGCTGTAGTAATTACGCACTCAACTGCTTGGACTCATGCATGAATGACATGCATATGCACTGAGGAGATTATAGGCAGTTAATACATTGATACTTCTAAACAGTTTGTTTATGCTCACTTTGTGTAAAAAGTTTTAATAATGTGTTACAGTGTTTACTTTATTGACTGATTGATTCATTGGTTTGTTTATTGTTAATCAAGTATTATTTGTGCTGATGCACAGTTGGAAAAAACATTGTTTCACCAAAATGGCAACTTTACAGGAAAAAGGAATGAACTTAAATTTGACCTAATGTAACAAGATTTTAAATCTATGATCTGTGGGGTATGCACGTGTTGTATCGTCCCAGGGAACAGCACAGGTGTACATATATATACATAGACCTGTGCTGTCCCCTGGAAAATCTAAGCCTAAGCAAGTAGAATGGGGGGAAAAAAGCAAAGCAGAGAAATCAATCCATAAATGGAACATTTTAGAATTTGTTGCAATATTTGTTAGAAAACAAATTTTAATTTAGCATTCATGAATTTTTATTATGGATAGCATGCTCAATTGTGGGCGGCACGGTGGCACAGCAGGTGGTGTTGCAGTCACACAGCTCCAGGGACCTGGAGGTGTGGTGTGTTCTCCCTGTGTCTGCGTGGGTTTCCTCCGGGTGCTCCGGTTTCCTCCCACAGTCCAAAAACACACTTTAGTAGGTGGATTGGTGACTCAAAAGTGTCCGTAGGTGTGAGTGACCGTGTGTGAGTGTGTGTGTTGCCCTGCGAAAGACTGGCGCCCCCTCCAGGGTGTATTCCCACCTTGCGCCCAATGATTCCAGGTAGGCTCTGGACCCACCGCGACCCTGAACTAGATAAGGATTACAGATAATGAATGCTCAATTGTGTATGTGTTTTTGCATGGACTCTGGCTTTTATGTCTGGGACTTATTTTAGTTTCTTATATTATTTATCCTTCTATTATAAAGTATTTTGTCTTACAAAGAGTATACTTGCTTACTAATGCATGTGCCAACGTGTGATGTGTGAGCTAGTATAAACATACATACATAGACATTCTGTCCTGATTAATTAATCATTTAGATTTATTTTCATATTTTAGTTTATTATGCAAAAAGAATTGAGTAATTACATAAAACATGAAATGGGCCTTTTATAGAGATAAAATTGTGTTTATCTCTATAAAATGTATAAATTGTGTTATATTCTTCCTGCCGTTTTGATTCAAACTTGTTATAGTTTTATGTCAGCGGTAATGTCCAGTGTCATCTGTTATAGAGGTTTTATCAGGCTGATACACACAGCATAAGTTAAAGCTGTGGATTTGTGTACATAAGAGAAAAGGAGAATGCCAATAGCTACATTAAGAGATGAAAGTGAAAGACCTTGCTGTACTGCAATGACTGAGCAAACAGAGAAAGGTCAGGCAATAGATTTGATGCTTTGAAATGTCACCTGATTACCTTCAGCTACACATGAAGATGCTACAGACTTAAAGGCATTAGATCCCTAAGAGCACACACAGCACAGAACATTGGAACACTTTCTAGTTCTCTCTCTTATTTTCTAAACTGTATTACAGGAACCATGGGACATGATAAGCCATGAGTAACTGTGAACATGGCATAAGTAAAAACTACAGTCTAATGACCGTTCTGTTTATTCAGATTGAAAATATACATATTTTTATACAGTCACATGCCAAAATCTATCAAAAATGTTTTATACAAGACAGTGTATAAAATCCTGGAAAGTTGAGGACCTGTAAAGTCCATGACAATCTAAACAGTGTTAATGTGGCACCAATAACGCCTTTATTGTCAGGTATTTAAGAGATTAGTGTTTTTTTAAATAAAAAAAGGAATATAAAGTACGACTTGATTTAGGAAAAGGCAGAGGAATATTAGTGGTATTTAAGTATAGCTACTGCACAAATATCTTGGTTTTGCTCACAATTACTTTTTAAAAAAATCGTTTAAAAAATATATATATTTCACACTGAAGGCAATAACTGACAGAAGTGTTTTGTGTAGCTGCATATAGCCCTTGCAATCAAAGAATGAATTTAAGAAGTGTTATATCAGATTGTGTAGTAATAAAGAAATATATATGCAATAACAACTGCAAACACATTGTCATTACAACACTGCTACAATTCTTTGTAGTTCATAAGTTCTGAACACATGAAACCGTTTTTGAAAAAGGCACAAAATCAATGCTATGGAATGCAAAAATGAAGAGCATGTTTTTCTACCACACAAACCTACAAAATATAAAAAACAGCTGCAGAATAATCACTGGACGATAATGAGCCCCAGTGTTTAACATATGTGTGGAAAATTACCCCAAGTAAAAGATACAGTCATGTTTGTGATACTAAAAGGAAATTACAACTGGCTGTTGTTCTTTGGCATAATTTTACAGTAAATATGAAATCAACATTCTGTAGCATGGTTAACAAATGACATTTAAATGTGAGTGCATTCCTGATTTCCCTCAGCGTGGCATCATCGAATGTCTAACTGCTGCCTCCAGGGACTTTCTGGTCACCAGAAGCCTAACAATATCTTCATTCTTTTTTGTAAGCCTCTTACGTGCTTGGTCATGTGTCACCATAGTCATATCCCAGCCATTCACCTGTCAGAAAAAGACAGAAGATGTAGAGAACACTACAAACATCTGACATTCAATCTGAAGTCCAACAGTTATATTTGTGAAAGTACCACTACAGGACATCCCTAGACATGACACTCTGACGTTTCACTCTGATATCATATGGCTAAGAGAAAATTCACAGTTTATTATGATTGGATTTAAGTGCAAAATTTCTCTTGTTGTGAATGTGAAATGAGTTGTGATACTGACTAAGCACAAACTGACTTGCTAAGAAAAAGCTGTCGCACATCTGTAACTAAATTAACTTAACTAAAAAAAAAAAATGTAGGAGCTTCAGTGTTGAATTAAAATAATGTTTAAAAGGATACAATGTGTCTTAACACAGCATTTTCTTAGAATAAATCACTGTACGTATGTCCATATTCTATAAAGGTGTCTAATTAATTTAGAATTTCTGGAGCTTGAGGCAAAGACAAAAAGCCAAACAGGCTGATAGTAGCCTCTGGTGGACAAACTGAGGCATTACTTCAGAAACAAAAGGACAGGAAGGATTTTATATGATTGTTCAAAACAAACTCTGCTTTTTTTTTTTTTTTAAAGTGTACATTAAAAAAAACTGTTAAATAATGAATCTCCTTCAAGTTTGATTGAATTCCAAAGTTTTCTTACCTGCATTATTTTATCCCCAGTCAGAAGGCCTGCAACTTCAGCTGGTCCTCCCTTTGATACCCTGGTGACATATATTCCCTAATAACAAAAGCAGAGAACAGTATTCATACACTAGACATTTCTGAAATTTGTAAAAAAAAAAAAAAATTAAATTTCCCCACTTCTTAAGAATGTTGAGGACTTCTCACCTTATCTGTTTTGTCTTCTGAATATGGATTCTGACCTGGATCTTGGTCAATGCCACCTCCGATGCTAAAACCCAATATTAAATTGTCACCATCTCGTAGTTTATGAATCTCGATCCGTTGCTGAAACATGGACAAAAAAACTTAAGTGGGTTTCTTACAGGTGATGCAAAAGAATGCTTGATTTGGTCTGTCAGAATAGTACAACAACCCCATAACCTCAAATTAGTTTTTGTCTCACTTACTCATGTTTACAATGATCAGAAAATCTCCTGAAGGGTACTTAAATAGCTTCTGGTGCTTTGTAAACTGTTATGCAAGTAATATTTATACATACATACTTGTATAGACATATTTACATAATATTAATACACCTTGTATTTCTAAGCATGTTAATAACATTATGTAATATAACAACATGAAATATACAAAACATGAAATACATGTACCCCTGAGTAAACAGCAGAGTTGCTTGTCCTTATAAGGCCACACTCACATGTTTCTACCTGTGAGTAATGGATTTAAGCCACACCTTTACCTGTAACTGTCACTCCAAAACTTTTAATGCAACTTAATAAAACCTGCTTCGTTTATGTTTAAATTCAGGCCATTTTCAGAAAACTACATTTGTTTGGTTTTGTTGGTCACCAAATTAATGCAACGACAAATTGTTTCAAACAGTAGCTAGCGTCTAGTAAACCTGCTGCTAATGCTAAGTTACAGGTAGTGTCTTAACAACATGGCATGGGTGTTAACTCTTTAAATAATCAAAGTTAGCTAACTAACAAATATGGCTAAAACTGTCTAATGGCACTACACGACGCTAAGGTTTACTTATATTACTGAATTTTCCGTTCCACCTTAAATTCGAAAGCAGTTCAGTGTACGGTTACGTACACCAACATTAACAGCTAGGAGTAGCGGCTCTATTTAAGGTGGAACGGAATTTTTTTTTAAAGTAACTGGCGATATGATAAGAAGCCCCTAAGGCTTATCGCTCATACTACACTTATTTAGCACTGGTAATTTAACTGCAAACTACAATATAAACACTCCTTAATTTACAAACATGTACCACAAAATAACCGCTTACTAGTAGTAACCTTATATTCTTTGTTGTTTACGAAAGCTCTTTGTGGAGAAGGTGAATGAAACAGCTAACTGAGCTCAGGAGCTGCAAACTTTCTTCAGTTCCCCACCTTAAAAGACTTACCACCACAGCTGTGACAGGCTGGCCTGGTATGAAAGACATATTAAATATTAAATACAAAGTATTATTTTCTCCACAGGCTGCAAACAGAGAACACAAACGCTTTCTATGTTTTAGGACCGAAGCTCTGTGGTCACACCCATGAATGACAACATGCAGATGACATGCTGGGGGCAGAACCAAACTCAGGATCAGTCCTTCTCTTTTAAAGGGGAATTCCACCGAATTTATAAATGAATTATAAATTAAATTAAAGGGAACGTCTGAGATTTAGGAGAACTATTGTTCTCTGGTTTGTTTCCGCTCAGAAACTCTGCATTCTTTAAAGTGTAACATCTTAGAGGGAAGTAATACTCTAGTTTGTACGAAGTTGAGCTTGACAGTAAGTTTAGTCACTTTGTGAATGATCACCAAATCCCATTTGTAACTCAAGTTGTTAGGTTTTGTAGTACTTTTGAGCTGTTTGCTTTCATACAGTTAGCCCTCTCACAAATGTGGAGATATTTCCACTTTAAGTAATTAGAAACAGTAAAAATAAGTCAATATTACCTACGTCTGGAGCAGGAATAGAACAATATTCTCAACTTGGTTCATGCTTTTTTTTTCTTCAAATTTTGGGGCTTTCTCTGTTGTCTAAAAACTCCAGATGCCTTTTTACTACCGTGAGCAAATAGAGAGAAACCTAGCATACAGGAGTGAGTCAGTTTATGTTTTTAGTCATTTGATGACACCAGGGCTTCGTAAAAACTGAGCTAGCAGTAGAGCTAGCAGATGGTGAGGAAACATCTTCTGAATTTTGATTACAATTGTGAGCCTCTCCTTTAACAAGCCGAATAGGTGTGTGTTAACACGAAATTATGTTGTATGCAGTCCAGCATGTTTAGAGCCCAAAGGCATGGCATATTATAACAGAGGAACAGAACACTTAACAGTTGCTGTGATAGGAACTAGGCATCTGAAGCATCTATGCTAACACACACAAATAAACTATTAGTTGAAAACTCAGCATGAGACATTCATTCATTATAAAAGCATTACATGTTGGAACAATGTGAGATCTGTACTTTCATTCATTCATTATCTGTAACTGCTTATCCAGTTCAGGGTCAGGGTGGATCCAGAACCTACCTGGAATCATTGGGGGCAAGGCGGGAATACACCCTGGAGGGGGCGCCAGTCCTTCACAGGGCAACACACACACACACACATTCACTCACACCTACGGACACTTTTGAGTCGCCAATCCACCTACCAACGTGTTTTTGGACTGTGGGAGGAAACCGGAGCACCCGGAGGGAACCCACGCAGACACAGGGAGAACACACCACACTCCTCACAGACAGTCACTCGGAGCGGGACTCAACCCACAACCTCTAGGCCCCTGGAGCTGTGTGTCTGCGCCACCATGCCGCCAGCATGAGACATTTTTTTACTTAAATATTTTATTGTTATATAAATTGTTCAAAAGCCAATGGAAGAGAATTATTCTACGATAAATGCTTATTTGTTGTGATTACATAAAATACTCTGAAAGAATGTATGCTCATTTGTCATTATGCTTTCATTAGGTAAAACTGTCCTAAAAAGTTTTTTTTTCTTAATTCTATTATATACAGTTAAGTCAATTATTTATACATATTCTGCTTGTGAATATAGGGCACTACAGAGTGGGGTCTATTTGAGTTTCGTTCTTAAAGTCAAGTAGATGTCCTGTAAATATCAGTGGAAGTCGATGATTAATGCCCCCTGTTGGCGAAAAGCCAGAGTCAGTGTCATGTATACTGTCGGTCTACAGCTGTAAATTCTTGGTTGAAATATAAAAAAAAAACTAGACTGTGAATTTACACATATAATAGCAGCCACACTTTGACTGTAGCTGATTCATGTTTCCTCGTTGTAATGAATCATCACTATGCTCCAGTTACAGCCGTCATGGTGATATTGGTCTAGGGAGGATGGTTATAATGCACGTAAGGGCAGAAATGCCTTCTAATGTCAGGTCTGGGAGTGGGCAGAAAATAGCATTACATTTCTCATTTGGTCTGTTTCTGCTCTGAAAAAAAAGACATGGAGGCAGAGTGTAAACATGACTGAACTCAACATGGCCTTTCATTGCAGTGTCATTGTAAACGTTTTTTTACAAGCTGGGGGCGCCATTGAGTCGACATTGGGTTTCCCTTTGTGTCTCCTCAACATCTGCATCACTGTGCTAGTTCTGCCATGTGCTTCATCCAGACGATTGCTTTCAGCACAATACATAAGGACTTGTTTTATACAGAATCTTTTCCTCAAAACAACTGCCACTGAAATTAGTTTATAATTGAAAAAGACATGATTTATAATGCCTCATCTCCTTAGGATACATCACTTTAAAAAAAAGAATACAAACTAGCATTGTGATACAGGGGTTCTGAATTTTTAGCAGACAAAATTGACGATTCAGTTACTACATCAAAAATGACTTTAAATATCTGAGGTATGAATAAGTCACCATTTAAACAGGGAATTAGATATTAATTGGGAAAATATATATTGTTTTTGCTTCCTTGCTAACATTGTGTTAAGTGGTTGTCAGCTTACTTGCCAAATAGTTACAAAAACACATAACTTAAACCTAATACCCTTATTAAAGCTTATTTATTTTTTTTACTGATTCACTGAAAACAAGTATATTTGGTTTCTAGATAGGATTAAATTAAAATCCTAGACAAAGCAATAACCTCATGCTACCACAATGCATTTGTCTAGCAGTTTAGCCTTAAGTGGACCGACCCTTAGCTACATTAATTTCTTTTTGTACTCCTCCTGTAAGAAAATAGCCTCAGCTTGGGCTTAGGTCCCCTCGTTCCCCAGGGCATCCTCAAATTTCAGGGAAACATGTCAGATATGAGCCAGCAGCCATGTGGTCATTGATGTGAGGCACTTAACCACAGCAGAACCTTTGTCAGAAAGACATCCAACCAAAAAGGTTTTAGCACACTACACATAATAAACAGAAACATCTCCCATACTGTGTTTATTATACCATTAACTGATGCCTTGAGTGTCATGCTAATGCTTTGATTGAAAATTCAGTCCACATTTACGCTCACTGTGGATTTTAGCGCTCAAATACATGTAAAACCAGACCCCAATAGGCCCTTGTAGCTATTTCTGTCATTTTTAGGACTGATTGCTTTGTTATGAAATTGTTGGCTGTAGATAAATTTCAGTGAACAACTTTAATCATTGGAGATATGTGTCCCTAAGTGTCGTTTGTGTAATAATAATCACAGTATAGAATACATGACCAAAATTATATTTTTTTTCATCCAGTGTCTTGGAAAACAAGGATTGAACTGCAGTGTTCAATGACCAAAGAATAAATTTTTGAATTAATATTTTGTCTTTATTATTAGTATGCAAAAATATCGGATATTTTTCATGACTGACAGTATGAAATGTTTGGTTTTTTGGACCCAATTTAAGCAGGACTACACACAACTATTCCACAATACATTATTCATTACTGATTTTTCAAGTAAGTGGTCAGGCTTTCCAAATTTTTTGATATAGAAGTCCATAATACCTTCATGAGTCTTCATCTAAGCTACACTCATTATAATTCATATAGTAATTATGATTCTTAGGGTACCAAAAATCTCCCATAATAACTTGCATTTAAAGCTGGACCAAGGGCAATCTTAATCACAGGCCTGAGACTTACTATCTCTTTAGGGCTCCGATCCCATTAGTTTATCATTGTTTCCTCTGAATTATCTTACAATACTTTCTGTCATTGCTTCTTGTCAATGGTCTGTCATTGTGCTTATGCGTGTATAATAGAGTCACCTCTGTTAAGTTTTGCTATTTAAGTAAAAAACCTGAGGTATCCCAAAGTTGAGTGACTCGATCAATGCGCCTAAAGACATGTGACAACGTACTGACCATTTATCCTTCACCATGTACACTAAAGGAGCAAAGAGGTTTTGCAGAATATAACACAACATGAACATTCACGCAGCGACTAAGAAATCACATACTGAGAACCTATAAAGCCCACACAGAACATGGAAGTCAGTTTGAGCAGCAGATTGCGGCTAGTCAACTCAGTTACTGTCCGGGCACGTAAGGCCAGCTAATTGAGCTGCCTGACAGCTGCATGTCTCGGATGAGAGTCTCGATGGGCGTCTTGCCAACCAGCCGCATAAAGAAGAGCTGAGAGATGAGGTTGGCGGGAACAGCTCTGAGCGAGGGCAGACGTAGCAGCAGGCGTCCAAATCGCTGTGGCTGAGTAGGATACTGCATGCGCTCGTATTCAGTCAGGGCCACCTGGGCCTTCTCCTGTAGACTCTCCACATGGGCTGGGTCGGTCAGTCCACATGCATCTAAGACACAAACAGAAGTTCAGTGGCAAACTCTTGGACACAAATGGCACAGAGTGTTTTATTTTGATGGTAGAGGTGTAAAGCAAAAATAGATTTGTTAAAATATATATGCATAAAAACACCAAAAAATACCTTCAGATGTATCCATATTGATGTTAATTTTTAGCCAAAACAAAAACAAAATATTGGGCACCCAGTCAAATTTGTATTATTCAGTCTATTAAAAAAATATTAAAAGCCTATGTTTGGGCCTTTATTTTAATTTCCCACACTTATACATACTTTATTACACAAAAGGTACTACAACATAAGCCACGAGAATAATTCCTTAGTAATAAATCTGCAATTTAAGAGGTTCAGGTGACATATGCGTTATGTCACATTCAACTTACAAGTCTGAAAGGTTACTGAATACATTTAAATTCTAAGCGCTAATAAAAAAAAACTTATTTATTTAAGTGATCTGTAGAAATTGACTGAAAAAATGGCTGTTTAGTGGGTTATGAACGTGCAAAGTTACATGGGTGATTCCATTTTATAATATTTTGTGATTTTAATATGTTTTTAAACTGCTGCAAAATATTCCCCTTACTCCAAATGTAAAGCTAATGTAGCAATGGAGTCTGTGTTAATCTTAAAACATATTTATGTGGTTTGTGAAATGTTATAACAATGTATCTATAAAACACAAACTGCATACCTAAAAACGGTATTAGTGGACATTCTGAGGACTTCCAGACAACAGTCTGAGGCTGAGGCAAGTTTGTGTGTTTTTGCAGTACGCACATTGACATTGATGGCTAAATATTTGTACCTGTTAGCTACATTTGTGTTGATACTTTTTCACCAGTGCAAAATAAAGAAGTAAGCAAAAAATTGTAAATCTTTGTTTTAACAAGCGGTACAAAAAAAAATCATCAGTCACCTGGTGAGAAGAGGGCAATGGCTTTCAGGCAGCTGTACTCAGCAGAGTCCACTTGCAGTCGCGTCAGTTTATCCACTTGGTCCTGGAAGACGCGAACCTGGTCCATGAAGGAAACGACACGTTCGGCAGACATAGGTGAGGCGTGGAAGCCTGCGGCAGCGAGCAGTGGGGCCATGTGGAGCGGCAGAGCAGACTGCGCTGCGTTCAGGATGAACAGTTCACTCCAGCTTAGCCGCAGCAATGCCACCTGCTCAGAGACCGGCAGGTCAGGGAAGAAAGGAATGTTCCGGGCCCACTCAATGGTGCTGAAGAGCAGTCGGGCTGCCAGCTCACAGATGTTGTCTATTCCCATGACGGCGCTGTTGCCTCCCCCAAGCTGCTGGCCACACTGGGCTCCATAACGGCTGTTGGGATATGGCTCGGCTCTCAGGAGTTGGGTTATGAGCTCAGGGGCAGGCTGACCATTGAAGAAGTCGCCCCCCATGCCTGGTGCACCAATTCCTCCACCACCGGCACCACCAACCATGGAGGTAGGGCTGATGCCAGAGTGGGATGGAGGGATTCGTCCACGCTGGACTGCTGCAGGGAAGAAATGCAGATAAAGAATTATGATTCAATACAGGCACACATCAGTGTTCCTCTTTAACAAAATGTAAGTTGAGCTGCGAAGACAGATTTCCTTATGTTTCCTTTTTTGCAAAGGAACAATATAGCTAATATACAAAGGAAGACTCTGTACTTTAATGTGAGTTAGTTTAAAGACTAACTTTAGTGTTTAATCCTACATTGATAACAGAATGCATCATCCTGCATCAGCTTCTGAGAATAGAAGAACACTCTGTCTCTGTTTATGCTAATGTGTTAATGTCCTAGATAACCCGGTCAAGGATGCACTGTAACTTTTACAGGACAGTGAGGCGATGCTGACCTTTTTGTACACTTCCACCACCACATTAATCTTGTGGTAAAGCAGATTTATAGCTGGCAGTTCAGTACTGAATAGTACGGCTTAGAGAACTGCCTCTGGCACCAAGCCTGCCAAGGTCACACAGGGACAGAGGAACAGGCTTCGGACTTTTGGCTGAATGCCAAGCTAGTCTCATAATGAGATGTTGGATGTTAATTAAATAAACTATTTCAATTTTTGCCATTAGAATTGCTTTATATTAGGGATTGATGAATGATGACTGGACCAAATTCATCAAAAATGATAACATTTAAGATCAATCCAAGATACAATTAGGTTGCTATAATAAAACAAACTATTCATACTAAATTCATTGACAGGTCTACAAAAAGGGACTTCTAAGTAGTGTTCTAAGTAGTTAATCTTTAAAATAATATACAATCATATAATTAAATATATATATATACTATCATATAAAAATTATGCTGAAAGCATACAGCACTCTCGTTTTAGTATAAGAAAAAATATGCAAAAAAAAAAAAGTTTATTTGGGGCAATGAAGATCCACTTTCACTTCCCTATTTATTTTACTGAATGCTTCCTAAAGAAGCCATGTTTATAAATGAAAATTGTGAACAACCTTTAAATGGTCCATGTAAATGTTGCAAATGAAATCAAAATGAACTATATCTGAAGAATAATTTGCACTTATGGACTGCATGGATTGAAGTTTTGAGCTTTTACGTCAACATATTTTACTTAAACAATCAAGAAATTCTTGAATTAGATATATGATTGTAGGAAAAAAAAGAAACAACACTTACAATTTTTTGTTTGAAGGGCCTTCAACACTAAAAATAAGTGTTGCTTATTTTTTTTCCCTACAATTGTATGTCCAGTTCAAGAATTTCTGTTCTTAGACAATAAAGTGTAATGTAGGTCAAAGGCCTAAGGAAAGCTAGAATACCTACCCTCTTTTCTCATGCCCACACGGAAGCATTTCTTCAGACGGCAGTACTGGCACTGGTTGCGATGGTGCTGATCGATCTGGCATTCTCTGTTTGATCTGCAAAACACAACCAAAACAAGAAATATGACTTACTCTCTCTGCATTTCATAACCAAGGCTGGTACCAGCATGCAGTCAGCATATCTGTGCAGCATTTTCTTTTCACTCATAAACCATATCCTTCAGGTTAATATCATTAGATTCAGTCATTTACAGATTTGTATCTGAGAGGCTCTTCTTAATAACATCTTCCCTGCAGCATTTATCAAGATATAATGGCAAATTTAATCACACCACTACAGAACTGATATGTTAAGGACTCACAATACCAGCAGTGACATTTTCACAAAAACATATTTTCAATTATTGACTGATAGTGCTTGTCAAGGCTAATCTGTCTTTTTTATAAAACGAATTATGAGTGTGCATATTATGTAAGAAGCCAGTTAAAGCGGTTGAATATATCATATAAAGCATATTCGGTTTTATCAACAAAGTACATCCTGTAGCATCCTCTCCAGTAATGAACAGTGCAGGGTCACTCAGCTTGCAATAAAGGCATTCCACTGAAAAGCAATTGAAGAGTCAGTGTTGAGCCCTGGCTCAGATGCTATGAACATAATGTGACTGGGTTGCTACGCACCCTCATGAATTGACCCCCTGAGATGGCCGGCCTTGGTGGCGTACCATGTTTGAGAAGTTATCAAATAACTGGCCTTGGTAAATCATCAGCCCACACAACCTTGACATGGCTAAAAGAACGTGCATCCATTTCTGCATTTCTGTAGCTGCCATGGCCACAGTCTTCTTTGTCCATTGGTTAAAACCTATTCTCAAACAGCACAGGAAGCCAGAAGAGCATTGTCTCTGCAGAGATGGTAAAATGGCCAAGTGAATGTGACAAATGAGGGGATGAACTGCAAGGAACCAGAAAATCAGCTGAAATGTTTTGAAGGGTTTATGTTGTTTCCATTTTTAGAGAGGAATATGACCTTTCCTGAATGCTTTGACCAAGGCATGGCCTTAAGAGCCCAGGGTGCATTCCTTACCCCAGTAATGAGGCAAAATACAATGTTTAGTGGTTTTTTTTCCCATACTAGTGTTAATGAACAGTAGCTATGTATACGAAACCTGTTCTCCAGCCATTATCGCTTTTAGTCACTGGCTATTATTCCATGTTATTATTTCATTCCTACTATTAGCTATATCACTGTGTAGCATAATGCGTTTGACCACCTTTATTCTAAACATGGATTTGATGCTTTGGGATGTAACAATGCAAAATTGATGTACTGATATTAAGCTAATATTACAATTTAAAACTCTTTAAATCTTTAAATTAAACATCATGACTGCTTGCATATGACTTTAAAATGAGCACAGAGCATGTAGCATACAAATTTCTTACAATCTGCCCAGGAGCTCAACATATGACGTCTTACAGACACTTAAGTTTCTACTTAAGCCAGAGTCGAAAATCAACATGATGAGCCAGTTACTTATCAAAGTACTACTGAGCACTTTTAAGGGATGAGCTCAGCCTCTGCTGTACTGGACATGTGTGTGCGGTTTACATTTTGGAGCCTTGTGTCAACTGAAAACATTTGTAATAAATACTATGAAGGTCCCCTGGTGAATTTAAAGTGGTAGCAGTCCTGCTCAGAGAACTGTGGGACCAGTAATGGACAGCAGGTGATGAGAAGAAAAACTAATTGTTAGGAATTTCAGAACTTCCTTTTAATAATTGTGCAACATTTTCATTCAACAAGATTAAAATCGGAAGTACTGAAAACAACGTGTAGCTGTGGAGACCTGTCTATTTACAAACTAAATGGCAGAGTTTTCCTGTGCGTAATCAAGCTGAATTCTAAATGC
This sequence comes from Hoplias malabaricus, assembly GCF_029633855.1. Classification (NCBI taxonomy): domain Eukaryota; kingdom Metazoa; phylum Chordata; class Actinopteri; order Characiformes; family Erythrinidae; genus Hoplias; species Hoplias malabaricus. The sequence continues at coordinate 24,103,956 of NC_089815.1, read as the reverse complement.
GTTCTTAATGGATTCCGAATGCTTACTTTATATTTATTGAAATGGAATACATAATTAAATACATACATTATATAAGACTGCTTATATGCATATTTAAAAGAACAAAGCCAAGACTTGTTGCAGGTAACCAGTATTTACCCACTGTTACAAGATTATTACCTCACCTGCAGTCCGATCAATAGCTATTACTGTGTTTTACACAGTATAAAGTAAGTCTTGGCCAGGTTCATACCCAGATATCCAGAGTTCATTAAATGGTCATGAAAATTTAGTAAAAGTGAGGGGTGTACATTTCAACATCTCACCATTTAGCTTTCATATCTTTAGGAAACAACTAAATGGACCATGAACTCTCCAATTAGATGACTACAGTGCCATTTTAATAGTTTTTTACTTAAAGTAAATGTGACTATTGGAATTATTTTTCAGCCTGAGAACTTTTAATAACTCTTATACAGAGAAAACCAACTGGTCTTCAGTATTCCTTATACTTTACTGTTCAAAATATCCTCAGAAGAAAAAAGAAACCTTGTGGCATAGTTGACAGTATTAAGGACAAAGACCATCCAAACCTGATCTAACACGCTTTAGTTCTAAGACTGACTTGTTAAATTCAGTTTGATGGTAGATGGTAGTTTGGGTGTGAAGAACATTATATTATTTCTTCATCATTTTTGCAAAACTGCCTTCTACTTTTGAAATCGCAAAAGACTGCTAAATGCAATGGGTCGTTCTGACCAATCGGTGTTTCATAGTAAACATAAAGACTACAATATAAGGGCTTTGTCTCTGTCACCCAGCCTGAATCAGGAGGTTTTGAGAAGGGTCTCCTCTCTTACCTGCAGGTGTAGCTGAGGTTGCGGCGAATGCTCCTCTTGAAGAAGCTCTTGCAGCCCTCACAGGTGAAAACACCGTAGTGTTTGCCGCTAGATTTGTCCCCGCAGACCACACAGTCCACCACACAGGCCTTGTCGTCCTCTCCCCCTTCAGCGTCGCTGTTCCCTGCCTGCGGGGAGCTCTCATCCTCCTCCCCCCGCAGGTAGCCCTTCTCCCCCAGGCCATTGGTGCTCCCATTAGGGTTGCCCCATCCCCCACCCACCATGGCCATCGCTGTGTTGCACCACCAGGGTTTAGAAATTACCCCCCCAGACAGTGCTGAGTGTTCAGATGTTCAGACTCTCCCAAGACTGAGAGTTTAAGAGAGAGTGAGTTCAGCTTACAAACATCAGCTTCAAGCCTTTTAAAATGGGGAACTTGCAGTGGAAGATTATGAACCTTTTCAAAAATAGAGCCTTGATGCCTTCACAGCTGTTCCACACTCCTCTTTGTTTCTAGCAGTGTTCTTTAGTCAATTTCAACCATGGGCTCATGAAAAAAAAGAGGTTCCACTAAGACGTTCAGAGTGCAGAGCACAAAATGCAGACAGACCCTTGTACAGGAAACAATAAATTACACATAAACCTGCAACAGAGGACAGACACCCCCTGCAACAACACAGAAACACCACCACTTGGAAACTGGGGCAAAAGTAACGCGCCTACCAAGGCAAACAAGAAAGCCACATCTCAGCTCACAAACTCTGTGGCACTCATCAAGCATGCAAAAGGACAGTTGCCCTACCCCCAGGTCACCAACAAGTCAAACCAGTTCCTGACTGTGTGAAGAGTATGTTGGGTTCAGAGTGTAAACAGGCTTCTTGTTCAACCACATACACACAACTTCAAAACAGCAAGCAAACCCCAATCACTCTTCAAAATGTTCAAGAATTTGTCAGAGAGTTCTGGACATTTGTTTCACGCCACGAATGCATTCTGGACCTCAACTTCATACAATGTAGCGTTAACATTAGACATGCTGAACACCCAGACCTGTTTGGAGACTACAAGGCATGCAATTAAAGCATATCTTCAAAAGCAGAAACCTGCTAATGATAAACAGAGTTCTCCTGTGTCTCTCTTTGAAGGATCAAAGTTCAAGGAAGTCCTTTCAAACACACTCACAGTCTCTCTCTCTCACACACACACACATACATACATACACCCTCCCTCTCGCGCAGTCTTGGATCTTCTCGCGTGCTCGTCCTCGCTCTCGATTCAGGTTCTACAGCAACGCTCGGACACTAGCGTTAATTTCGACGGTTATTTTTTTTTCGACCACGAAGAACCACGGGTCCGTCTTCTTCTGGAGCCTCCCTCTTTTCTTCCTCTCTTTCTCTCTCCCTCCTTCCCTCCCTCCTTCCCCCTCTTGTTTTGTCAGCGCTCGCCCATCCAGCAGTAACGGCTTTCGGGGCTTCAGCTTCGTCACATTTGAGCCAATTTGCGCCCTCGCTTCTTGTCTCCGTCCGCGGCTAAGAAGCGAAAGGCTAACCGTTAGTTAGTCCCGCGGTCGCTCCGAAGAGACGGAAAAACACAGAGGAGGTAGCTCTGGCTCGGTGGCGGCGAGTGGTCAACAAACCCTGGTCTGTTTCTCTCTCTCTCTCTCTCTCTCTCTCTCTCTCTCTCTCTCGCTCTCTCTCTCTCTCTCGCCCGTGTGTGTGTGTGCTCAGGGATTTGACACTGCTATTCAAGCCCTGCGGTTGCCATGGCGCCGCCTTCCTTATATGGCCATTGGAGTCAAAGAGCAGCGAGTGGGCTGCCGAGGGCTCAACACACACACACGTACACACACAAACAGCCAGAGAGAAGAATGTGCTGCTGCCGTCCACGCTAAAGCCCTGACCCCGGCCCTGCCTCCCCCCACACACACGCTCACACACAACACACACTCACTTACAGAGGCTGTTAACCCCAACGCTGCCACAGCATAAGAGGGCTAAACTCTCCCATGGCTGCGGCTCAAACCACACAATACATACTGCACTATACGTTCAATGCTGTATTATATTTGACACTCTTTATCATGGCACTAGTGTCGGGAACGTCAGTTTTTTATTGGTGTGCCACGTGCAACTTTTTATAATTATATTTAACTTAAGAAAAAGCTCAAAACGTAAGCGTCCATGCTAATGGCCCAAGGACACGTAGGACATTCTAAAGGTGTACTTTGTATTTTTTTATAAATGAGTCTATAGCTTGAGTAGTCATTGAAAATAAACTATAAAAATATTTCCATATAATATTTACATGTATAATGATTGAAACGTGCAGGCATTTTCAAAATTAAAGATGGAATTCCCCTTTAACACATGGCTTAAACATGTGGCTGTGTAAATCCCACAATAATCATTTTCAATTAGTCACTTTTTTGTCAGCAGTAAGCATATGAGAGAAGTTTAATTCAGTTTCTCGTAACCCAGTGTTTCCCTCTGAGGGTACATTTCTGTCTTGTATCACAAAAGAACTAAAAAACAATTCACGTTCTTACATCTCGAGTTCATGAAGCAAAAGCGGTTGGTGTGGAGAGGTCATCAGTGAGCCTTCAGTGGTGTTAATCTGAATTACAGCCGCTCTTTGATTTAAGCGTTTGTGGAGGAGGGGAGAGAACAAGCCCCACTCAGACTCTAATGAATTACATTCTAATCCCAAAACTTCATTTACCCACCCAGGGCACAGCTATTCAGTTCTTGTCCTTCAGTTTAAACCTAACCAGCTTTTCAATGTAGATGTCTATTGCACTGGGCTTAGGTATTTTATTATATTCTTACAATACATGATTTATTTATAATTCAATACATTGCTAGACAATTGTGAGCTTTGTACTGAAACATATTACTTAACTTTTATTTTGCCATGCTTTACTTTGGTCATAAATATATGTATATATTAAATTTTGTGTGTCTACATATAAGAAATGTTCAGCATAAAAGAGCACTAAAAAAGATGTAGGGGTTGTGGTAATTGATCAGACAGATAGGATGGCAGTTAGTGCTTGTCTTTGGGACTGGTATGCCTTCAGTCCTCTTCGTTTGTTTTGTGACCCTGTGCGTGTGTGTGTGTGTGTGTGTGTGTCTTAAGATTGGACTGCTGGCCTTTGAACTGCACAACAGGAATGCAGCTGCTCTCTGCTGGAGTCTGGTAAGTTTGGATTTGTGCATTCTTGCATTCTTACACAGTGAGCAGACCTACTGGCAAAATGAATCGTCACAAACTCCACTGGCACTGAGTCAAACCCTCTACTCTACACAAGTATCATATGCAATAGTCTATTTTTCCTGGAGCAGCACCTTTAAAAATTCATACAAGCGTGACCTCTTAAATTGCAGGGGCCAGTATGTAAGGCCACACTTAATTGCCTCACTCTCATAATTGCACACAATAGACTGCCACATTAAAACTGTGCTTATTTTAAGCAGTATGTTTCTAGAAATAGTGTAGAAGGAGTGTAACATCATGAGTGACATTATGGCTGTGATTCAGTCATATTTCAGTATGTTAATACAACTGAGATTTATTTTCAAATACAATGAATACTTAGTAGAGTGGAGGAACTATTTACACAGCAGTGTAATATATATAAAAACTAGTGGGAACATACTTTATTAAATATTATTAGACCTAGTTATCATGTAATAATCATTTAACATGTTTGAAATCTAACTGCCCCTTTCAGGCCGATGTGTATCCAAACATTGATGCTTTTTAACACTGTATTTTTGCAGTTATTTACAAATAACATAATAATAACCCAGCAAATGGATGAGTATTAACTTCGCACCCATTTTATTTATAGAACAGCCCACTAAAATATGAAGTTTTGTGCTATGATCAACTTTGAATGTAAATTTGCTTAACATTAAAAAACATAATTTTACAAATTTTAAAAAATCAACAAAAGCAACCCAACAAGAGCAGTGCAGCAGAAGGAGCTGGACACAGTAAAAGTTAACGGAGCACAACCTCCATAACATTGCTAGTGCTTCAGGTGTGGAAGAATGCAGGCAGTGTGTTTAAACTTTAACCATTTCATGGCCTCATGAGCTAGTGCCATGTGCAACATGAGGTTCTGGCGGCCTCACTCTCAGCTCCGGAGGACCCTCTGACCTCCAGAGAATGGACGAGCAGCAGAAAATAAACAGTGCACTGCAACAGGCAGAAACCAAACATCTGTTGGGGTGATGGAAGAGCAAAGCCGATCAATATCACCTTTAACTCCAAATCAAACATGCACTCGTCTGGTGGGAAAGTCACACTCCAGCGATTGTTATTTAAATGAGCTGACTGGGTCTGATATGAGTTGAGGACCTCAAAGATCTGAAAGTTAAGGGTAGATTTTGTTGAAAGCATTTGTTTGTTTTTTTCCACAATAAGTGGATTTAAAAAAAAAAAGTTTTATTGTATGTTTTTAATTATAAGACAATTTAAAGAAATAAGGATTAAATTTTTTATATTTTAAATGTATTTTTTATATTACGTTTTTACGTAGCCTGTCTCCACATAACACAGAGGTTCCAGTCAGAGCAGTGTTTATCTACATAGGTCAGTCACTACATTACATTCACTTCACTTGTGTTTGTGTATATATATATATATATATATATATATATATATATATATATATATATATATATATATGTGTGTGTCGACTTAAGTTATGACTCACTTTCTTTTCCCATAAACCATTAACGTAAACATATTGAGATTGTATCACCACAAGATCTGAGGACATGGTTGTGGTTGAGGTCAAGACAGTTCATGGGTTGGCTGAGGTTCTACAGTCGGGCTCTAATGGACTCTAATGAAGATATCTCTTTAGATAAATGGATTGGAGAGCTGTTTCCAACAGCAGTAACACAACTCCTCCTACCCTTTACATTTGAACTCTGCTAATCCGCCTCTCTGTTCTTAAAGGCAACGAAGGCCTTGTATTCAGAGTCTGAGCTAATTGGGGACACAAATGAGCCCTGGAGTTCTCATGCTGGGTTTTACACTGTTGCATTGATGTGTTGGTGTTGGGGTTACAGGACCGATGCCATTGTGTGCGTGCGTGCCCCAATGCCAACGTGTAAGAATGACTAGGCATGTTTGGTCGCTTGATTGAGGTCAAACCTCTTTTTATCTTTTTATCTCAATAACAGCACTTTCCTAGTAAACAGAGAATGCAAGAAGTGCAAAGGTGAATGTAGAGGATGAGTGCATGAGATTAATAAAATGGAGGGAGGGTGACAAGAGAAAAGCAGAGAAAGGGAGGAAACAGGCAGTATTGACATCTGTGAGAAAAAAGAGAGTGGAGGGCCTGAGCATGATCTCTTTATACTACTCGTGGGGGCAACATATTTAAATAAGAAACGGATGTTTGGAGTAAATGAGCTGACCTTAACCCTGTAGGTCAGCACCCTCTGTGTATGTGTATGCGTGTGTGAGTGTGTGTGTTTGAAAGAGAGAGAGAGAGTAAGTATGCTTTAGAACCAGGGGGTCCGTATTAATCCATTGCCCACCCTGTGATTGACAGCCTCTGTCATTGTTTCCCAACACTGAGGATTTTTCCCAGGCATTTGAGCATCACCAATCTCCTTACATTCAGCAGATGCAAGAGCTTTATGGCACCTTGTTTTCCCATCAATCTTTTTCATTTTGCTCTTGTTCCTGTTTTTGGGCCATGTCCTTTGCCTCAAATCTTATGTATGGGACTGTGTGTATGTGCAATGCACAAATTAAATTATAAGTCATGTATTGTGGACTGTATATCAAAGTATGATATCTTTTCAATAAAATAGTAAAAGTATTGTCAACATTTTGATGTTTTTTTTTTCTTGTAAATGTTTTGTTGCCAAAATCCAGTGAAAATATAATTAATACAAAAAAAAAATACATTTTCACCAAAGTGAAACATATTTAAATGCACAGAAACTGTTAATTAATTCCAGTGAATATAGTCTTTTTTTATTTTATATTTTTGTACTTCATTAATAACAGACATTTAGGCCAGTTCTAGGGTTTTTAAAAATCAATGATATCACACTTAAAACTGCAATAGTATGATATGTATATATCTTTTTGAGTGCATCTTGTTGAATCTGAAGCACCAACAACGCCACCACAAAATTCTTTATTTTTAAAGCACAGTAGCAATTATGAAAGTAAATGAAATTATATTAAGTGTTGCTGTTACTGTGTGACCCTGTGTGACACAATGTCTGAAGATTGAGAATAATTACTGCCGGCTGTGGGCTTAGTCACCAAGGATTAGGACGGTCAGTGCTCTCCATGCAGCCAAACAGCTCGTCCAAGCCTCTGATCTGCTTTATCACCAGGGCAAGCTCAGGCTCGAGTCGCAGCCCAGCACGCCCTCCTAACCCCTGCATTCACACGCTTCAACAACGGCTAGGCCATCCTTTGACCCCTGGGGGTGTGACACTCAACCTTTGCCTCAACCTCCTGACCAGCGCTCACAGCTGCAGTCGACGGCCCGAGGCTGGGGGCCCTGAGAAAAGGTGGATTCAGTAAAAGGAGAAGACAAATGGCTGAGCTGGGATCCTCTGGCCTCAGCCTCTTTTGTGCTCCTTTTGTTTGGCAGTGCTGAAGAGCCACGTCTTCACGGGAGTGTGGCTTTTTTGCATGAAGAGAAAAAAAAAACACATGACCTCTGGTAAATGCTGCTCCCCTTACCCGTGATCTGTGTTCTCACTAGTGTTTCCACAAAGACTCCCTTAAATGAGCAGGATTATATGCCTCTAATAATATAGTCACAGGAAGACTTGAGAAAAGAGCACTCATCAGCAATTAGGCTGTCTACACCGAGTCTTTCAAAGGTCGCTCCAGCTGTTGCTGCACAAACCTTGCAAACTGTATTTAGTAAAGATCATTTACCAGAATATTTTAAAAGACAGCATAGAGAAGAGTCTAATGATAGGAACATCATTAAAGATAAGTTAATTTGTTTAAATAATTGACATAATTCACTGTGTAAGTGATCAGCAGTGGTAATGATCAGCAATGCCTGAAAATAGCAGCCATCTCAAAGCTGGAATACTGTTTGTATCTTCATGTAGTGGAGTTCAGCTTGATGAGGCATTAACCTCCATTGCTTGTTAGCTACATATACCTATTAGCACCAGTGTAAGACTACGGAAACAAACGTATCTTCACTGACGACCTACATCCGAGGTAAACTGAAAAACTAATTATTTCTTTATTTTCTGTTCTAATTGAACAGATCTGTTAATAAGAAAGAAGCAGAGCTGTCATTATGGCATCATATTAGTTCTGCTAAACTTGTTCCAAAATGCCTCTCACAGCACAGTCTCCTCCTTCTTAAACTCCAGTGCCTCCAGCGTAGCCTTGAGCTCAGACAGTTGGGCAGCGTGACGCTCTGTCATGGCCGTCATTTGTCGCTCGAGCCTCCACAGCTGCTCATGGTGCTTCTTGCGTGTATTACTGTACATGCTCATGGCTTTACTAGAAAAGAAAAGCATGAGATTAATTCAGCCATCCGTAGCATGTTTATTCAGTGCTATGAGCTTTTCAAGCAGCAAGAAATATGATTTACATAATTGTTTTTATTGACAGGAATCAGTATTGACTAGTTTTGATATCTGACAAAAATATACACTTTGAATATATTTAATGTTCAAATATATTTATATTTAATATTTAGTGGCCATAATTTCTTTGTTATTTTTGTCAGCCTCTGATAGATATCATAATACTGTACTTGTGACAGAGAGAGAGGCGGGCCACTTCATCCTTGCTAACTCTGCTCTGAGTGGTGCACTCCAAGAGGGCGGAGTCCACCGATTCTCGTAAATATGTCACCCTTCTCCTCAGTGTCTGCTGCCTGCCGAAGAAAAAGGAAAATTACTTAATCATTATGTAATTTATTAATTTAAATCTACAGAGACAATATTTTTACTAAAATGTGGTTGAAGAGTCTGTTTTATTAGGTCATTACAGCATTGGTTGACACTTAGAGTCATTTTTGAATCCACTATGGTATTTTAGAGAATTCTTTAAATGCCTGTAATTCCTTTGTTCACCTTAGTAGTGCTGCTCTGAGTTCTCTCATGATGGCGTGATTCCGTGGCCCAGGAATGTCCCCTCCACTTTCCAGCTTGGTCCGGTTCTCATCTGCCCTCTAAAACAAAACATAACAAAACAAAAAAAGACTTGGTTCCAACTGATGTGACGTTTGCCTTTTTAAAAATTTCACAAAATATCAACAATACTGAGAATGCAGCATAATGCTGTAATCATCAAACTATCCACATTTCCATATATTTGTCACTCCTTAAACTCTAGGAGTATTATTAATTTATTCATATTAAAGCTTTTTGTCCATAAACAACCATGATTTATTCATTAATTCATTGATTGTCTATAACCACTTATCCAGTTCAGGGTCGCGTTGGGTCTGGAGCCTACCCGGAATCACTGGGTGCAAGGCAGGAACTCACCCTGGAGGAGATGCACACTCACACATTCACTCACACCTACGGGTACTTTTGAGTCGCCAATCTACCTACCAACATGTGTTTATGGACCATGGGAGAAAGCTGGAGCACCAGGAGGAAACCCACGTAGACACTGGGAGAACACACCAAACTCCTCACAGACAATCACTCGGAGCAGGGCTCGAACCCACAACCCCAGGACTCTGGAGCTGTGTTACAGTGACACTACCTGCTGCGCCACTGTGCCACCCTACTATGATTTATTCTGTAATTAAAGTGAAACTACTATACAAAATACACAGATCGGTCATAACTTTAACAGCACCTCCTCGTTTCTACACTCACTGTCCATTCTCTCAGCTCCACTGACTGTAAAGGAGCACTTTGTTGTTTCATTATCACAGACTGTAGTTTGCCTGTTGATCTGCATGCTTAGTTTGTTAATTTTAATCGTGTCCTTCAATGGCTAGAACCCCCAGGGAACCAGCACAGTGCAGGTAGTATTTGGCTGGTAGATTATTCTCTGTACTGCATTGTACATACACTGACTGGGTGCTTGTAAGTTGCATTGGTGCATGTGGATTGGTCTCGACACACCAAATTGACTGATGATATTTGGTCCATCACTGAGCGTTTTTGACTGACCATTTCCAGGTTTTTTTGCTGTATGTTGGCAATGTTGACATTGGCTGGCCTTTGTCAGTGCCAAGTGAAAAGGTTGAACAGGCCTCTGAAATTGTGCATCATTCTGTTGCTGGTATCATGCCCATATCAAGGACTCTAAGTCAAAGCAGGTTTGAGTGTCACTGAATCGTCTGAATTATGAACCATTCTGAATATGAATTATGCTACATAAATGCACCCAGTAAGCTAACAATCCACAACACATAAAAACCCACATTAAAGGGAACATATTACACCTCTTTCCCACAAGTTACCACAATTCCCTGGGGACTTAATGGAATGCATTTGAAATTCATTGGTCAAAATACAACAAGGATCAAACACCAGAGCAGCGTTCTCACCCTGTCTAAAGAATCCCTGTTCAGAATGATCTGTATCAGTGCCGATCTTCTCTTCGTTTAAAAGAGAATGAGCTACAGCTCACTTCGGCGCAGGTGCCCAGGAATGAAAAGCGAGGAGCAGAAACTCTGGTTTTTCTTCTTTTTTATTTGAATCTCTATCTTCTACATTCTTGTGTTCACCATTTTTAATCAATATTTCTCTGTGCTTATTTAGTTTGTTTTGATCTGTTTAACCATGTTGGACAATTTTGAAGTGCCTGCTCTCTACGTAAGATGCAGCACAATATCAGAAAACCTCCTGTTTTCTTGGGATTTAAGCAGAGAGTTGGTAGGCTTCATATTCCTATGTGCTAATGAACAGAAAAACGTATATATATAAAGTAGAGTATATAAGGAATGTATATATATGTGGGGAATATTGAGCTTTTGATGTATGTTCAATGCACAGTAGTGTTGGCTTAAACATGAGAGTATTTATGTTTTGACTCTAATATCAGAATATCCAGCACAATAAATCACCTGATTGGCTATTCAGTTACCAAAAAAAGAGAAACAGAGCTGAGCAAATCTGTCAAAAATGCTTGGCACTGCAGACACCACATCTGGAGAATTACTCCATGTCACACAGGCACAAAATACACATCATTGTTCACCATCAGCTGTAGTCTTTGTAGTCTTGACAGATATCTTTTGACTTGACAGTGTGGTCCTGTCTGGTATTGCTTAACTGGTATTTCTTAACAATGTTATGTACTCAAACTTAAAAAACGATTCAGGTTCATGTGCAACATAGTTTTAAAACACCTGGACCATGACATATCCTATCTGTCATTACACCCTCCCCAAGCAGAATCTAATGGAGCACCTGCTGCTCTGCTCTTCTGTCCTCCAATTCTTCTCGCAGGCTCTCAGCTATCGCAGCCCCGGCCGAGTCCTGACACCTATGGGCCATCAGAGAGAACTCCAGACAGCGTCGCTCTTTCTCCTTCAGCCTGATGAACCCCCGCAGCTCAGACATCTCCTCCTGCCAATCAGCCGTCGGAAATCCGTTACTTCAGACATTGTGTTCATTCCTGACCAATAATTCTGCAACCAACAGCACTAACAGGTTTAATCAGCTAAACGTGGAACATGCTTTACTGATTGTTACTGATCAATGTCATTATGTCTATTTCGGCTTTTGCTGGTTTTCAAAGAGATAAGTCTAACTGATAATTATGTATAATATGCTCTAATTTAACATTACATTATCCAAAAAGTTTACAGTGTTTATATGAATCTAGAAGAGACTAGAAGATACTGGTGCATGGATGGAACCAAAAAGATGACTGTAATACTTTACTTTTCCCTTAATTTTAGAAGTTCATATCGACCAGAGCCAGATTTCAGTTATACTGCATAATAATATCTCACCCGGACAGCAACTAGCTCATACAGCAGTGCAGCTTTCTCTCCTCTGGGGTTATTTGAGGAGGCAGAGCTGTTCCTCCTGGTCCCAGCCAGAGTTCCAGTGTCAGGGCTCAGTTTCCCTTCTCCTGTCCTAGTCTGCTCAGGAATACACACTGCTGCTCTGTCTTGCCTCAGTCGAGCAATCCTTTGCCGAATCACACCAGTCTTATCCTCAAACTCCTCTATTGACAAACTGGCAAAATGTGGCCATAAAGCAGAAAAGTAAATAAAGACATACATTTATTGTGATGGCAAGAGAGCAGGAGCTATCACACCCACCCAGAAATCAAGGCCAATTATGCATTCTTGAAATCCAGGTCATGAATTGCAGAGGCATTATCAGGGATTGAAATGGCGATAAGGCCAACATTAGACAGATGCATTGCTCAGCAACCTACCATTTATTCATCTTAATAGTTACTCGGTATTAAAAGAGTATTATTACACATATTTTGGGAACTGAAGTGCGGATGAAATACAAAGTTGTTCATTTTTACCTGGTGTCGCTGGACTCTGCAGAGTCCCCTGACAAACAGGACGCTTCTTGAGCAGTAATCAAACTGTCAGGCTTTTCTGGGGGAGATGGTGCTGTAATAAGAGAGAGGTAAAATACAGAAAGGAAGAAGAAGCCAAAAAGACAGTGATTGTTGTGTTGTTCACATTATCAAAACATGATTCTGACCATTTAAGGCATTTTTATTAATATAATATATATAATTTAATATAGGTCTTTTTATGATTGCAAATTGTTGCTATCAAAACAAACCCTTGTATCCCGTTTTTTTAAGCTTTTCATATTCTGTTGTAATTTCACAGCCCCTCTGCCCTTTACACTGTGTCCAAATTTTAAACAAATGAACCAATGGAAATTTGAAAATGACCTAGAAATTATTCATGTTAAATTAGCATCTATTATAAGTTAAGGATGTTTCCCCCTCTCCAGTACAATCACCTTTTTGGAGATATGAGGTTTTGGGACATACTATGATCATTACTGTACATATTACTGTACATAAGAATGTCTATATATTTTAGGGGATATATTATTATTACATAAGAATACCTTACCTATACACACAGTACTAATTGAGCATATGTTTCATCCCACATCCTGACAAGGTACAAAAACAAATGTTTGATGTGTGTGAAAGAGACAGGCAGAAACAATATTTGGTGTGTGTTTGTGGTGTGTGTGTGTCTCACATGAACGTGTGACATGTGACACAAAAAACTAATGCAGAGTGTGTACGGCACCTGCCAACGCAGCACTCTGTTGTTTCCTGGCTTCATATAAAGACAATAGCCCACTGTAGGCCTCTTCACACTCCTCACTGTCAGTCAAAAAGTCAGCATTAGTCTCTTAAACACACACACACACACACACACACACACGTACCATAAACACTCCAGGTACCATTCTCAGTGACCTTTCACACTGTTAATGATGAAGAAAGACATAAGGAAAACAAGAAAGGTCAATTTAAGATTAAAAAATATATCACTAGTAGGATCTAATAAAAAAGAACTTGCAGACATCAGACATTTTCTGTCTGGAGTTTGAGTCTGAGTCAAGTAAGACTGAGACAAATGAAGTCTGAGTCAAGTTTGAGACCAGTGCATATTAAGCACTAATGAAGTCCAAGACCGGGACAGAGGCCAAGTCAACATAGAGACAACATGAGTCACTAAGACAATACAGCACTTTTAGTTATTTTCATTCGTCTAATCTCATTATTTTAATCTTGGGATAATGTACTTCACATAATGCCTACCATGTTTGAATATTTAAGTGTTCGTCTGCTATTAAATTGGTTTAGTATCACTGAACAGTAAAGAAGCACTTTAACATTGGCCTCTTTATACATACGATTGAAGCAGAGAACACAGCAGCGCACCAGTAAGCCAGGGCCATGTTGAGTGCGGAGCAGTCCGACTCGTGACGGCTGAGAGCCATGCTGACCTGCTCCTGTTCACTTTTCCTCCTGTCCAGAGCCGCGGTCAGGCGTTCGTTCCTTGCTTTCAGTCTCTCCAAACACCTGTCCACAACACCATCTGTGACTACATGCTACTCCACTTTACTCAAGAAAAACATTTAGTGAAGAATACAACGTTTGGTTTGATGATTAATCTTATGCACACAATTCATTACAATATATAATACATGTCATTTTACTCACTAGACATGAAGTTTGTAAACATATTTGCGCATGCATCTTGCGCATCCTGTATGTTTCCTCTGATTCATTTATGCACACAGAAGCAATAATCTAAATATAAATAAATATATGTTTTAATCTACTTATTGTGGCAGGCTTACTGTAAACATTTTCCAGATTACAAATGAATGCTTCCCAGTAAACAAGGAACGTCTCTGGACGTTCAAAATAGGTCTAAAAATAGTCTGTCCGTCAAGGACATATTTTAAACGTCAATGGACGTCCAAAATCCATCTTAATAAGTTAGTTAATGTCAGTGGACGTCCAAAACACGTTTTATACAAGTAATTTATTTCGGGACCAATTAATAACGTCAATGGACGTCCAAAATACGTCTAATAGTCGTCTTTTCAATGTCTGTGTTTGGACGTCTTTTCAACTTTCATTTTCAACCTTAAGAGAACATTGATTAGAAGGCAGTCATTACATTATTTCAACGTTGAATCAATTCAACGGCTAATTGTTTACTGGGTTACACATTTCTTTCAGTCATTATTATAAACTCATATACTCTGACACTACATTATAACCACCATAACGACTTATTTATTAAAACCACAGTGCTGTGAAAACTCAAAAACTCCTCAACAAGGACATGTAACTGCCTATTATCTTAAAATAAAATGTATTATCTGTGGACAAAGAACTGTTATTTGACCTTCAGTTAAATAAAACAAAACTGGAGAACATGAGCAAGTATTTATTTGTAAAAACAAAAATCTTAACTTCTAAACGTTTAGCACTTTATCGAGCACTTTATCAGGTCAGGCCCTCACCTCTGGAGCCGCTCAGTCTCTGTCTCAAGCGCAGAGCTGGTGGAAAAGGTGTGGTGTGGCACGGATGGGGAGCTGGGAGGAGAGAGAGGCAGTCTCCGTGACAGCAGAGGAGAGCCTGGAAACACAGGAGACGACCAGCAAGGGCTTGGGGTCCTACTAGAGGACAAGGAAGGACTTCTGGGTGGAGATGGACTAATCCCAACCAGCCATTTTCTTTTGAGCTCCTCCAGCTGTTGGCAAAAGATTAATTTAAATTTAAGGCGAACAATCAACTTTTATTTCTACTTCTTGAAATGTGGTTATAGTGTTGTAACCTTTTCCCGAAGCCTTTTCTTCTCTTCCTCCATCTCCAGAATGGCTGCCTCTGCACTCTTCAGTTCCTCTTGACGACTATGTATTTTGGCACTGATGTCTCGGTTAAAACTATCCAGCGAGAGCACATCTTTTTGATAGCGTTGACGCTCATCAGAAGGTAATGCAGATAGATAAGAGATTCCAAGCTCCCTCTCCATTTCCTCCAACACCTGAAGCAGATTTTTTTTTTAAGCCTAGGGTCACTTACAACTCAGTTAGTGTAAAATCATTTTCATACATAGCTCTTAAAGTCTGTAGTAGTATTTCAGAACATATTTGTAAACTTGGTTCTATTAGTAAAACCTTCCTACAATTATCCATAATTTTACAAGCACTCTCCCATTTCAATCAATACTTCCTTGTACAGTGTACATTAATATAATGTCTGTGAATTGGCAACAAGGGAATGAAACTGATCTAATTGGCCTTTTTTGCATTGCTCTATTTCTTTAATTATTACCAGCTTAAGAACCATCAATATAAGAAAACGGCTGCAGTGTGCTGTAATGCTGAGAACAGAGGAGTGAATTCTTACTTGTGTGGCCTGAACCCAGCTCTCACGTGCTGCAGTAATATGCTCCGCCTGGGTTTTTCCATCATTATGAACGTGGGGACTAACCAGCAATCTCCCCCTGCTGGCAGAAGACTCCAGACTGGACATTACTTCCTGAAGCCTGGTCCAAAGCTCTCCACTGCCACCTATATTTGTACAAGTGCATTATGAGGTATATGGTCATCTTCTAATATTAATTAATACAGTGAATTTAGAAAGAGCCAATTACTGGTACCGTATATATATCCATGCAAAGTACGGTTACCCTGACATTTAAATTATGA
This sequence comes from Hoplias malabaricus, assembly GCF_029633855.1. Taxonomy (NCBI): domain Eukaryota; kingdom Metazoa; phylum Chordata; class Actinopteri; order Characiformes; family Erythrinidae; genus Hoplias; species Hoplias malabaricus. Next base: position 24,087,974 of record NC_089815.1, on the reverse strand, counting down.
GGTTTATAAGCATATTATCACTGTCTGATTAAAAAAAAAATCTCCAAAATAGTAACTTTCCAGGAGAAGGAAAAAACCTTCATAATCTTCAATGGAAGGCAGCGTAAAAAGCTTTTATTCCAAATAATGTTGGAGCATTTTTATTGGTCCATTCATCGTGAAACTTTCACACAATGTGAAGAACAGCTGCTGTGTTCAGATGATGTAGTAAACTAAAAATAGAGAAACACACTTTTCATTGGAAATGGACAATATATTATAATTTCCACCAAGAAGTATACAGCTGAAAGCCAAGACTGTCTCCTCTAATGTACAGTGTAATGTGATTGATGCTGGAACTGAAACCTGCCTTCAGACTGCCGGTCTTTCTTGGTTTCTGACTCCACAGACGCTGTGCCAGTGTCCACCGTTGGGCAGGGCTTTGCTGTTGGAGGACTGGATGTGGACACACAAGTCTGCCCCTCTCCTTCGTAAACTTTTGATTCCCTGATGAAGAGAAATGTAAGTTCGAGATCTTCACACACACTTTTAAAAAGTTTTTGGGTCTTAACTGTAATGTATAATATTATACAGAGATTTAAGCTATAATCTTTTTAAAAGGTTTAAAGCACTGCTCTTCTTTTTAAGAGCCCAGACCTTGAAAAACAGATACAGGAACCAACTTCAGAGACAGGAGGTTTAGAAAAAAAAATACCATGTCTTTAAAAACTGAAAGCAAGTAAGACTATATTCCAAGCAAAATCTGGCATATCATCAAATTCCATATGATTACCTTGGTATTTGCAGGGCACACATCTTCACGTTGAGCTCAGCTATAATCCGGAGTAAAGTGCCCACCTCAGCCTCACACTGAGCAAGCTCTGAGTCTGCAGATGCCAAACTGTCAGTCTTCTGTGGGAAAATATCTAACTTAATCCAAAGTATACAATGAGCTGGCAGTTTATTAGGTACAGCTGTATTATACCTACTCTCATTGGACATTTGATCAGAAATGTCAGTAAATGTAATCCTACAAAATGCACTTAAAATAAACGCTCAAAGGTCAACACTTTCTCATCTAATATTTCCATTGACATTAAGGGTGTTAATTGGGAGCTTGTCCCCTGTGCTGCAGTAACAGCCTCTTCTGTCTGGGAAGATTTAGAATAGATGTTTGTGGGAGAATCTGACACCATTTAGCCATGAGAACCTAAACGGATCCGGTACTGATGCTATTTGATTACTTATGGATCACAAAACCCAATCCAAATGAACCTAAGTAGGCTGTTTCACTTTTCCACAGCTCCACAGCCCAATGTTGGGGTTATGTTCATCCATTCAAACCATGCTTGACATTGACATATGTTCATGTGTAGTCGTTTTAGAGGATCCCTGTTAAAAGGGCCACACAACAAAGATTTCAGCTTTTCTGACAGTTTCTATATATTAATGTATATTAAAACAGCCATAAACCATCCACATGTTATTGAACAGAATGTACAGATTGTACAGCAGCCTGTTGTTTTCAGCAGAGGAAGCAGAGGAAACAGAGACATCCTGCAACCCCACTTCCTGCTTCTGTTGTCTCTGGCCAGGAATGTAGCTTGAGAAATTTTAAATATTTAATACATTTATTATATTGAATTCTACTCATATACGTGCTTAAACGTATGATTTCACAATTTAAACCTCATCACTGAATAACCTTTTTATATAATAACCTTTAAATGTATTTCTAATATATATTCTTTTATTATTTCTGGCATAAATTAATTTACTATGAAACTAATGCAAGACAAATGAAAGACTACCCATCCAAGGCTATCTATGGCCTTGTATTTTAAAGGGTTCATTTCTATATAAAGTTTCGGTTCCAGTGTATGGCAGGTGGAAATCATAGGGTAGAGTCACACCACAGCAACCATTCTGATAGGAGATACGAAAAATAATTTATAAACATCATTTAGCTCCAAGTTGTGGTTTCAGTTTTGTTTTGTGTAGGCTTGACATCTGCTGAATTACTCTAACATTTTACCAGACATGTTTCATTGTAAATATAAGGGGGTTAAAAATAGACTGATGAGAACCCTGACAGTAATAAGACACACCAGTGACTCACAGGTCATAAAGAAAAAAGGACTCACCTCTGTCATTCTGCTGATCTCTCCCCAGATTCAACTCTCCTAGCTTCAGCGCACAGATGTAGAGCCTGTACTCAAGGGTATGTGTACTTTTGCTCTGAGTGATTACAGCCTTGAGTAGTTCCACGTTGAGCTTGCCTCATACCATGCGCTCCTCTTAGACCAGGAAATGTTTTTTTTTTCCTTTCCCCAGTCCACTTCTATGCTGGTCACTTACTGCAAAAGTGAAGCCACAGATGTCTACTTTCCTTTAATATGATAAAGACATCTGCTATCTAGCTAATGAAAGCCATGATTATAGCCCCCACCCATGCTCTCATGAGATCTTTTCCTGTTTTTCATTAGACTTGTCTCTGTTGAAGCAAAGGTTGAAGCCACAGCCAAACAGTGGAAAAACAACTGGACATTAGTCTGATTTTAAGCTTTACTATGTATGTTTTGAGATTTTATTCTAAAGTTGCTACTGTGAAGAATGTTATTTCAGTGCATTTTGCCAAATTGATGTCCTGCATATGGCTCTTTTTCATGATTTTTTTCAGATAGAGCTTAAAAGACGTTTAGAAATTGATGGCCAATGTATGACCCATGGACCCAAGTTAGAACAGCCCTCCCTTAGAAGACTCCCCCCTGGAAATTAGGGTTAATTAATGTTGAAATTAATATTGAAATTTATATTTTACAGGTACTAGACCTTTAAAATGTGTTACCTTTTTCTTTTAAAGATGTCATCATTCATGAGACTCTTGGTGGTGATGCAGGTTAAGGGCATGTTGTTGCCTGCAAATTTGAGGACTGGTGTGTGTGTGAGAGAGAGAGTGAATGTGTGAGTGTGTGTCACTCTGTGAAGAATTGGCACCCGCTCTGGGGTGTGTTCACACCTTGTGCCCAGTGATACCAGCCAGGTTTCGGACCCACCATGACCCTGAACTGGGTAAGAGATTACAGACAATGAATGAATGAATTGTACTTGTTTTTGTTCATCTGTTTTCACTTCCCACCAATTTTACCCACTCCACCTGTTTCTTTCTTTGTTTGCTTTGTCATTGGTTTACTCCACCCGTTTTCAGATCAGTGACATTTTCATTTTTCACCCATTTTGTGTTCACCTGTGTCATGAGCATCATGTAGACATACAGAATAACACTCTGGGGCAGGAACAGTCCTTGTTTTTGCGCAGTGTGCTTCACTCTAGGGCGCAGGGGGCCATTTAAAACAGAGATTGCGAGGTGTAAAGCTGGCGCTGGGTCTTTAGGTGGAGCAGCTGCTCTTTTATTTCTCCTCAACCTCCAAGAGACTCAGAGAAGTAGACACTCATAAGGAAGTGTTTAGGAATACACCACTTCTCTGGAGCTAACTGTGATTTAAAGCTATCGGTGAGACATAAATCTACTATTTCCCTGGTCTGGAATGTATAGGTTAGTCTTTGTCTTTTGCTGGCGGTTCTCCTCTGTGTCGTCATCATAAACCGCCCTCAGCAGGAAAGCTAATCTCTGTGATGCTAGTGTTTAGCCGGTGCCTTTATTCGATATGTTTTTAATTCATCAGACTGACCTCGTACACCTCTGCATGTTTTGTCATGTCTTATCCGCTCTTTGACTAAATGTTAGCAGGGCAGGATTTATTCAAACTGTCTGTTTATTTGTGTCTGGAAGAATAGTAAAAGAAATACAAGATAAACAGTACCAAACACACAGAAAGTACTTAGCGCTAGGATGATAACTTATTACGGAGAACCAAGTCCTCCTGCAGTGCCCTGGCTGAGTATTACTGCATTTACAGTATTGCTAAAAATTGGCAAAACCAGACAGCCAGGATTTCTTACATCACTGACCTACAGAAAACGAATTCCACCAACTTCCGGGGTTGGGCTTTTAAGGTGCAGGAGAGCAGTGGAGGGATGGGTGGCAATAGAAGTGGGAAGAATAGCATATTTACAGATCAGTGTGTACTGAGTGAAGGTGAAGGGGTAAAGTCATATCTGAGCCAAGTCTAAGGAACCAGGGATTACTTTTCTTGGAAGTAACTTTCTTGGAAGATGGATACATTTATAGGGCTTTTATTCATGATCAGATGGGGATTTTAAGCTATATTGAAATAGTTTCGTGGCTGAAATCTTAGTGCTGTCAGTTTTGCAATACGTTTTACCAAGTGACAAATGTAAATTAACAGAAAATTGTAAATACTCACCAGGATTTAATTCCAACTGCTTGTCCTCTCTAATGCACTCAAACCCACTCAGACCTGTAGGGCTGTGGAAACAAAATTTTGGGAGGGAATTGTACTTTCCGGACCTAAATATACCATCTCTGATAAGTTAATTTGTTAACTTAATTAACTTAATTTAATAAAATGATAAACTGAGTTTTAAGTATTTTAAGTATAAATATTTGTTTTCTAACCTGACGAGTCATATTTACCAATAAGAGTTCATGAATAATTCATTGTTGTCTGTCTTGCATATTTTTTTACGGCGTCAGTGTTGGCAATGAGGGCTCAGGATGTATACAATGTATTTAATTCACTTCCAATACAAAGCTTTCTTTTTTTGTTTAACAACAAAATTCTGATTAAGTTCAATCTGAATATTTAATCTCTATTTTATGACTATAACCAGTGACTGGGCAGAATGGAGACTTCAGATCCAGGCCCAGCAGATGGAGAGGAACGGCCCAGGACCCGCTCTAATCCAGAGGGAGCAGAGGACAGACGCAGCAGCAATGGCAGTTTAAACAGCACACCACCGCTCCAGCCTGCCGTGGGCAGTCGAGTGGAGGGCGAAGGAGAGGCCTCCAGCACAGATGGAGCTCCAAACTCCACGTCCACTATCACCACTACTGTCCCTGCTGCACCTGCTGCTGCTGCAGCCACCACCACCACCACCAGTGTGACAGCTCCAGTGTCTGCTGCCAAAGACAGACCTAAAACCACACAGCCCTCTGTGCCACCACAAATCCCTCCACCCACAGAGCTGCAGATACGAGCACCTAGAGTAAACTGCCCTGAAAAAGTGGTACGTCAAATGTACTGTCTGGACAGGATTAGTTTTTACATGTGGACATATTATAATGCAGTTATTGCCAGAGATTAGTGCTATTTGGATAGTGTTAGTTTTTCATGGAGAGATCTAGTAATCCATCCATCCATTCTCTACCGCTTATCTGGGTTGGGGTCGTGGGGGAAGCAGTCCGAGTAAAGAAACCCAGACCTCCCTCTCCCCAGCCACTGCTCACAGCTCCTCTGAGGGTATACCGACGTGTTCAGAGGCCAGTTGAGACATGTTGTCTCTCCAGTGTGTTCTTGGTCTGCCCTGGGTGCTCCTCCCCGTTGGACATGCCCGGAACACTTCACCAGGAAGGCGTTCAGAAAGCATCCGGACCAGATGTCTGAACCACCTCAACTGGCTCCTCTCAACGTTCTCTCAAAGTCTCTCCTGGATGTCCATGCTCCTAACCCTGTCTCTAAGGGAGAGTCCAGACACCCTGTGGAGAAAACTCATTTCAGCTGCTTGTACCCACGATCTCATTTTTTCGGTCACTACCCAAAGCTCATGACCATAGGTAATGGTTGGGACGTAGATTGAACGGTAAATCGAGAGCTTTGCTTTTCTGCTCAGCTCTCTCTTTACCACAACGGACCGGTACAGAGCCCGCATTACTGCTTACGCTGCACCGATCCGCCTGTCAATTTCCTGCTCCATCTTTCCCTCACTCGTGAACAAGACCCCGAGGTATTTAAACTCCTCCACTTGAGGCAGGATCTCACTTCCAACCTAGAGAGAGCACTCCACCCCACGCAGACACAGGGAGAACACAGCACACTGCTCACAGACAGTCACCCGGAGGAAACCCACGCAGACACAGGGAGAACACACCACACTCCTCACAGACAGTCACCCGGAGGAAACCCACGCAGACACAGGGAAAACACACCACACTCGCAAAAATGTACCAATCCTTTACACAGTTATTATAACTGATATTACTGTTTAACAGTAACTTACTGAGAAAGACACACATTCGTGTCTGTAGGTGGTTGTTGTGCTCAAAACCTACACCTCCAACAGCTTTTTATTCACTAAACACATCCTCCAGCTCCTCCATTCTCCTGAAAATGTATGTTATAGGCTCAGGAATCTTTTCCAAAATGTGAATGTGCACTCCAGAAAAATGACTGAAATAGACAGAAAAAATTTTATCCCATGTCCACAGGTAAAATTAATCCCGTTCAAATAGGGATTTAGTCTGTAAAATGTACAGTTTTTTGTCCACTGTAGAATGTTTCAGTGACCGCAGGCTTTATCAATCAAGTTAAAATCAACTTAGTAGATATTGTCATGTAGGAAAAGAGTACAGTACCAGTTTTAGTCAAAAGCTAATTTGGACAGAAACCCTCCTGTTTCACATTTACTTTATGATAATAATACATAAATAATTTGCAAAAGTGTGCACATTGTGAGTTATGCCAGGTAAATGTGTCCTAAATATTACAGCTATAATGTGTTAATATTACTTCATGTACACGGGTTGGACAATGAAACCGAAAGGGTCTCCTTCTGCGGCCAATACAGCATCAATTCGTCTTGGGAATGATATATACAAGTCCTGCACAGTGGTCAGAGAGATTTTAAGCCATTCTTCTTGCAGGATAGTGGCCAGGTCACTACATGATGCTGGTGGAGGAAAACGTTTCCTGACTCGCTCCTCCAAAACACCCCAAAGTGGCTCAATAATATTTAGATCTGGTGACTGTGCAGGCCATGGGAGATGTTCAACTTCACTTTCATGTTCATCAAACCAATCGTTCACCAGTCTTGCTGTGTGTATTGCTGCATTGTCGTCCTGATACACGGCACCGCCTTCAGGATACAATGTTCGAACCATTGGATGCACATGGTCTTACTGGTGCAATGTGCAATGAATGAAGATTGGCCACCAGGCTGCTCCAATTTAGCCATGACAACTCCCACACTACAATGACAGGTGTTTCAGTTTCATTGTCTAACCCCTGTATTTCCAGAGAGCTTAGCTTTTTTTGTCTACTGAAGACCTAATTGAGTGCTTTTATTTATAGCCTCTGTGGTAATTCTGTATATTTTATTTCTCAATCAGATCATCTGTTTGGATTTATCAGAAGAAATGTCACTACAGAAACTGGAATCCTTCAATGGGTAATATGCCTATATTTATTTCTGTTTGGTTTCAGTCACTTTGTACAGTACAGAAATCTGTATGTTTCAGGTTCTTGCAGCTCTGGTTTGATTATGTTAATTGAAACTCTGCTGCAATGTGTGTTTAGATCCAAGACAAATGCCCTCAATATCTCCCAGAAGATGATTGAGATGTTTGTGAGAACTAAGCATAAAATAGACAAAAGACATGAGTTTGCCTTGGTGGTGGTCAACGATGATGCCTTATGGGTAAGTGTTCTGGTTCAGGGGCATCAATTTGACAAAATGTATACTGACCCAGGAAGAAACTGGATTTATCCAGGACTGGGTACATAAGGTACATAAAATAATCTGTGTAATTTTGACAGTGTGCACAAACTGTACACAAACTATTATTATTATTATTATTATTATTATTATTATTAGAGATAAATAACAAATGCTAACTGCAATTAAGTTAATTTGTTTTTGAAATCTTATCCTAGTTATCAGGCTTCACTTCTGACCCACGGGAGTTATGCAGCTGCTTGTATGACCTGGAAACCAATGTCTGTGAATCCTTTAGTATCCTTTTCATGTTAATAATGGTCATAATTATTATATTAACATTTCCACTGGAGGTTAATTAGATGGGTACGAAATATCCGCAGATACCTTAACATTTTTTAATTTAGACCTGGAAGATCTCCTCAATGTAATGTAAGTTAATTTTTTTTAATAACCTCATGGCAGAAATGAAACCTTGTTGTTTAGGCAGTCGTTAATTACATGCTGTAAAATGTCTGCTCTTCTCTTACAGTCTACAGAAAATTGAGCTGCCACTCATGGATAATGTTCAGACGATTCCACCTCCTTTTGTGGTTCGTACTCTGCTCATCTACAGTCGGCATGCAGGCCAGCTGCAGTTTAACCCTTCGGATGCTGTCAGCGTAAGTGAGCGTGTTTTGTGCCATAATCTGCTCATGTTCCTTTAAAAAAGGTCAGAACTGACATGATGGATTTTTGCCCAACGTTTTGTTTGTCCTGCATTTACACCAAATGTGGCTTGTCTCTTCTCCAGAAAATGCTGCGCTCCCCTTATTTCTTTTTTGATGTCATTTATCTTCATAATGGAGCAGATGACCAAATGGAGGACAACAGCTGGAGGGTACTTCACAAGCTATTTGTAAAATTTAGTACTCAGCCAAATACAGACATGCTGTGTTGCAAGCCCCTTGTTCAATAGGTTCACCAGGCTTTAAAAGATTGAAATAGCCTAATCACAAGTCAGAATGCTGTCAAGGGCCAATAATATAAAGCATACTTTGTGTTTGACTGTAGAATGGGTTCATATGATTGAATGATGATTGTTTTTCTCTTTGTCTCGTTTCTGCAGGACATATATTCATCCTTCTCTAATTTGGACTCTAAAGGGATGTGCTACCGCTTCGAAGTGTCGCTGTGTGGCCCTGCCATCGAGCTTTACAACTGCATGGCTAAGCTACTCTGCCACCCACTGCAAAGGCCATTCCAAAGCCATGCCTCCTACAGCCTGCTAGAGGGCGACGATCCACAAGAAATTGAGGCAACAGTTTAGAGAAGCTGTTCAATTCTAGGGTTAATTTAGCAGACCTTTTCAGTTAGTTGGATAACTGAAGCCTAAAAGTGTCCTTCTGTTCGACAGGTACTGACAATGTGCTTAAGTTATCTAACAAACTGAAGAACCCTGTTCTGTGAAGTATCCACTGATTCAAAAGTAACCTTGTATTGCATAGTTTGGGGTTTTCTTGTTCTAATACCTAATCCAAATGAGTGGATTTACTTTGTGATGTTGAAGTGGGTGGGTGTTAAAACGGAAAACAGTAAAATGTACAGAGTGGGGTCCTCCAAGACCAGCACTGATACACTGCTGTAGGGCAATGCTGATGGGTTCTGAACGAGAAGGAAAGTCTTGCCAACAAACCAGCCCAGTCTTGACCAGTCCCTCTAGGGTTAACCTCCTAATAACGAACACTGAAATAAGAGGAAGATGAAGAAAATAATGCTTTATTAAGAGGCATTATTTTAATGAAAGGATCTTTGCCTGTGGACTGCTATGTACTTACACTTCCTTTTTCTGCCTGTCGTCTTAGTTTTGTATATCTGTTATTTTAGTTGTTCACTGGTTAATGGAACAAACAAACCAAAAAAAAATTTTTTTTTTAAACTGACAACCTTATAGAAACACCTCAGGCCAAATTGTTGAAATAAGGAATTGGATTTTTAAGACACTTTTTTTTGCTTGCAGACAGACATCCAATTCCAGATTCAAATGTCTAACTTAATTAATCTTCCATTGAAAATATGTGTCAAGCATAACGTACAATGTAAACTGAAATGTAATGTGGGTTCTGTTGCAGTAGGCCATATTACCTAGGACAAAAAAAAGATCAATAATGCATGATATGTATATTACAGTTTTATGAAGGTCAGTAAATAAGAACAGTGTCGGTGCCATGTTTAAGAAGTGCTATCAAAATCTGTGAATGTTTTCATTTGTTTTTTGTTTCACAAACTGTGCTGCACTAAACTGAAACATGGTCACAATTATTTAATTAGAAAATATCTATGGTAGGTAGGTTGTAGTTTATCACAGTAATAAATATATACTGCTTACCCCCACCATATATGGAAATGTAAGCACAAATCCAAGCAGGTTTTATACCAGACTCCATGTGTAAATAAATAAAATGGAACACACTGATTTTCATACTACTACTTGCAATTTTCTTTGTCAAACTCTTTCCATATAAAACTCCATAGAGTTCATTTTCAGACAAGTGTCTTTATGTTAAGTGCAGAGATTGCATAACACTTCTACTAGAATGAACTAAATGACAATGTTTTTTTAATGTCTTGGGTATATGTCATATATGTATATGTCTTTGTGTTTGGTTCCCATGTAGACAGGTAAAAAGACTATCGTAGATCCTGGAGAAGATGTCAGCTGGAGGGGAAAATGAACAAATTTAGCGCAAAACTGTTACAAATCTTCCCATAAAATCCTTGAGAGCTGCAGTGGAAGATATTAATGAATGTATCAATGTAATTGTAATACAGTTTTATGAAACTATTTAACAACAAATCCAATTCCAACAAAGCTGGAATGTGATGGAGGCATTACATTTGAAATTGGTATCTGTTTTATATCAGTTTACAAAAGTTAACCATGTTGAACATGTAAAATGTTGATATTATTTTCTTTGTGTTTATTAAATTAAATACCATGTGAAAATCACTGCTTTCAGTTTCTATTTACATTTTACCTAGTGTCCCAGCTTTTTTTTAACTGGGTTTATACACCCCTCAGGATTTGTTTTTGATTGTGTTTGAACTTTTTGTAGTGTTCTAACTGCTTATAAACAACAACTTTGAAGTTGCATCCTGTTGTTTAACACTGCCAAGTGCCTGGGTCCATAATAATTGTCGGAAGAGGTTTTATAGTTGCATTAATCCTGGCTATACGTCTAATCAAATAATCATTAGCAGCTTTTCCATCTGCAGCCTCCTCTTTTCTCAGAAGTACAGCTGAGGCGTCTACTGAGCTCAAGGCCTTAGCTATGTTTCTTAGGAAAAAGGACAGATAGAATCACAGCTGACCTTTCCCCATATACGCAGTAAACAATAGGATGTGTGTAAACAGTCAACAAGGCCATATGAGCCTAGTTAGCATTAGAGGTGGCCTTTTATCATAATCTTATTTGTTTTTGTAAAAAGCAGCATATCATCATGGTCAGTATTCAACACTGAAAAACTGCATTTTTTTTTTCGTTTAATCCTAAATCAAAATAATGTTTAAAAACTATAACATCAAAAAAATTAATATTATTATAAGCATTGACCAGAAATTGCTGTATTCAGTTTGATAGTGTAGAAATTCTGAAAATGTAGGTATTATTTAAAAATGTATCTATTTCAGTGTAAACAGCATTAACTTTAATTGCAAACTTTGCAATTAATTATATTTTTTCATATGTTTATTTCTTAAGAACATTATGGATAAATTAGCTCCATTCCTCGAATATCACAAAAAAATGGTGACAACCAGCATTTACAAGAAAAATAAAAGTAAAACAATACAGTGTTTCCTGAATAGTACATTTTAAAGTCTGATATTAACTGGAAAAGCTGATTTTGAGTCTCATTATCGTCTTAAATGCCAAGAAAAACAATATAATTATGTGCCCTCTTAACACTTACGAGTGTTTCACACATCCATCTTCCTGTTTTTGTCTTAAATTTCACCTGTGAGGACCGTTTAGTCACTTTCTGTCATTTTTAAATTCTCCCATAAATTACACCTTCCGCTGAGAACAGATTGGAGGGAAGACAATAGGCTGCAGGAAAACCCCTGGCTTTCGTTATTTTCCCTTTTCACACCCCTCCCAGACAGGAGGGCCAGCTCTGAACGTCATCGCTGCAAACAAGAACACAGAGGTTCAAACGTGCGTGCTGCCTCTTGTGCTGTGGGGAATACTTGTTATTGAGGCCCTCAGAAAGGATGGCAGGTCACCATTGTTGTGCCTGGTCCTAACACCGATAGCCTCCGTAGCGGCTGCAGGAAACAGAATGGAGATGGGCTTGTTTTCTTCACCTGTGTTTACTTATTGCATTTGATCCAGGGAAAGATGCAAAAAAAAGATGGAGTTAGTTTAATGGTTGCCTGTATATTGCTTGTTTTCGGCAACATCAGGACCAGAGGAGTATTCCACAAAGCAGGATTTCTCAGTTAGCTAGATAACATAAAGCCTCGGGAAACCCATTTTGAAATTTTATTTATTTAGTTAGTTAGTACAATGCTAAACCTGGGTGTTATGTGAAACACACATCCATCCATTCCATCCATTATCTGTAACCGCTTAGGGTCACGGTGGGTCCAGAGCCTACCTGGAATCATTGGGCGCAAGGCGGGAATACACCCTGGAGGGGGCACCAGTTCTTCACAGGGCAACACTCACACATTCACTCACACACTCACACCTATGGACACTTTTGAGTCGCCAATCCACCTACCAACGTGTGTTTTTGGACTGTGGGAGGAAACTGGAGCACCCGGAGGAAACTGGAGCACCCGGAGGAAACCCACACGGACACATGGAGAACACACCAACTCCTCACTGACAATCACTCAGAGCGGGAATCGAACCCACAACTTCCAGGTCCCTGGAGCTGTGTGACTGTGACAGTACCTGCTGCACCACCGTGCCGCCCTGTGAAACACGCAGCAAAGTTTAAATTTAAAAAAAAAAAAACACTAAACAGAAATATGATAAATTTCCTCAAAAATCACCAGTACTGCTCTCCTCTAAATAAAGAGAGGGCAGTCCTAAAAGTGGGTAATGCTTATGTCAGTATTACCCTGACCAATCACAAGGCTATCATAGCCACGCCTCCCCTCTGAGCTGAAGAGACTGGTGGTCTATCTTGTGGGAGTTAGCTATTCAGCTATTCATGAATCTAAGGGGAGGGATTGAAAGCCATAAACAGAGCAATTAGAACACAAAACAACACAGAACGAGAGCAAGAATGGATTAAGTCTGAGTATAGCAGAGATAGCAACAACACTCCGTCGTCGTGTAGCATCGGAGATAGCACCTGCACTGGACCGGTGTATGGAGCAAAGTAGCAGCAGGGATAACAGCTGCACTCGGCTGGCAGTATAGCACAGTAGCAGTGGGGGAAGACACAAATTTGGTGATGCTCTAGAACAGTGGTCATGATGAGCGCTGTGACTCCAATTAGTGACACACACAGGGCAGGGCACCAGACACCGCTGTCCCAAGCCCAAGAGACGTGATAAAAGCTCTTTTGGGACACTTTCAGGACGACGGTGTTGTGTGAGGTAAAACCAGAAACTTTAACCATAAGGGAACAACAACAGATTGAAATTCTCATAACGCTGAACATGGATTCCCGTCCTTCAGCACAAAGAGCCAATCAGCTTGTTGGTAATGAATAAGGTCCTGCCCTCCAGCAATGAGAACCAATCAGATTGCTGGTTATGTAAAGCAGTCAAATGCAACTACAAATCATTAGGGACTTTATTTACATATGCACTAAAAAACATTGTAAATTTTTAAAAACATTTGTAAATTTTACTTGAAATGGGAAAAGGGCATTTTATTTAGAGTATTTGTTATTTATAATATTTATAAATATTTTTACGTATATTGAAATGTAATTGAAAGTGTAATTTGATTTGAAATTAATTATTAACTACATAAAATTTTGCTATGACTACAAGGCTACTTCAGTAGAAGATATCCCGTTCGTACAATCATGTTCAAAAATAATCACACGACACCACCCCAAAGACAAAAGACGTCCGTAATTTCTTACATGAGCGGTTGTATAACGCCAATTCTACCTGCCTGTGCCATTTTATCATGACTACCGCAGTTCGGAGTAAATACCCAGAAAAAAACTGTCTCGAGGCAGTGTGTTGCCATGGTAACATAAACAGCATTCTGTTCCCTGGTGATAGAGCGCTGTTAGTCACGCACGGCCTTTTGTACTGAACCACGCCCACACCATTCTCAGAGAGCTCTATGGAACGTATTTTGTTAGTTTTCGAGGAGAGATTTATCATATTTCTTTTCTGTGTTTTTTATTTAAACTTCTGCTGAACGTTTCACATAACACCCAAGTTTAGAATTATACAAAAAAAGTCTAAATTTCAAAATGGGTTCCCAGGGTTTTCAAGCCCAAAGTTGAGGACTGTCCAATAGGACTCTCCCTCAGCTCTTTTCCTATTGGATGGGCTTGACGTTTGGCTTTAGTTTTATTGCTAAACAGAGAAATCCTGCTTTGTGGAATACCCCTCAGGTTGAGCAAAGGGCTTATTCTGGAGCAAAGGGTCCAAGACCATCATCTACAGAGCTCAAATGCCCACCTCTTATGGATATATCAGAATGTAAATGTGACAGGTACAGTGGCACCAAAAGTAGTGTTACTGTCACACAGCTCCAGCATCCTGAGATTGTGGCTTCACAGCACAGCTGTGGTCACTGTATCAGGAGATTGAGCAGTTCTTTCCTTGTCTGTGCAGGTGCAATCTAACAGTCCAAGAAGACAGATTTGTAGCTGGACTGGTTGTGTAAAGTTTGTGTTTGTGTATGTGTATGTGTGTGTGTGAGTGAGTGAGTGAGTGAGTGAGTGAGTGAGTGAGAGAGAGTGAGAGAGAGAGAGAGAGAGAGAGAGAGAAAGAGAGAGAGAGAATGACAGCACCACTATGTTATTGTAGCTGGACTGTAAAGTTTATAAAATTGTAAATTCCATAGGTGTTTGTGTTTGTGTATGTGTATGTGTGAGTGAGTGAGAGTGAGAGTAAGTGAGAGAGAGAGAGAGAGAGAGAGAGAGAGAGAGAGAGAGAGAGAGAGAGAGAGAGAGAGAGAGAGAGAGAATAACAGCACCACTATGTTATGCCCTGAGATGGACTGGTGCTTTGTCCTGAGTGTGTTCTTGCTTTGCCCACACAGATTCTGGGTGGGCTATGGACCCAGAGTGACGATAAACAAAATGAAGCCGTACAAAGGATGAACAAATGAATGAATGATGAATGTTAAAGTTCAGAACTAATATTAAGATACCTGACAAATAATAAAATACAGAACTACTACTAAAAAAAACAGTGTCAGTGTTAATAAACTAAAGCCCAATCTCTATCTTTGAAATAAATTGAAAGAAACTGAATTAATGAATCCACTACATTTAACTAAATCAATGTTAAGGAACTAAACAAATAAGAACTGCATCAATGTGGATAACTCAATGTTAAGAAATGGACTCAGAATCAACTTCACCACTGTTAACCTGGTCAATATCAATGAATGTTAATGAACTGATGTTAAGGAACTCAGATAATATCAATGAGCAAACCAAAAAGAAACTGAATCAGTGATAATGTGGGAAATGAGCAGTAATGGTGGATTTGGTCAAAGAAGGGACATATTTCAATAGATAATTTGTTAACTGATAAAACTTTGAATGACTGATCATATTAAGAAGAAATAACTTTTGACTGTGGTTTTACCAGACGAATAGTTTGAAGCCATATGATGTGATGATAAGGCATGATGCTGAGGGAGGGTGTTTTTCTTGGCTAAATATCCACCGCCCAGTGTGAAGTACACAATCTCTGGAGAGATTGGTCAGGAGCTCGGAGGAGGGTCAGGAAAGAGTGGCTTTGCAGGAAATGTGTGCGAGCGTATAAAAGCTCCAGAGTGATGCATAACCTCCTAGTGTTTACATTGTGTTCTTGGTTTTGGATGATGTTAATAAATCATTGAGAAGCATACATAGAACAGGACGGTGCCTGATTTTAGAAATTTGAGGTTCAGGCAACAAGGGATCAATCCTGAATTAAGTCTGTTTAATTTCTGGCAAAGATGTACAACAACAGCTACTCCCGGCCCAAAGTTGCGCTGGAGAAGAAGGTCATTCACAAATCCAAGGGAAAGAGCTGTGGTTATTATTTGCGGATCGTTTTCTTCTTCTCTTCGTTAATACAGTCACTTATCATCGTCAGCCTGGTGCTCTTCTTGGTGTACGGACAACCTGGGAAGAGCCCTGAAGAGATGAGGGTGGAGGAACTGGAGATTGGCTACAACAAGCTGTCCCTGGACAACACCAAACTCAGGAAGGAGAAAGCTGAACTCACCACCTTGCTTAAGACAAAGACAACAGAGAAGGATACAGCAGACAAAAAGCTAGCAAAACTCACAATAGACTTTGAGGCTGCCAAATCAAATAACACAAGACTTGCGCATCAACTAGTAAGTGTCCAATCTTTTGTTTATTTGGTTCTTTTTAATGAATGTGTTAATTTAATGTGATTTGCTGCTTTTAGATGCTGCTGGTTTTAAGTACGCCAGTGGCCAATCCAAAATATAAGACAAGATGAGAAAACATGACACTAAAGGAATTTTTCTCTTTATTGTAGTCTGTTTGCAAACAACCCCAATCTCGTATCGTTCCTCCAGCACCGTGCTCTCCAGGCGCTCCTTCTCCTGGTATATTTTATGATGGATTCATCAAAACACTATTTGAAATATATAGAAATGTCTTTGACCTAAACATGTTTCTGTAGATGTAACGTTAAGCTTTCTTGTTGCAGGACACCTCAAAAGTTTGCAGAATCTTCTGGACCACCAGAAAGCTCTGTATGTAATGCTCGAGAGCAATTACACTCTAACAGTACAAAGTCTCAAGCTTGACTTAGAACGTGCTACAAAAGAGAAGACCCTGTGTGAAATATCGGTGACGCACCTGAAGCAAGAAAAAGAAGATCTGGCATCTCAACTGCAGCTTTTCAGAAAGAAATGCAAGGATGACTTTGTGTCATCTCTGCGGGATATTCAAACTGTTAGCGCTGCCTTTCTGGAAAAAATCGATAACCTCTTTCCTGCCAGTTTCACCTTCCTACTCACATGTGCAAAACAACAAGAACAGATGGAGAGGATCCAGGCCAATTGCACCAACCTGTCCCGGCAAGTGGAAAACAAGTTCCAAAGCTACTTGAACGTCGTTGGTGAAAAAGTCTCTGAAATGCAGGCCCAGAGCAGTCATCTAGAAGTGCAGAACAGACGGCTGACATCAGATCTGCAGCAGTGCAGCCAGAGCCGCACCCAAGAAAATGAAAAGTGCAAGAAGTTACTCGTAGAGTCTCAGGAGGCACAGGACAGAGAAGTTGAGAGACTGCTGAAGTTGCAGGAAACACTGATTCAGGAAAAGCTCCAGGCCTTGTGCCCAGCAAAGGTAAGAAAGCCTTGGGATCTCTGACCTTTTTGAATCATAAACAGCACAAATAAATGTTAATCGGTAGTAAACAATCAAGTTTTGCACTGCTGTTCTTATCAAATATTATATATTATATCCTTATTTACAGCCTGCACCTCCTACTTTGCCAAGATCCTCTGGATATGTGTATCCAACATCCCTTGGACATCACAGCAGGATAGGCACAAGCTCAGCTGGAGCAAGTGCTGCAGGACATACTGCAGTAGGCAGCAGTCAACCATGAAAGGTACATTCATGCAAACATTAGCATCATTACAATGTTCTAGCTGACTTTAGACTGTCAGAAAAACACTGTCACTGTGGTGGAACCCTCAAGGGTAGATATCTGTACCTTTTTAGGGAACATAACTGTACCTTATTCTGTTACAATAACTCTTACAAATATTCATGTCTCCTTGTGGAGAAGAGAATGTAATGTACCTTTAAGGAACACAACTGGACACCTGTGTTTTACCTATAAAAGGTACATTTGTACAGTTTGTACCTTTAGTGGCCTGCAATGTACCTCTGCCATACCTTTTTTTTCTGAGAGCGTAGATTATATATATTTTCTACAATTTGATATTTATGTACTCATTTACTGTGTTTTAACAGGTGATACATGTTGCCTCAGTCTCCAGGCAGATCTCAGAAGAGCTTCAGATTTGTGATTTTTAAGCTTTAATGTTCATGGGCAACATGACTTTTCACATTTGAATTTAGCATGTGTTCATTTGTTAATAATACTGTGACAGAAATAACATAGCAATTGTACATATGATAGAACAAACTTTTTATGAATCTGTATTTATGCCATGTATAATGTATTTGGAGCAATGTATTGAAAAGCTGTTGGTCACTAATCTAGCAAATGACAGGGATCATCACTGCTGCGTTACTGTGACTAATGACGTTTTTCACTTGAATGGTAACATATAGGTAATGGAGATCAAACTCTACACATGAATAACCATTTTGCTATAAATCTATCCAGAGTGGCACCAGATCTTACTCTACCCTTTTTAACCATTCTGTGTAAAAAGTGTGAAAAGCCCAAAAACCTCATTGTAAGCTTTGTAAAATAATATTAAGTGCAAGCTATGTTATTAAATGTATAGTTAATAGTGAAAATCCATAAAGAATTTGTAAAATTTGTGTGAAACTAAAGGAAATTATAACCTAATTTTTTACTGCAAACTTTTTTTAAAAATTCAAATATTTAAAGATGTGTTTCATTTTATTTGTTTCAAATCGTGTATTATCTAACTTAGTCAAAAGTGTGTCTTTGTATTCATCAACACTGTCCTCAATAAATGCATAAAATACACAAAATATTTCATTAGCCTCTTTACACTTCATACTAACACTGGATGTTCGTCATCACTGTGATGAAATCATAGGACACATTGAATTAATTGCATATTTTTCCAAATTCAAATCGAATACAAGATATGGAATCATTCACAATCTTGAATAAAAATTATGGAATTCTATTATAAATTGCAATTCTAAAACAAATACTAGTAAAAATCTATATATGTAAATTAGCCTGCAATTAAAATGGTGGGCTTAGAGACCTTTAAGTGCTGTTGAATTTGACTAATGTAAAAAACCTTGCCCTTGTATGACAGCTGTCAATTTAAACAATGGGAGTGACTATAAAACTCCTTCAAAGAGGAAATCCTACACACAGTGTGGCAAAAGACTTTGTCTGTTCTGTCAGCTGAGCTTAAAATTTGGTGCAAGAATAAACAAAATGGGAAATTTGCAATAGAGCAGTGTGTGAAAGCTTTTCTTCTGGAAATGTAAATCGACTAACTGAAATGACCAGTAAATTGGATCTTATTCTAATTAGAAAATTTAAGAGATTTCAAAACAAGCGGGCCATGAAATTGCACTGGAATCAGTCCTCAGGCCTGAGGATGAGCCTCTGATTCAAATTGTGGCTTTTGTGTTATTGTTGATGATGTTTTTGTTATTGTTGGTGATGTTTCTATTGTTTCTTCCTTAACAGTAAGAGACATATTTCATGAATCTAGATTGTTCCACTGTAAAACTTTGTGTCATATCTGTGATTTGCTACAAGGAATAAATGTGCAGATACAGCACACTGTTAAGAGAAAAGTACAGAAGAGAGATGATTTAGTGTTTCTGAGATCTGGGCTTTTAGATTTTACTTTTGATCTGAAGTGCTATTCTGCTTTGTTTAATTTTAATAAAAAGAATGACATGTGACATGAATAAATGTTTGTTACTGTATTTTTTATAGTTAGTCTTTGCATTTTTACGCAAACATAGGGTCAAAGGCTGAACCTTTAACTGCCTTTCAGGAGGTCATTTGTTTTCAGAATCAGAGTACAGTACCTCTTATGTTGAGCAGAGCTGCTTAGCTCTGTGTGATTTATGAGACCTTTATAACCTCTCTAAGCCAAGAAGACAACTGAATGCTGCATGACGTCAGTGGAATGAATAGTAGGAAGAGGTAAGTATACGCCAAGCTGTGTCAAGCTTCTTTCTGCTGCACACTAGGCAATAGCATCAGAGGGTGAGGAGTTCAACAGAAGAGCATAAATACAGAAATGAAGGTCAAACTGACAAGAGAACAAAGGCCAGCAGAGTCCCACATTAAGCCATCTCCTTCCTACAAAGCCAAAAGATCATCTAGATCATCCAGTACGTTCAATAAGCTCAGGAAAGTACCCTCAGCATTTAACGTAAGGCCCAAAGAAAGGGAAAAAAAACAACAACAATAAAAGCCTCACTCCTGGGGGAAAAACTGTTTTCATACTAATATTTGGTCACTGCATATTTCATGATGTTTAGGAAATAAAGAATTTTAAAAATCATTGTAAGTTGGTGATTTCTGTTTGGTTCCATTAATAGTTTGATATATATTTCTTTCCAATAATGAAGCATTGGGAAAAGCTTTTGTTTTATTTCAATAACAATATTTATTCTAACATTACCTGTATATATTAATGATGAACAAAAATAAGGGATAAAGTCCAAGTATACTTATTTCCCAATGCAAAAGTCTCTAAAAATGACATCCAAGATTTCCTCAGCCCCAACTTTGCCAGTGATCCTTCCCAAGCTGCTGAGGCCTAAACGCAATCCCTCTGCTGCCAGTGCCAAGTCTACATCCCTGTACTGATAATACAGATTCAAGGAATCCACACACTTCCGCAGGTGAACTCGATGGCGAGTCTGAGTCAGGCTTGGGCTTCCGGCTAGTGGGTCTCCACACCTTAAAACAGAAAATGTGATTTAGAGTTAAAGCAATATCTTAAAGAAAATGTTATTCTGTAAATATAATGTAATGTAATTCTTTAGTTTAGCACTGGCGCTATAAGGCTAACAGAGCTTACAAGTAATTAATCTTATACCTAGCCTGTTATCAACCATCCCACATACTTTCAACCCACATTGTGGTGTTAAGTAACCTCAAATAGACTTGCTTACATTGTTTCATACCCTGAAATATCAGCCATTTTATTTTTGACCACTCTATCACTTTGGCAAGAAAAACAACATCTAGGATTCAAGTTGACTTATAGCACTTACAGTGTCTTTAGTGTGTTCTTTATTAATGTGAGGAAATCTTCCAGTCCTTCTCTGGTTTGACATGACAGTATACTGACTGGAACCATATCTGAGGTCTGTGTGAGAACGTTCTGGATGATACTAATGTGTTCTTTAAGAAGGAGGTCACTTTTGTTCAGGATCAGAACACAGTGCTTATGATCCTTCGCACTGGGCAGCACATTCTTCAGGTATTCGCTCAGGAAACCGGACACCATCTGAGGCTCCTGAGGAAGTTGCGTTGAGTCAACCAGCACCAACGTCAAGTCTGCCAAATCCACCCTATGGACAGAAGTTTTATGAATCATCAACAATGATCAGAACAGAAACCTCAGGGCTATCATGTCTTTCAGAGAAGGCCTAATAATTTCTGTGAATACCTATAAAATTGACCTTTATATTCTAGTTATAGAAATGAGAAATTTTTATTCTGGATCTAAATGAATTATTATTATTATATAACATTAATATTTTGTCACTGTCCAATTAAAAATATTTAACTCCCAAAATAGTAATTATACAGAAGAAGTAAGAAACCTTCTTAACTTTCAATGGAAGTGAATGTAAAATTATTTAATTCCCAGTAATTTTGGAGCATTTCTATTGGTTTATTCATCATGGAATTTTACATGATGTGAAGCACAGCTTCTATGTTCTAATGATGTAGTGAACTAAAAATCAATAAACATGTTTTTAATTGGACTCCAACGATATATTAATTTCAGTTCATTTAGATCCAGAATTAAACTTCGTCACTTCTACATCTTAAAAACTAGTCAATTTGCTTTTCCCATGAAGTTACTGAGTGATAAAGCAAGTGGTCAAATAACGGAGCTAAAGGAGTTCCATTTTTTTTGCCTTAATGAAGCATTAAATTATTACAATTAAATGAATTCTAATTTTTTATACGAATCAAATTTCAGACACAGTGTCTTGTGGACCTGATCCAATCCTCGGAGCAGAGCAGACCTCAGGGTAGCAGAGGATGCTTATTCTCAAAGTCTCCTTCCTGAAGCAAATCACTATCCTACGACCTTTCTGGCCTGGAAAAACACCTCAAACTGCACAAGATTGACGCACATTTCCTCAATATCTTAGTCACTGCTAATCCTAGAAAAATCTCCTGCTGCGCAAACACCATCGAGTACCACATTCTGCCAGCACTACACTAAAATATAAACAGTGGAAGCAGCTGTCTGATGTGTGTGTGAGAGTACACACATCCCTGTATTTTTGCGCTCTGCCCTGATTTTCTTTTTTGGAAAAACATTATGCAACCAGACGGGGCTCTTATATGGATATTGCATAACCTCCTATTATTACAATATGCATGTATCTTTGTACAAATTCAACAAAAAGCTAGGCACAGGAAGCGTACCTGTGGCTAAATTTATGACCAAAAATAACACAAAAGTTAAGAATGATTGCTTCCTTTTGCTCTTCACACTTCCAGCATAAAGGTGAAGAATGTATTTCCCTAAGGAGGCTATTTATCAAATGCCTATAGAATGTCAGTGTGTTTAAATTAAGCACAGTGTTGTTTATATTATTCTTAGTTTTCCCACAGCCAGTCGCCTACATGTTACGGGCGCGGCGGACTCCCTCTTGCTCCACAAAGTCATCCGTGTCCCTCAGTCCCGCAGTGTCACACAACCGGACAGGAAAGCCCCCAATGTCCAGAGAGCTCTCCACAACGTCTCTGGTCGTTCCTGCCGTAGGAGATACAATGGCAGCGGGACGCTGACCTGTAGTGAAGAAAATCCAAGCATAAGAAAAACAAATACATGAAGTCAGACTGCTTTGCAAATTTTGGAGACACCTGACCAAACTGCATGTCGCTGTTTCTTTGCTGAATTTAACAAATTGTTTGGAAAAAAAGAAAAATCATACCATTTCTTCCAGGCTACATTTAATACCTCTAAAATACAACATTTACCAATAAAAAATTATGTATTAAAATGTGCAGGTGTATGTTCTCTGTCCAGGACTAAGTTCTTAGTTTCACTCACATCATTATCAAAACATGTAATTTGAGCAGGTGACCGAACCATTGCATATGACCGTATCTCACGCTCTTATCTGAAAACATGTTCCAGACACATTCCATCTGAAGGTCCCCAGCTGAACGTTTGGAAGTAAAAGATGATTTCCCAGCTCATTATGTTCAGTGTGTAGTGCAAACAGTTCTGGAGAGGCCTAAAATTTGAACAGTTTGTACTAGTATCAGCAGAAAGAAAAATAATAAAAGACAGGGCTGTACAAGTCTGAGCTGGATTGGAAACAATAACAGGAATAAATCTGAGAACTGATGAATGCGGGTCACTCAGGGCAGGAAACCCAACGATATCCACATCCCCACCCCCCTGCTCTCTGCTACTGTCATTATTGACCATAGAGCAAAAAAGCTAAGCTGTTATCTACTATTGTTACAGATAAAGCCCTATGATTCACATTCATTTTGAGATAATTTGCGTTTCATGTTTTCTTGGCAAATCAATTCAATATATAAAAATACACCTCCAAAACTCTGAAATAAAACCTAATTTTTTCATTTTGTAATTTTTTTTTTCAATTGTCAGTAACTTATTTGTTTTCCTACTCATTGTTGGGTTTATCTACAGAAGCTAATATTAACACATTTGTTTGGGGCAACAACATCCTACGGGATCCCACCACACACTCGCAAAGCACAATTATGTGGACCCAGGCACTAGTGTCTGCTGCAATTTCCTCTGGTCCAGTCTGAGAAGCACTGGTTTAGACTAAAAGAACGCCAAAGGTTAGTGACAAATAAAAGCAATTTCCGCAAATTTGACGACATCATTTACATAATTTACATTATCTTTTACTTCACACAGTGACATCTGATTATGTTTTCTGAAGATGTTTGAACAACTGTTAAGTGAAGTGATAATACTGCAGTCAGAAATTTACACTACATCAAATTAGGGTAAACACAACATTGCTCCCCAGTTTTAGTCACCGCTGAGTCCCCACAATCACAGAACATTACCAAGCTGAGTGAGAAAATACTAACAACGCATTTCTCCACAACATGTAAAAATCTCTAAACAGTTAAACACACTTGAAGGAGAATGCCAACTAATTCTTTCTGTTGTTATTAAACTGACTACATTGACTGGCATCATCTCTAATTTCATTACATTTTAAAATATATCCCTTGTTATTTGTTACAAAATATATTAAAGAATTATTTTTAAGATTTTTTTAACTGCAATGTTTTTGTCCTCGGTTACTGTGGCAAGGCAGGACCCTTGCGCTAAATCATTACAGTAGTATAGTAGTATATTTATAATTAAAAAATAAACCCAACATCAGAATGAGAGGCTTCTTCTTACACAGTATATTGTACAGGCTGCTCTTGCCCGCATTGGTGGACCCAGCAATGACCACTTGCACTCCACTGCGGACTCGCTCCCCCCTTCTCTCATCACACAGATGCTTCTCTATTTCCATCTGCAGCTGGGGTACAGCTATGTCCACTGCATGAATATAAAAAAGAAGGCACTAGTCAGACTGAAGATGCCACAGTAATGCATGTGTTGATAGATATTCAGTGAAGGATTAATCAGAGTTTAGCGACAATCAATTTCCTACATACTGTAATATACACGTTTGAACAGTCCTGTACTAATGACATGTTTAATTGACATAAGTGAAAATAAACAGTGAAAAACTACTGTAAATTTACTGAATTCTATGGCAATTATGTCAAAATATTTATGTTTTCTATTTTTTCAATATACCACACTGTAAATAAGTATAAATCACACTTTAAAATTGCATTTTAATCTTTGTAGAAATTGGGTTAAATTATTTCCCCACCTCAACTTTACAAAACATTCTAAAGCAAACCTTCAAAACAAAAACTTAGATCAAAGTCCCAGAGTCTGGGCCATAAAGAAGAGCGCCAATTTCCTTTTGCATGAGCGACCTCTAACTGGGCACTACCGCTGAGCTCATGTCACTCAGAGGAAGGAGATGGTCTGTGACAAACATGTTCCTTTACGCACAACAAAATCCATAAATTCTCTTGAGAAGCACATCAAAACATGGATAAAATGTGCACCAAAATATAAAGCTGCAAATTGTAGATGCCAGAATCTGTTATTAAAATTTTTGTGAAAAAATGCCATTTCAGCATGAAGTACCTTAAATCATACATTTAACAGAAATATATACGTAAGCCTCAACTACTGAATAAAATATACATGATCTAATTAGCATGCACTCCATTTGCATTTGTTAGAGCTTTCACACTTTTCTGAAACCCTGCTTTGCTTTGCAACGTTTTCAGTATTTTGTGTGCCCTCCCTTTTCCTTTAAGGTTTGTTTTGAGTTTTCAAAGAAATGTGGAGGAATAATTGCCTAATTCATAAAGTTTAACTTAAGAGTTGGTTGTATTTCCTGATTCTCATAATCCACTACATCTCAAAACACATTCACTGAGGTCTGGGCTCAGGGATAGTCAGTCCATACTCCTAAGAAGCAGCTTTTTGGTTCAGTTTAGAAACTGAAAATTACCTTCATTTTGGTCTATTTATTTTCTTCAATAATTACCTATTTACAACTATGCGATCTTTAAGACCCATGAAACTGAGGCTCTGAAGAAATATGCAGTCTGAAAGTAGATGTAACTGTCGAGAAACTGAGCTGTTTGGACAGAAACATTTGTGGCTTTTTTCAATAAGTGCTGTTTATCTGACGTGGACAATTTTGTTCATCTATCAAGTCTTGTAAGGTTGTTAAGTGTTCTGTTTTCCTTCTAACTTCCTTCTTTCTTTCTTTTTTTAATTTTATACAGGACAATTTATAGCAATATCAAAATATGCCACATTTAAACTGGCCTAACTTGGTTTACAGCAGGTTCCTTTTCTGCAGTACAAAAACAACCAACACTAAACATACAACAAACAAAACATACAACAAAAACAAAAAACAGATCTGAAATGGTTACAAGTATAATCTTTTTATATACTTATTTAAAATGTGCACTTGATGTAAGCATTCTGATACTGTATGCGATCTTATTCCAGATTTAAGTATATGTAAAAAATAATTTTATAAAATAACAATAATTATATTTATAGGCTGGAACTGGGATAATTACATTGGAAACTGATCTTGTAATATGTTCAGATGTACTATTAAATCTTAAAAGTAGAAGAGAATGACAAAGAGAAATGATGATTATTATAGATCTAAAAAAATCTAATCTAACAGCTTTAGTGTTTACATAATCCTGAAAAGGCACCGCATTAGTGTGTGTACAAACAACACAATGATGTGTCCAACAAGTTAACTTAGCATGAATTTTATATATATAGGGTGACCAGACGTCCTCTTTTACCTGGACATGTCCTCTTTTTTAGACTTAAATAAATGTCCAGGCGGAATTTCACAAACGTCCGGGATTTTGTTTTTCTAGAGCTTACATAGAACTTCAAGAAGCGTTTAGTTCACAAACTAGTCCCGTCCTCCTCTACTCCGATTGGTTCACTTGAGTGAGAAGGGGGCATCGTGAAGTAGCCTAAAATCTTCTGATTGGACGGTCTGACTGTAGAGCTACCATTATTGGTTGATAACCTTCTCTGTAAACATTTAATTGGTCTGCCTGTCAGGAGTCCTTGTTTACGTCAGGCAAAGCTCACGTACCTACCCTTGTTTGGAGCAGCTATGCCGAAACGTAAATGTAAGTTCTCGGATGAATTCCCATCCTCATTCTCATCAGCCCCCCCACCCACCCCCGCGAGACGTGTGTCCTCTTTTTCACCATCTCAGATCTGGTCGCCCTATTACATGATCTACTTGTAGAGTTTCACTACTGGCTCAATAATTTCCTTTGTGGTGAGAGACAACATTGGAAGATAATAAGAAATCATTATAAGAACAATTGCATGCAAATATATGTAAGAGATTTTATTTATGATATATAACCTAATCTGATTATGAACATATTGTTTCCTTTTTTTAATTTCTTTGTTAAATTCCAAATATGATGTGAATCAACATAGGGCGATGGCACAGTAAGTAGTGTTGTTGTCACACAGCTTGTAGGTTGAAGGTTGTGGGTTCAAGTCCCACTCCAGGTGACTGTCTGTGAGGAGTTTGGTGTGTTCTCCCTGTGTCCACATGGGTTTTCTCCGGGTGCTCTGGTTTCCTCCCACAGTCCAAAAACACACATTGTTAGGGAGACCGGCGACTTAAAAAAAGTGTCCGTAAGTGTGAGTGAATGTGAGAGTGTGTGTCGCCCTGTGAAGGAATGGTGACCCTCCAGGGTGTGTTCCCGCCATTCGCCCAATGATTCTGGGATAGGCTCCGGACCCACCACAGCCCTGAACTGGATAAGCAGTTAGAGATAATGAATGACTGAATCAAGAGACACCTAAATACTTCTAAGACTTTATGACAGTTAATATCTGATGTGCAAAGCAAATGGGCTGAAATAGAGATATAGATTTCCTAAAAGAGTGAAAATACATACATTGAGTTTTCTTAACATTTATAGTTTATAGGTGATTCAATTAGAACCATTCATGTAAACGCTGAAGGTCAGTACAAAGTTTAGGATTGATAACATCCAGATTTAGATCACAAAAAAAATCACTGTGATCATCATCATACAAAATACAGTTTGAATATTTACATATTTTAGGGAGATAATTAATATACAAAAGTAAAAGTAACGAACATAAAACGCATCCCAGAAGAACACCCAAATGACATGCAATAGGAGATTAAGTAACAAGATCAGTTTCAATAGACTGACACCTATTAGATGAATAGAAAGAGAGCGTCTATATCACATCCAAAGAAAAATTCATTCATTCATTATCTGTAAGCGCTTATCCAGTTCAGGGTCGCGGTGGGTCCAGAGCCTACCTGGAATCATTGGGCGCAAGGCAGGAATACACCCTGGAGGGGGCGCCAGTCCTTCACAGGGCAACAAAGACACACACACTCACACCTACGGGCACTTTTGAGTCACCAATCAACCTTCCAACGTGTGTTTTTGGACTGTGGGAGGAAACCTGAGCACCCGGAGGAAACCCACGCGGACACGGGGAGAACACACCAAACTCCTCACAGACAGTCACCCGGAGCGGGAATCGAACCCACAACCTCCAGGTCCCTGGAGCTGTGTGACTGCGAA
This sequence comes from Hoplias malabaricus, assembly GCF_029633855.1. NCBI lineage: Eukaryota > Metazoa > Chordata > Actinopteri > Characiformes > Erythrinidae > Hoplias > Hoplias malabaricus. The sequence goes on along the minus strand of NC_089815.1, from coordinate 24,060,136 downwards.
ACTACCTGCTGCACCACCGTGCCGCCCCAAAGAAAAAATTCATAATTCATTTATTCATTGTCTGTAACCACATATACAGTTCAGGGTCGTGGAGGGTCCCTGGAAGCCTGCTTGGGATCATTGAGCGCAAGGCAGGAACAGACCCTTAATGGGGCGACAGTCCTTCACAGGGCGACAAAGACTCACACTCTCTCTGCCAATCCACCTACCAACATGTGTTTTTGGACTGTGGGGGGAATCTGGAGCACCTGGAACATCTGGAGGAAACCAATGAAGACACAAGGAGAACACATCAAACTCCTTATAGACAGTCACGCGGAGCCGGATATGAACGCACAACCCCAGTTCCCAGGAGCTGTGACTGTGACACTTCCTGCTGCACCACCATTGTGCCCTCTCCAAAGAAAAATGAAATGCCCAAAATGTATTCAGCAAAAACTGATGATTCACTGTTTTAACCAATATATCATAAGCCTGAGATTTTTTCAGAGAATATAAAATATTATAAAACTAATTCTGTGTAATCTCAGAAAAAGTAAATGAGGGAGAAAAGATGCTGAGACAGAACAATAGAACAATGAGGTGTAGTGTCAAAATTAGACGCAAGATTTCTACAGAATTTCTCTAATCACAGTGGACTGTCTAATGTCTAGGTTTTTCAGAAATGTTTCCAAAAAATTTTCTAAATAACCTGTAATTGCTTTTTTTACTGGAACTGGTTTAAACGATCACGTACCAACGACTGTTACTCAGTAACTACATGGAAATCTTCAGGAAGATTCTGTCTCTCCCTTTGGCATTTTGTGTTTCTCTCTTTCTCCCCATTTCCTTGAGGAAACTGACATTTCAGCACTTTGAGTCAAATCATTTCTCCTTACAGTCATTGTTGCATTTTTATCCTGCTGCAAACAGGAAGTCCTCACAATGCACTAGGGCAAAAAAATCCAGCTGCTGTATTCATTTTTCCAGAGGTGGAGACCTACCTTGATTTAAGATTCCATCCTCTATGAGCTCACCCTCACTGAAGTCAATGAAGGCTTCCACATGCGCCAAGCACTGCAATTAAACAACAAGCAAGCCTTATTAGAAACCATTAGTCATCCCTTCGAAACAAACACACAAGACTATTTCTTAATACATTTATGGAGATCAAAGCCGTAAACATTTTTATCCATGGTAACTTATTATGAAATGTAAAAAAATATTTTTTTACAAAGAAAATTGAAACTTTGCTCCAGGTGGTGAGGTCCCCTTCCAAGTCCTAATCAACATGACAGGAGAAGTAATTCATGCAAACTCGGTTATGGGATACAATATGAATTTTAAAGATTCTTATTATTAATAATAATAAATAAATAAATAAAAATAACATAAATTAACTTTTTATTGGTTTTACTGCTTTAATATCCTTATACTGTTTTTGTAAATCATTTTAAATTGCCATTGTTTATGAAAGATGCTCTATAAATAAACCTGCCTTGCCTAGCCTTCCCATTGTAATTTCCTTAATACCATTAAACTAAATATTGATCACAATGCAGCCATCAGTCACTGCCACTGCTCATAACTGCAGCAAATACAAAAAAGAGAAGCTGTTCCAAAAACTTTTCAATACAGCCAGCTAGTCTCTGCTGGAAATAGTCCATTGGGTAGGGAACACAGCTGTAAAATAATGCACACTTTCAAAATAAAAGTTTCAAAGACATTGCTTTAGTTATGTAAACAAAAAAATAACTAAATCCGTAAATATTACATATTGTCCATTTACATTTCTGACTGCGGGTGTGGTATCTATTCTGTAAATTAAGGTAATGAACACACGTAATGGGAACTGGTGGTTTTCCATAGAGTTATACACCACAGTAAATCTGTAACTAATTAGCAGGTGGCAAAGGGCCAAAAAATGTCAAGAAGCAAAAAGAGGAAAGTTCCGCCAGGTTTCTGGCTGGAACTCAGTATGAGTGTATAAAATGAGTTTTTCCATCAGCACACGCAGTACTGGATCACTCAACCACTGAAGACCCTGACTAGACTTAAATCTGGCACACACCCAAGGCAGGATTTCCTTTCTCCTAATCTCTGCTCCTCACCTACTGAAGAGTTCTGCATATGGCACCTAGCATTCAGACATAAACAGTCAGGACAAGCACTAACATACAGACAAGAGCAGGAAGTACACTGACATTCTATAAACAAAACTATAAATGTCTCTAAGTTTTTGCTGCACAACTTTATACTTCATAGTAAGTGCGTCATTAAACGGATGTGCGACAAAACAAAACTATCTTCATAAAATGTATCTGTTTTAAGGTATTTTACAATATGTGCCTATGTATGAGTGCCGATTTTTATCTAAAGTCCTATTAGAAACACTGCTGTTGTTTTAGAGAGACTGCCCCATCTGGTGGGAGCTTGAAATACTGATACAAAACAGAGATGCCTCAATAGTTATACCACTAACTGGAAAAACAGTCCTATGCTAAAACTCACACACCTTGATTTATTTGATGTTATTTGATATAATGAAGTCAGCAGCAATTTAATTCCACTCTTGCCTCATTCTATTTTGGGAAGGTTGTTAAAAAGTATGGATCTGAAAACATGTTGAGATGTCCAAAAAAATGCTGGTACTCTCAGAGTAATATGATGTCAACCACAGAGCTTAGACATGTGACCGAATATGTTAGGGATGTCCTGGATCAGGCTCAGCAGAAAATGTAAACAGAATTGAACCTTTAGCTCAGATTATTAGGGACAATAAAAATATATCGGGAATCTGGGCAGGAGGAACATAAGATATCCCTTTATGCAGATATCCCTTTATGGGTGGCAGGTGGCATAGCAGGGAGTGTCGCAGTCACACAGCTCCAGGGACCTGGAGGTTGTGGGTTCGATTCCCGCTCCGGGTGACTGTCTGTGAGGAGTTGGTGTGTTCTCCCCGTGTCCGCGTGGGTTTCCTCCCACAGTCCAAAAACACATGTTGGTAGGTGGATTGGCGACTCAAAAGTGTCCGTAGGTGTGAGTGAATGTATGTGTGTTGCTCTGTGAAGGACTGGCGCCCCCTCCAGGGTGTATTCCCGCCTTGTGCCCAATGATTCCAGGTAGGCTCTGGACCCACCGCGACCCTGAACTGGATAAGGGTTACAGATAATGAACGAATGAAGATATCCCGTTATGCAGATGCTCCTCTTTTTATCATATCCATCTTCCTCTACAGCAGCTTTAATGGAGTGTATTGAAAAATTTGGATATTACTCTAGGTATAAAGTTAATGTATATAAAACGGAGGCACTAGATATTAATGGTAAAGTCTAACAGAAAATAAAAGATGACAGCTGCTTTAGATGGCCAGAAGGCAACAAATGCCTTGGTATCTATATTCCACCTTCACTGGACAAACTATACAGTGTTAACTATGACAAGACAATTCACAATATTAAAAATGATTTAAGCTGTTGGTCAGAACTACCTTTGTCTATATTTGGGTAAATAGAATCTATACATATTAATATTCTCCCAAGACTATTAAATTTGTTCTAAATGCTTCTAATTCCAATGTCAACCTTTCATATGTTGGAACAAATTCTCTCTCCCTTTGTCTTTCAGGGTAAGAAGCCTAGGATCTGTTTCAAAACACTTCAGTTAAATAAATTGGATGGAGGGATCAGGTCTATCTCTGTCGGGTTTTTGTTTTGCAACAGCAAGTAAGGGTATAACTGTGAACTGGCTCAAAACCACTGCCCAAACATATGAATCCTGGATATGGGTGATACATGAAAAAAATAACATACAGTTTGAGAGCACCGAAGCAGAAATGTGTTAAGCGATGGAGTTTAGCACTCTTGATAATGCTTTGAGAACACTGCATATTTGAACTAAACCGTGTATGTAACATCACTCCTTTCAATCCCTTATATTTTATTTTATTAGGCGGGAGTGTAGCTGTAACTCAGTGTGAATGTTTATTTTTTTACATGTGAACCATCGATGTACTAAGGCCTAACTATAAAGTGGTGAATGTTACTTGAGCTTCAGTAAACAACAAGTTAAAAAAAAAAAGAAAATAAAGAAAAAGAAAATCAACCAAATTTTAGACTAGGCTGTGGAGATGTTTATAAATATCTAATATAAATATAATATATATAATATATATAAATATAAAATAAAGACGTATTTAAAAACTGAAACTAAATATCCTGAAAAAACAGAAGCAGAAATTAAAGCAATGGGTAGACACCACAAATACTGAAATTTTTGATGCTATATTACTTGTTAATTTTTGTTAATACTTAAAGATTCTGATTGCAAATTAAATAAATGAATGATATATATACACACACACACACCTTTGTTTTTGTGCCATTTCCCACATATGTGAATGTACAGTACCAGTCAAAAGTTTGGACATCTTCTCATTCAATGTTTTTTCTATGTTTTTTTTTTTTTATTATTTTCTACTTCGTAAATGAATATGGAAGACATCAAAACTATGAAGGAACACATATGGAATTATGTAATAAGCAAAAGACGTTAAACAAACCAGAATATGTTTTATACATTAGATTCTTCACAGTAGCCACCTTTTGCTTTGATGACAGCTTTGCACACTTTCACCGTTCTCTCAGTCAGCTTCATGAGGTCGTCACCTGGAATGGTTTCCAGTGAACAGCTGTGGCCTCGTCAAGAGCTAATTTGTAGAACTGCTCGCCTTCTTAATGTGTTTGAGACCATAACTGGGGTTGTGCAGAGGTAGGACTAGGCCTATTCTACCAACAACTAATGAGATGATGTGTCCAAGGTTTTGATGGGTGTTATATTTAACTTAAGGCTTTGATAAAGGTTTATAACTTTGTGAAACATACAAAACCAACAATATTTTATAAATAAACATGTATCATGCTTGTTACATACTTTCTTAAGCTGCTGACTCCAGTCATTATAGAGGCGTCCCAGATCCCCTGTCATCTGTCGAAGTGCTTGCCTCCTCTGAGCTTCAGTCTCAGCATGTATAAGATCCCCCAGACCCTCTATTTCAGTCAAGTCCAGCTTCCCCGCATGGAATGCCCTTCGAGTAAATTCACCTGCTTCTGCCGGCCTCAGTCCTGGTAGACTGCCTGAGATACAAATTATGAAGTATCACTTCAGTCTCTTAAACCCTGGGTTTATTATTCAAATATCAATATAAATTATTCAGTAACTGAATTTAAATTGATCCCTTGGTAAAGTCCTATGCAAAAAACTCTGTGTCCTTGGTGGGATTATGTTTCTTGATTTGTTGCTATTCAAAGTGAAAATAAGTACACATCCTATGGAGGCATACCACTCATTTAGGCATATTTTAAAGAGGCATATTTTTACTGTTTATTGACTGATTAAAATGTGTGTTGGGGGGGGGGGGGTTAAAAATAAATAAAAAATTAAATAAGCACATATTATATATTATTTAGAATTTTCCTAGTATGTTCTACTCAAAAATCAAATAACATAAAAACAGATAAATGTGTCTAAACGTCTAAAGGAAAAAATATAAGCATTCATTGGAGTCAAGATATACTTCACAAATTAACCCTAGTAAAATCTCCCACTGCCACCTTGTGGCCAAACTGAGCTTCTTTAAATCATTCAGCAGGGAGCAACACACCTGCTTCCGCCATAAACTCAAGTTATACCACCACCTCATCCATTATATCAGTCATGTATGTAGAAAATGGACAGAACGAGTTACCAAGGGCATGCAGGATGCTGTTAATAACCGCAGGTCCTCCATGTATGTGAAACTCTGCAACATCCTCTCCAGTGAAGCTGTGAGGGCCTGGAAGCAACAATGCCACATAATACTTACAAGTACAACTTATAGATGTACAGCATAAACAAACTACTTCATAGCCTACTCCATCTCAGGGCATTACACACTGATGTTCACTCACACCTAAACTGTCAGAAAAAAATGTCACTGTGGTGGTACCCTCACTTGTATATTTCACTACATTTAATCAAGGAATTAATAATTGTACCCAATTCTATACCCTATACTTTCATTCAGAAAAATATAATTTAAACTGAGATTAGAATTTTATTAAACTAGTTAACTTAATTAGAAAGGTGGTTAACGTTATGACAAGTCTGTAAAATGTAAGGACTCTAACTACTCTAATTGGGGAGGTTGGGTTCTTCAGTGCTTTAAACAAACCTGGGAACCACAGCACCAGTCCCCGGTCCAACAGCTCTCGGGTCTTCGGGTGGATGATGTTGCGGAGCAGCGCGGTACGGGGAGCGGGCAGACCTTGTTTCGACCCGGTCACAGCGCGAAGAGCCACCGCCGCCGCCGCTCCGCTAACCCGCAGCACGGCCACCCCGCACCGCCCCTGTCCTGAACACACGGCGAAGATAGTGTCAGCGGCGCTGCATAATGGGGAGACGAGCCTTAAACACCCCCCCGGCCTGGAGTGAATGAACAAGAATTAACATCCACGTTTAGTTTAACTGAAACCAGTGTCAATGTCACTCAGTTATAATCCACCCCAGCGAACTGTAAACACTTCACACACACACCTTAACGCAGTTCTGAGGATGTGCCTCCTCCAGCAACGGAATAAACTCATGGTACACGAAATTACTGCGTGTATTTTGGCGGTGTATTACTAACAGTTACAAAATGCTTTTTGCTTATTTTGTCTTTATTTAAATGAACGCTTAACATCGTTTGTCCTTTACTTCTAAGTCATAAACAAACGTGAAGGCAGCGACCACCGCTCTCCGCGTCCTCAGCCGCTCACATCTGAACTGCATGTGCGCCTCTGTTTAAACAGCCATTTTTTTGTTTTTGTATTTTGGCGAATCCCATTGGTTAGTGTTGTGGAGTACGTAATTTTTGTTAAACTGTGATTCGCCTTCATGGTGTCAATCAAATAAAATCCCCGCCCACTGAGCTCTTGCGTATTGTCTCCGTGTTGAAACCGTAAACGAAGCGCGTGAAGAGGACAGGTCCATTTTTGAAACCATCAAAACTCAAAAAATATTGAATTAGGTGTATTTTTAAATGTAAGTTTTAAAGCGTTTTGGTAATGTATTGTTTTAATAACAAATCAAACATTTTCCCACTCTTTTGTCATTTTATAGTATCTGATGAGTAGTATTTAAAGAAGACTTGTCATTTTAAAATATAGTCTCACTGTCCAGTTAAAAACATGTATCTCCCAAAATAGTAAGTGTACAGGAGAAGGTTAAAAACCATCTTAACTTTCAAAGAAAGTGAATGTAAAAAGATTTTACTCCAAGTAATTTGGGAGCATTTCTGTTGGTTCATTCATGGACAGGACAGTGGCTGTGTTCAAATCTACCTCAAATGTTTTAACTGAACAGTAATGAAAAAAACGTTTGCAAGCGAGAATATTTTTTTATGTTAGGACTCTAAATTAATTTAAACACAACAGAATTTGTATTTATTGAAAGGACAAATTTATTAAAGGAAATGAATATAAAAACCACTGTTAACTAGTTTATACCATTAATGGAAGGGCATTAAAAAACAAGTTTGTCTTTTATTCATGAGAATAACTATATTGCATTTTTTTGTTTGATTGTTTATTTGTTTGTTGTTGTTGTTGTTTAAGATTTTGTATGTTATTTCTCTGTAATAGACGTCCTGTAATACAAGATTCCTTGGCATGGATGATACAAGAGTAGTAAAAATCTGTAGCGTTAGCATGATACTTGCTGGATGGTGGGGGCGTGGTTGTTCAACCTAAACCTAATTGTGTATATAGCTATCTGCTTTTGCTAGCTAGTTAATTCACACTTGAGAGACTGTTTGATTTGACATTACTAACACTGTATTAACAAAGTACACGATTGGTACACCTGATTGGTGCAAGGATAAGATTGAATGTCCCCTCTTGTTTTTCCAATATTTGCTTTTAATTCATTATTATAGGAGGGAACACACCCTGATGGGGGAGCCAATCCCAGGGAGACACACATTCACTCAAACATTCAAATCTATGGACAATTTTGAGTTGCCATTTCACCTACCAACGTGTGTTTTTGGACCATGGGAGGAAACCAGAGCACCTGGAGGAAACCCACGCAGACACAGGGAGAACACACCAAACTCCTCACAGACAGTCACTTGGAGTGAGGCTCAAACCTACCACCCCAGGACCCTGGAAATGTGTGGTTGTGACACTGTTGTGCCACCGTGATGCACTTTTGTTTTTCAATTTTCTGACAAATTGTTATAAATTACTTATGTCTTGAATGCTGTACTGTGTTGGTACCCAGTGGGAGGGTTGTTTCTGGACTATGGGATGAATAGTGCATTTTTAAACATTAACAAATGCTCACATACTACTACATATTGACTCATAAGCACCCCTTATTAAATATTTGTTTAAATGTTAATTCACTCATATTCTGTAACCTGTATCCTGTTCATACAGTTATAATATATAAACATATAATTTAATCATTAGATTTAAATGTTACTGCCAATAATAATCCATCAACAATGAAAAATAAGTGTGAAATAAGTGACCTTCCAAATTTAAAAAAAAAATACTTAAGAATAACTAATAGAGCATCAACACCTTCTACTGCTTTTCAACGTGTATTATTCCTCATTTTGACTGATATGTGACCTATAGGAAATAATATACAAACATATGGACAGAAAGAGGCTTGATCTATGACCTGAGAGCACTGTGAGCCCCTGGGGTCTGTACATTACACAGGGCTTCACTGCAGAGGTGGTGAGACATGAGGATGGTGAGTAAGCAGAAATTATATGGCTTGGCTTCCTCTTAGCTGAGAATGGAGGGGTGGCTGCTTAGTAGCTGCCTGCCAGTTGGGACAGAAATATGAGTGGATTTTTCAGTAGGGAGAATTGTAGACCTCACTATGCTTTTAAAATATGGACTCATGATTGCCTAGAGCCAGTGCATGTAACTTAATATTTTAATGAGTCATTTTTAGAGTGTAATTGATTTGTCAATATTTTTATACTATAAAATATATAAATTATATATAGATTTCTATAATGATGTTTTGATGTACCTGCTCTGTCCTTCTTATAGAATGATAGGTTGTCAGAAATCATGCAAAAAATTCTCAGCTCAGAGGATATTTTTTGCTCTGATAAATAAATCATAAAGCACTTCATCCTCTTGAACAGGCGGAGTCTCATTAGCTGCACCATTTTAAGCCCTGCACCTGCAGTTCTCTGAGACTGCAAACATGACACAACTGCTTGAGAAATAAATGTAGACAAAAATTCTACCTTCTACAAGCAATAATCATTTGAGAACTGCTGGTTATGTGCTCTTTCTGGAAATGTGCTGAGTGACAGCAAAATGTTAATTTCTTGTACATGGTAGTTATGTCTTGAGTGGTGGACATAATGTGGATTCAGATATCATGGGACATTAGATAACTGCAGAATGTTTAAGGAACACAAGCACAAATTAATAACACTTCCATAAGCTTGTTATAGTATACATTTAATTGGATTGAATAAATGTATATCAGTATATTTTATTAAAGATCTGTGTCATCGGTTAAACCCTAAAAACGCTTCTGTTCATCAGAATTACAAGTTTATAAGTCATTTCCAAGAAATAAATCCCATAATCCCTTGAAAGTGTTGGAAGTAACTCTACACCTTCTGCTTCATTAAGAATCTATGAACAAGCAATTAGTCTCTGCACCCACCCATTTCTCCACTGTTCATCTCAAGCTTAAAAGCTTTGCCTTGCAAGTTCACAGCAGCACTGGTTTATCAGGTTTATGACCTAAGAAACCTTGGCTTTCAGAATCTGCCCATTTGACCGTGTTTTTATAGCATTTACAAACTGGAAGTCGGCCATGACGTTCACGGCTGATTTTGCTAAAGATATGACTTTAGCATATAAACAACACCACAGAGACATGCTAAGCTTGATTTTCACTGAGGGTGGGTTGTGGTGGGTTGTAGTTTACAGTAGTAAAAGCAAAGAGAAGGAGAGAAAGGAAGGGAATGCTTTAACATGCTTTAGATATTGAGTTGGACAGAATAGTGAAAGAACCTGACACAAGATAAACAGTGTGTGTCCTACTCCTCTTAGTCCCTCCTCCATAATAAGTCTCTCTCTCTCTCTCTCTCTCTCTCTCTCTCTCTCTCTCTCTCTACGCATTGAACCTGCTCTCTTCCCCCGGCGGACACACTCACACGATGCGCGGCAGCAGCCGTCCCCCCGCGCTCCGCTACGTTTAGCGCTCAACCGCTCGGCGCTGGACGCTTCTGGGAGTTTATCTCTCTGCGCCCCGTTTTTTTTTCTCCCTGAAACCGCAGCGGTCTCCCTCCCTGCCCCCGCATCCCGTCCCCGCTCCCTCCGCTGAGCAGCATGCCCGAGACCGGCAGCAGCGGAGAAGCCGACGGCTCCAGACACCGAGGCCGGCCGCAGGGAGCCGCAGACACGGAGCCCAGCGCCTCCTGCCAGCCCGCGGCTTCTGGCGTCCTGGGTGAGTTGAGTTTATCCGCCATTTAGAGCATAAAAAAACACCGTGAGAAATCAGAGGGGCCCGAGGAGCATGTGGATGTGAGGGGAGAGCATAATGAGCCGCCGTTCACCACACACAGGCTCCTTTTGTCTTTTCCGTCCACCACGAAACGCAGACATCACAACGGCGCCAGAAGAAATTGGGGGTATCTCGGGCCTGGAAGGTCACAGACTGTAACATGTCAGCGTTATGTTACTGAAATTCGCCGTTAAACAGGAGAAGCAAAGCCAGCGTGACGCTGCGAGCTCTATACACGTTAACCATCTGTTCGTGGCAGGTTAAGTTTCCCTGGGCGCCTTGTTTATCCTCTGTTTTGGGGGTTTCTTAAGGGGAAGGTGCTGTCTTGGAGCCACATGCAGGATATGGCCACGCAGGGATCCTATCATTGAGTGGCTGTCTGGGAAATGGCCAGCTTGTGATGGTCTGCTTTTTAAAGAGGTTTAGTGACTAGCCATTTTCTGTCTGCATTGTAATGTGAGCACGCTTGCATGGTTTGTCAGTGTAGAGCCTTTGCACAGCTTTGTAACGCCCCATTGGGCCATTTTTGTTGTTTTCTTCTTGCATCCTCCTGCACCCTGCTTTCAATGCGGCGCAGTGTGATGCAGTAAGCTGTGCCAAGACATCTGTAGTGGAAAGGACTGTCAGCTCACTAGATCACAACTCCGGCTGCAAGAGTGTGTGATGTCATGGATATGATGTCACTGGGCTATAAAATCACCTGACAGTTGCAGGTATGGTCGACTCTGGCCTGCTGCAGGTTATCTATTGCTTGGCTCTGTTTTGTGTCAACAAAGGATGCTGGAGAGTCTGTCACAATACAGAAGAGTTCTTAGCACGACGGAGTACGCTCTGGTAACACTTTAGAAGCATGTGGCTAGTCTGAGAGGCTGAGACTAAAAAGATGCTCACATTGATGCTCACTGTTGACAATTCAGAACTAACACTAATTATTTAATGTATTTTCATTACAGTTTATGAGAAGGGAGAGTGCAGATTATTCCTGGAAATAGTGTCTGGAGTTAAAGAATGATGTGTGTTATATATAGTCAAGCATATTTTTAAGAGCATTTCTAGTATGCACTAAGGCAAGATATTTATGCAACTTCATTGTTATCATCATGACTAGACAGATATTCATACCTTGGTAATGAAGTACTGACAGGAAATGGTGCTTTTATCTTTGACAGCATTTCTATTATTTTACTGCTCTCATCAAATTTATGCAACCTATTATTACCTTAAAGTTTAAAATGTGTAACCAATATCATTAATCTAAACACTCTGCACACTAGAGTAACTGTGCTTTACTTGTTGAACTGTATTTATTTTCTCTGCATTGTAAAACATATATTTCTTCCTCCTATGTACAGAGAGAATTTCTCAGTTCTTTTGCATAACAATCTTTCTGATGCGATCTAGATGTTGTGCTGTGATTAAATTAGTTTGAATTAGACTAAATTACACTTCCCTTTTCCGCATAAGATACAAATTCAGGGCATGCAACCACAGACTATCGCCAACTTGTGTGCATTCCATCACCAACTACAAAATAACAATCAGGACAAAAGGTGAACGTCAGATCCGATGTATGTGATCATGCAGGACAGTAATAAATCACCACAATTTGTTGAAAAGCACACATAATGTTCCATAGTGTCATAGTATTTTTTTAAACTGTTAAAGTCTCTGGATTTAAATCGGCCAATGGTTGAGTTAGAACAGTTTTTGGAACTCTGAAAAAAAGCATGGCTAATCCCCTGGCAACTGATTTTTCACAACCTTTACATTGACAAATATTCCTAGAACTCAAGAGAGCAAGTGCAAAGGAAGTCCACATACAGCACTTGGAACAGTAAACACATCACTCTAGTTCTGAAGATTTTGAGCTTTTTCAGTAAGCAATGGAAGTGAACATTTACTGCCTCTTTAGAATGAAAATATAAAAGACCAGATGTATTTCAAGCATTTTGGAACAGTGCTGAAACATGGTTTCTATCTTCGTCTCTCCTGGCACTACGCTCAAGGTCACATATGAAGCACAGTTACAGCGGCTCTTGTCATTTGACACCATTTAGATAAAGACAAATGAGAAGACACTGGGCTGGATTTACAGTAAATGAGGCTGGATATTTTCCTAATGTAAATAATTTAGGACATTTATCCTATTCCTTAGGTTCTAGCCATCTGTGTTGTCTGGGCATGTAGTACTTTGGCAGGTATTCACTTCAGCTACTCTTGCAGTTTCAGTGGTGTGTGCAGCAAATCAGAATTCTAGTTGTCATGGTGTAGTGCATGTTGCAACAAGACATGCATATCTTCAGTATTACACTTAGGCCGGGATGTTTTACAGTGTTTACAGGTAACTACTGCATTATTAAAATATGATTGCCTGCCTGCTTTAGACTTTTATTGCTTTTTTCCCATTTTATCACTGGGTGAACTTTATAGGAGTCACCCACCTCTTTATACATTGGTTTGAATTAGAGAAAACAAACATTGTTAAATACACAGTATTTGGGTCAAAAGCTACACTTTTGACACACCAGTGAATTCCTTTTTACTCTTGCTTTCTATCTTGGTTCTGTCTCTAATCGTTCTCAATGCCTAATGTTCTATTAGAGCTTAAATGGGATTCAGAGATTCAAGCTGGTGTTGATAGATTTCGACTTCCTTGCTCATTCATAATTTGAGTGCTCACTAACAATGCCCTATTCAGCCTGTTAGATAACCAGGAACTGCATCTCAGAGAACATCCTATTTCAGCATCTCGGAAGAGCATTTTAATGAGGACAGCATACTTCACTCACTCTTGCCGAATGATCAGTGCTCCTTTGGAAGTGATGTATGAGGTCCAATTTAGCTTAGCACTGGAAAAATGTAAACGACGAGTAAATGCACTAATAGGAGCTACCCTGTTTAGTTTGAGGTTCTTTTCATGTTGGTTCATGTGTCGAGGCAAATTTTATTTGAACAGAGACCCATCGACCATTGAAGAATCGTTGGGAATTGGTGGGACTTTCTCGTGGTGTGAATCCATATACAGTCTCCCAATTTCTGGATCAAAGTAGTCGGTGATCAGTTTTCTTCCTGTTTTGGCAGATGTTACACTTTTGTTGGTGGACAGTAGAGCCATGTTTGTCACCATACTCCATCGCTTTTTCAAACAGATTTCCAGTTACAAGAGCCTGGACAGCTGAGCCACTGTGGCTGCCATCGGTAGGTGTGGCTTCCTAGTGCGGGCTGTTCTTGGAGCATTAGCTCATCATGTCTGCCTGTCATCTCGGTTGTTTGTCTACATGACACAAAAGACCTTTTCTCTCTCACTCCTCAAGAGTTCAGCAGAGGTCAAGTGCATTTGCCCTGTAATTGAAATACACTGGAAATGGACTCATTTAACATGATAAATGCATGGCAGTGTGCCAGAGCACACCTGTTGTGGTGTCCTAATTAACTGTGTGTCTCAATTCATTGTGTTTCCTTGAGCGCAGCATGAATGAGTTGCATGAAATGTATATTTTCAGTGCTGCTGCAGGGCTCCGATTTGGTTTCAGGTATGCAACACATTCTTTTTTTGAAAAGTGTATTGTTCCTTGGCCATAGAACATTTTTAACAGAAAAGCACATTCCAAACTTGCAGGTAGTGTCACTGTCACACAGATCCAGGTTTTGGGTTCAAAGCACACATCAGGTGACTGTCTGTGAGGTGTTTGTTGTGTTCTCCCAGTGTCTGCATGGATTACCACTGGGTGCTAAAGTGTGAGTGTGTGATACCCTGTGTTGGACAGGTGCCCAGTACAGGGTGTGTTCTTGCCTTGCACCCTGTGATTCCATGTAGGCCCCTGACCCACCACGAACCTGAACAGGAGAAAGTGTTTACAAAAAGAAATGAATGAAAGTTCACTTGCTGACCTGCCTGACAACCACAGCACACTTCATCGCCATGCATTGCAGTGCTGTAGTGTACGTTTGTGTGATTAAAACTAGCCAAAGCGTATTCTCTTTTATGCACTTTCTGTAGCAATGGAAAACCCAAGTGTGATGCAAGTGGTTAAGTAGTCAAAAGATGTATGTCGATATATCAGCACTTTTACATGCAGACATGGCAAGAAATATTTGTGATGTTTGGTCAAAATACAGGAACAAAATGCTGCGAAAATAATCACATTTTAAATGTGTTGAAAGTTTTCAAAATTTTCAGGGGCAATCTTTTCTTTGCTAGCAGAAAGCAGCAGTAGATTTGTGGCCTGATGTGGATATGTGAACAGTGAGTTTGTATTAATTACATTTCCACACAAACATTTATGTACTAATGATCCAGAGAATGAGGTGCAACTGTCACTCTCACGAGACCCATAGCATGTTTGCTATTTTGCTCAGTATTATTTCTTTTAGTTTAACATTTTTTCAAAATTATTTTAAAAAATTGCTATGAATCTATGTTTATAGATGCAGTTGTAGATGCTAGCTGCAGTTGTTTTTTGAGAACTGCTGTCACATATGTCACATCTGTTCCCAAAGTGTGGAGCCTTTACTCTGATTCATAGCCAAGAGAAAGATGTTGTGGGGTCTTCTTAAAGTATATAAAGAAGAATATAAGTAGACTGATAAGTCTAGTATATCTGTATATCTATAGCCTGTAGTACCATATACAATATACCATGTCTTCTGAAGTTGCATTAATCAGAAACTAAATCTGTCAATTCACCAGCCTCAGTCAACCTGCATCCTCCCTTCTAGAGAATAACATTTAGCCAATTTGCAATTTCACACAGAGGACCCTGTATATGGAACTGTTTGCCATCCAACTTGAGAAACAATCTAAACTCCTTCAAAAGACTAGCTAAAGTCAATTTCTTGTCACACACATCAGTTTTTGGATCCACACCTCCTCAACCATCTCTTGGGTACCACTCCTAAATTCTATTTCTCTTTTCTTTTTTTCTCTTCTTCTATTCCTTCTATTTATCTAAACACAATATATATTTAATTTAAGATAAACTAAAATGGGAATGTGCCTAGTACAAGCCATTTGTTTTCATTTTCTGTAATCCAATATTCAAATCTATTGTGCATAAATAAATAAATAAATAAATAAATAAATGTATATGGGCGGCATTGGTGGCACAGCAGGTTGTGGGTTCAAATCCCACTCCATTTGACTGTCTGTGTGGAGTTTGGTGTGTTCTTCCCTTGTCCGCGTGGCTTTCCTCCAGGTGCTTTATTCCCTTCCCATTGTACCTAATATTCCATAGCTTTTTCTTACATAGCTGTCAATTCTGGCTCTGTGCAAACTGTTCGTTTGACCCAGTGGCAACATATGCAAGTAGAAATTCAACCAAGTGTAAAGCAACAATTTAGGTCAATTCCAGAGAGAGCATTCCACTTGTTGGTGTATACTATGATATACACTGTCTAAAGCTGGTCTTATTATTTATTTAAAACCTACTCAACTGTCTTCCTTGGGAGAAATAATGACTGCGCACATATGACTTGCCGAAAACAGAGTACATATAGGCCATCACAGAATGCAATAATACATTCATTAGCTTTACAATGGCCTCTTAGATTATCTTCAGCAGGATGTTTAAAAAATGCATTAGCCCCATTGGCACAGAGTATCAGCTGGACAAAAGCTGTGCTGTGAGTCTGTATTGGGTGTTCACTTGTATAATAATACATAAGCCCTACAGCACAAACTGCTATACTAACTAAGGTTATAAATAGAATGTAATATATTTATAACATCATTGCCTCCTAGGAAACAGACCAAGAGAGAGCTAAGTGATGAAAGGTTGATTTGACAGGTGTTTGTACTGGACGTCTGTACTGGATTGTGAATTATGGGAGAGATGATATGATATTGCCTGCCTGCACTTGCGGAGCAATGGTGGCCCTTTTGTCCTGACTAGCCTGCAGACAGAGAGATTGTGAGCCGAAGTTCAGAGGACAGCATATAACACTAGTCATTTATTATAGTTTACCTCTTAGAATATTCCTATATGTTGTGTATAAGCTCTGACTGGCTCCTCATGAGAGTAATGGTTCTTAATAAGTGAACCAGAGCAATTGTTTTGCTGGTTTTTAATTTGATGGGGCTCTACATAAAACACCTGAAGATGGAGGCTGTGAATCATACTTTTTAGACTGTTCTTTTGAGAACAGAATCATAACAGATCATTTTCTGTGATGCCTAGACAGTCGTCCAAAATGAGAGATGATTGTTTGTGGTATGTGGCCCACTTTCAGGGCAGTAGCATTGGAATGAGCATCTCTAAGGGTCTATGCCTCAGTGAGCATGCTCTCCAGCAAGCTTTTACGCAAAGGCACACACATACACACACACACTCTCTCTCACACACACACACACACACACACACAATCACTCACTCTCTCTCTCACACACGAACACACACATACACTGTCCTCACAGTGCACCAAACAATGACCAAAAAAAACCTTTCAATTAAGTTTTTATCCGTTTTCTGCTATTTTATAATGATGGAAAAGTATTTATATGTTTAAGATGTGATCCAGTTTAAACAATCATGGACATAGACAGCTCTGATTGTGCTGTAAGGTTTTATATCAAAATAGCATTTTTGTGGAAAGGTTTGAATAGATTATACAGAAGGAGACGCCTGCCCCACTTTCACACTCCTTTTCTCTCCCATGATGTAAAGAACCACTTGTTGTTTGAAAGAAACAAGGCTATAATATATTTCACATGCAATTCTTTAGTATTTTCGTTCCTCTGTCTTTTCATCGTTTAACTTCCTCAGCCTAGAGTCTGAGCTGCAGGCAACAGTTGTCTTTCACACTTCTCTGCTGTATGATAATCTGTAATAGTGTGAATTTACACCCACAAGTGTGCTGTTAATACGTAAGAGCAAACACGTCCAAGTGTATGAGGTAGAGATACAGTTCCTGATTCCAAATGCAAACATTTCTTCCCCCCCTCCCCCACCCAAGACACTTTTCACACTGGTTGAGACTGGTATAACAACTTGAGAAAACAGTAGCCAGGGCACCAGACAGAGGAGGCTTACATTTTCAGGTTTCACGTTTCAGGCTTTATTTGTCATCTACAATAAGTTGTTCTGTATATGATTCATGTATTGAACTTGTGGTTAATTCCACAGCTGTGTAAACATGTTATGGCCACAAAAAATAGACGATATGTGTACACATGGTACAATAAAAAAAGTGCACACATTACAGAATATGTTATTAGAATGCAGAAATGTGGTGTAACACAGATAAGAGCATTACACACGTTTGTGTGAGTGTATCTGATTTGTGTACAAATTCAATCTTGCTGAAGTCCTTGCATGTCTTCTCATGTTGCAAGGGAGACGTGGGTGACATTTTAACTTGGCAAAGAGAGATGATAGCTACAGTGCGTGTCTCAGAGTGTGTGTCTGTCTATCCATGGCAACATGGCAAGGTGACGGATTCTCTCTCTCTCACTCTCTCTCATTCTCTCTATATTCTTTCTCTCTCTTTCTCTGCTTGCCTAAACCCTTTTTTTCCCTGGCCCCACAGATAAACTGTTTGGGAAGAGGCTGCTGCAGGCCGGGCGGTACATCATGTCCCATAAATCCTGGATGAAGACAGTGCCCACAGAGAACTGTGACGTCCTCATGACTTTTGCAGGTGCCACTGTCCTGCTTACTCTCTTCTTTAGCCTGTATTTTCAGACTGAAATTAAGTTCTGTGTAAAAATTAAGGTCTAGGACACGCTTTAAAAATAACATTGAGACAAAGAGACAACATGTTTCTAATTTTGGAATAATAATTGGTGCGTAGTAATGGGCAAAACCACAAAGCTGCAAGACTTCCATACCCAGGTAGAAACACTATGTGCAAACCAGAGACTCTTTCTCTTCTACCAGTCATGTAATCTGATCGTAAGTTATAACTGGAGACAAATTCAAGACACATGGATATGTCAGATGTTAGCAGCTGGAGTGTTGTGATCATTTTTCTCAACTTATAATTTCCCTGGTATATTTTTTTGTCTCATTGGGTTCACTTTTTCAAATTGTATAAAATCAGTCAAAATATGATGTTGTTTTATGTCATGTTTATCCAGACGTATAG
Organism: Hoplias malabaricus; assembly: GCF_029633855.1. Taxonomy (NCBI): domain Eukaryota; kingdom Metazoa; phylum Chordata; class Actinopteri; order Characiformes; family Erythrinidae; genus Hoplias; species Hoplias malabaricus. The sequence continues at coordinate 24,041,503 of NC_089815.1, read as the reverse complement.
AAAACCCTGTTTCACTGTGAATCATGCCTTAAACACCAGTATGTCTTATATAATAAGTTAGATTTATTTTTGTCTGCTGTAAAGTTATATTAAATAGCATAATTATCAAAATGCTTTTGCAATGAACTACATAAATGTTCAATTTTATAAACTGTCCAATTCCAAATGCTTTCAATTGTTGCACAACAAAACATCTCTTTTTCGTTGATTGAAAAATATTCAAATATATGTCAACGCGTATGGGTGTCCTAGGGAAAGAATTATAAAAGCACAATTTAGAGTAGATAACTGTGTATCATAATAAACACCAATCTTGAATTAAATTTATTCTCACAGATACCACAGATGACCACACACTCCTTTGGCTGCTGAACCACATTCGCCTTGGTATCCCAGAACTGATCATCCAAATACGACACCACAAGCATACCAGAGTGTACGCGTTCTTTGTTACGGCAACATATGAAAAGTAAGAAACTCCTAATTTCAGCTGAGTCTGTTCTGAAGCAGTAGTATTGTCTTAGTCTTCTCAGTGGCAGATTGACTTTCAAGGGGAAATGCAGTCAAAACAATTTCAGCTGTGCAAACAGTGTTTGCACAGAGTTGAGAATCAGGTTGTTGTCGTAGCTGTGTGCTTTGTAGACACACAGAAATTAGCCACATTCTCAGTGAGTTGTACTGCTATGCAGCACACTGTGCCAGCCAGTGAGAAATCTGCATAGTTGCACAGAGCTCCACAGTGCTGTGCAGCATGTTGTTTTTCGATGTAGTGGAAGGAGGCTGCATTTAATCAGACTGAGTGTATGCTGCCAGTTTGGTGCATCTTTGTTGAGATAGGGGAGGGAATGACTGTGAAAAAGATTTTTAAAAAATTGAGATAAGGTGGAATCCAGTCATGTGTTTTTATTTTTGGTTATGCTAGGGGTTACTATGCTTTATCTATTGTATATATTTGAGCGTCTATTTACCTATATGTGTATATTCACACTGCCTATTCTCAGCACATGGTAGAGCCATGTCAGTGTGTTTTGTGCTGATATAAATGTATCAGGTGTAGCAGATGATCTGCAGGAAAGAGTTAAACTGACAGAGTGCATGTATTTGTTATGTGTAGCTAATGCTAAAGCTTGGGAGAGCAATTAAAAGGTATACATTAAAAAAACTGAAAAATTCACTCGAGTAGCTAATCCTTCTGGAGAAAAAAAATGCCCTGTTATCAATCACATTGAGTAAAACATTCATATTCATTGTGAAATGATTCACTATAATCCAGGGGGATAGGAGCTCTCTGCCAGCTCAGCCTGTACACTGATAATAAAAGGTGTGGCACTCACATTATTATTTCAGTGAACTGCCTGAGGCAGAGGCTTGCCGAGCAGATGGTAGATTGATGTTTACCGTCAGGTTCAGGCCCAATTCTCCACAGACCATCAACCAAGCCACAGTTCCTCTCCAAACGATTCTGCTCGTTGAAATAAGACGCAATTCCTGCTCAAGATGATAGGTCATTTTTAACTGCTACCTGGTCAGACTAAGTCAGCATCCACAGTAGAAGATGATATTTAACTCATTTCAAGCTGCTTCTGACACCCCTGAAAAAGGTTTTTTGCACTTAAGTTCATGTTCTCTGAAATTCATGTACTCTTGTGGTAATGGAGTATTGAAGAATAATTTATTGTGCCATTAGAGTTAAGATGATATCTCATTTGCTCAGTCTGTTGCGAGGAGCTGAGGAGATGGGTCTGCGGAAAACAGTGAAGCCGGAGTTTGGAGGTGGATCTCGCAGCTTCTCTTGTGAAGAAGACTACATTTATGAGAATATTGAGAGTGAGCTGTGCTTCTTCACATCACAGGTGACTAACAGTGCCTTTTCTTTGTCCTTTCCTTAAACATGCAGACCCTCACATCAAATCCTCACTTTCACAACTCTTTAAAATCACTGTGCAATTATTTTTGTTATTTCATTTCAGATAAAATTGCGAAGAGCATGTTTTTACTTCACTGGAAAAAAATATTTGTTAGGAATCCCATTTTCTTAGTGTATTTATAAATAATTTAAACTACATTCAGGAGGAAACATCTGACCTTTCACTTATTTTCATTTATATTTCTCCATTTTTATATCTCATCATTGGTTAAAACTTAGCAGCTCTTTTGCCTGAAAATTATATCAGTGGAAGGTGGTCTCTGATTTTTACACAGTACTGTAATTTACAGCATATATTGATTTCATTTTTGTTACTGAATTATTCATATTAATGACCTAATCCTGTCTAGAATTTGTCTGTATTTGAATAGCAACTCTTCAACTAATTCTTCTTCCACATTCACTGATATTGTCTCACCAGAGTAATGCTCTTTGTAATGATTTCTGTTCCTGGATGTTTATCTTCACAGGAACGCCAGAGCATAATCAAATACTGGCTGGATAATCTCCGAGCCAAACCAGGGGAGGTCCTTCACAACATCCACTTTCTTGAAGGGCAGCCCATAAGTGCGTGTCCTTTCCTGTCAGTCAGTGTTGCTAAAAATATTTCCACAGCTCCTCTGAAATGTACTGCACCCTGTCATTTCTATAACCGTTGTTTCTGAGGTTCTGTGATGTGAAATGCTCACATAGCGAAGGACTAGCAGTTTTGTAGTTCAGTGTTTCTGTAGGGTTTATGACAGAGATGTGTGATCTCATTAGCTGTGTGTGTTTCTTATAGTTCCAGAGCTGAAGGCACGAGGTGTGATTCAACAGGTCTTCCCCCTCCATGAGCAGAGGATTCTTGGTCAGTTAATGAAGTCATGGGTGCAAGCAGTGTGTGAGAAACAGCCTCTAGGTTTGTAATCAGCACTTCATAACAAGCACTTCCCTTCATTATTATCTGCTACATGAATGTGGTGTTAACTTCACATCTGCTCACTCATGCATTAATGGAATTTAACTTACAATATCTAAAGAGGTAGTTGTACAATCGACAGTTCACCTTTTATTCTCATAACTGTCTGTTGTGGTTCTGCTTCTGTTAGATGATATATGTGATTATTTTGGAGTGAAGATTGCCATGTACTTTGCCTGGCTGGGTTTTTACACCACCTCTATGCTTTATCCTGCTGTGATCGGCTTTGTACTGTGGATGCTGACTGAATCTGATCAGGTAACAGTTGAACATTATTTTAATTTATGTTATATGCTAGACTTATTTAACATGTTTACAAGGTGTACCCAATCCAAAATGATCAACCATGCTCATACTGTGCTGTGCAAAATTTAAATACCATATTTCATTTAATTTTCTGTCAAAATAACCTTATGGTATATATTATTGGGGTATTTTCCTGGATGGATTAGATATAATCCACATACATTGTCTGACTAATTATTAATGCTGTTTTTCATTCAGACCAGCAGAGATATATGCTGTGTAGTCTTTGCCCTGTTTAATGTTGTCTGGGCCACCTTGTTCCTGGAGAGGTGGAAGCGGAGAGGGGCGGAGCTTGCTTACAAATGGGGCACATTGGACACCCCATCTGAATCACTGGAGGAGCCCAGGCCACAGTTTCGTGTAAACAGAATATTCATTTTTATTACAAATGATAAAATTCCACAGTTAGTGATGTATTTAGGGTCAATGCTAAAAATGTTTGTCTTTCATAGGGTGTGAAACGGTGCAGCCCAGTAACAGGCTGTGAGGAGTTCTATTACCCCCCATGGAGGAGGAGGCTGTTCCGATGTCTGGTCAGCTTTCCTGTCTGTATTTTATGCCTTTGCTTTGTCTTCCTGGCCATGCTCATCTGCTTTGAGCTTCAGGTTAGTAGAACCTAGAGTCTTTTATCATACACAAGAGGAAACTTGTGCACTAGGGGCTAGGATTAGGGTTGATTCTTTCCCTGCAAACCTAGTTTCCTGTAGAGTGTAGGTCTAGCCACAGTCTGCCATATTCTGGTATATTAGGTTTATTTAAAGAAGCAGAGGCTTGAAGTTTGAATGTAGGCTTCACATGAACATCACAAGTTTCATAGGATGAATAAAGTTAGGATTTTTTAACCAGCAGTATCCAGTGAGAGCGATAAATATAAGAGTCAAAGAATTAATTTTAACAAAATGCAGTGCACAAACAGCTGGGTTTCAGTCTTAACTGGTTTGAATCGTCTAATCAGTTAAAAAAAAACAAGAACTATGTTTTGTGTTAGTAATGTATTGTTAAAGCTTTGACATCCCTGTTTAAATACAAAATGTGTTTAAAATATTGTGCAACAATTCCAAATGTTTACTGTGTCTCTAAACCAAAATGACTCACTCGAATACAACAATTACTATGCAGTCCCACGTACAGTTTACATGTTAATTATATTAGCAAAATTAAAATTAATTTTAGGCATATTGAGAGAACATATTCTGAGTGCATGTAGTCAACTTTTTTTGCGGCATCATCTCACATCTACACATCCTTACATTTTTAATAGATTTACATTTTATACAGCTGTGCATTGGACCAATACACACATGCTCAATGTGCCCTCTTGTTTAACCTCTTGAAGCGGTAAAATCCATGATGGAAATATGTGTACAGTGCTCAGTGGAATCACTGCAGTTGTCAGCAGTGTGTCTCAGTTTTAAACAGTCAAATATGAATATTGTGGTAAAAAAGAAACAAAGGTATCTTATGGTCGGCAGGAATTTGTGATGGGGATTAAAGAGCTGCCACGGGTGGCGAGGTTTATCCCTGAAATCTTACTGGCCATCACTGTGACTGCATGTGACGAGGTGTACAAAAAGATAGCCTGCTGGCTTAATGACATGGGTGAGTCCTCAATACTTTCAAACTTACAAAAATTCATGCATTCACTTGACATGACTGCTATAATGGATGTCTTTTTCCCACAAATAAAACAATATTTTACATCAGTGCAATTCATTTCTTTTAGCAAGAATTGTTTGTGGGTTAAAATCTGTAATCTCTTTTTTCCACCAGAAAACTATAGACTCCAGAGTGCCTATGAGAAAAATCTCATCATCAAAATGGTTCTTGTAAGTAGGATATTTTATGCAAAGTGGAAGAAAAGACTATTATATATTATATTGATGTGTAGATATTAAAGTTTTGGTAAGATAGTTTGAGGTTCAATTCCGCAGATGACTGTCTGTGAGAAGTTGGTGTGTTCTGCCTGTGTCCATGTGGGTTTCCTCCGGGTGGTCCGGTTTCCTCCCACAGTCCAAAAACACACATTGGTAGGTGGATTGGCGACTCAAAAGTGTCCGTGTGTGTGAGTGAATGTGTGTGTGTGTTGCGGTGTGAAGGACTGGCGCCCCCTCCAGGGTGTATTCCCGCCTTGTGCCCAATGATTCCAGGTAGGCTCTGGACCCACTGTGACCCTGAACTGGATAAGCGCTTACAGATAATGAATGGATGGATGGTGGAATTCTGCTTTAAGTGATGCTTCATTGTATCAGAACTAAATACTGATCAAAAACACTATAGCACATTTGAGCTATTATGTCTTTATCGCAGTAGTGTCCCAATTGTTTTGAGTACTTAATCTTAACACATTTATTTCAGTGTTTGCATTCCTGGCAGGATTTTTTGAATTTAGACATTATACAATGTTTTAAATCTGTCTATTCTGTTTTCTTTAATATGGTCATGTTAATGAGACTTCACATGAGTTTGTATTTGTGTTGTTTATGTACTGTCCTGTCTTGCAGTTTCAGTTTGTAAATTCTTATCTCAGCCTTTTTTACATTGGATTCTACCTCAAAGACATGGAGCGGCTAAAAGAGGTAAGAATTCTCACTTTCTCAGGTGCAACCATGGGATGGATAGATGGATAGATAGATAGATAGATAGATAGATAGATAGATAGATAGATAGATAGATAGATAGATAGATAGATAGATAGATAGATAGGTTTTGCACATTCTTCTTGGTATTGCTGTAACAAACTCTCGTTCTCCTCTGGGATTACTCCATCATCTAGCTCCGCACAGCTTTTCCTCACCTCACATCTGTCTCAATCTCTATTCTGCCATCTGTTTGTTGGTTCCTTCTATTTGTCTGCTAGGCATCCTCCTCTTCTGTAGCTTGAGAAGCTCATGGACAGTCCTCCAGGTCTTTTCCTCAGAGTCTGTGTTCAGTACAACCTATCAATAACTTTGGGCTTGTAATGCACACAGTCAGCATTAACTATTAGTCCAACAGTGGGCTGACCTTTCTTTGACGTGTCAGCATTAAAAGAAGTCTAGTCAGGCATTTGCAGCTTCATTTTAGTTTATGCACTGATCTCTTGATGTAATTTATATTCGTTTGAGCATTTGGATTTTTTGTCTCTGCATTCATCTTGATTAAAAAAGACAAAAAGACGTGTTTGAATTGCTGCCTGCTTTCCTACCTTTGAAATGTTGCTAGATTTTGACCTTACCTCACACTGACAGATGCTAAGAAATTGAATCATGCATTTGTTTTCTCCAGCCTAGACAATTATAAAGCACTCTTAGTGGGTTACTCAGAAAAACAGATTGTACTCAGGAGCAGCCAGAATAATATATCATAATACATATTTACCTGTGCGTTTGATTATGTTTTCTGTATTATTATTGTTATTAGTAGTAGTAGAAGTGCCAGTAGTAATGGCAGTGGTAGTATTAGTTGTTTCTGTAGTCATATTAGTTGTATTTGTAACACTATTAGTAATAACATTTGAGAAATAATAATCTGACTGATTGTAAGTTGCGGTTATAATGATTTTTATATGCATATTATAACCAAAGTTGTTTTATCATCAAATACACAAATTTAGTTCTGTCAGTCAGGAATGAATGATTATTCCACTGATTAGGTACATCTGTTTTACCCTGTGATTCTTTATGACCTGCAGATGCTAGCTACACTGCTGATCATCCGCCAGTTTCTGCAGAATCTGAAGGAGGTGCTGCAGCCTTACCTGTATGAGCGACATCGCCTGGGTGAGCTAACACTTCGCGCTGTCTGGGACCTGCTGGTCTCGGCTCTGCTCAAATATGGACGTCTAGCAGCTGGCAGGTAGGATGAAGAACATCAGAAAAATATATTCAGGGTACTTAAGGGCATTTTCTTTAAATAATACAGAGCAAAATGGTGTTTACACAGAAAATTACATACTGTTCGTGTCCTGTCATTTTCTCATAATTTTGTCATATTTCCCACCTCTACGGGTAGGGCTCAGGTGTCCCCCACTGATGCCACAATCCCTGTCCCAGGCCTGCGGGGAAGTAGACAGGGCCTTCTGGGCCATCAGGAGCGCCGTGAACGCAAGTGTCTAAATGGAGGCTGTGGGGTACCGGATGAGGATGGCGAAGAGGAGCTGGGTGGAGAGAGGCAGAGTGAGGAAGAGAGTGAGGAGGAAAGCCTGGTGGACTGTGGGCTCAAACTGCGCAAGGTCAGCTTCATTGAGAAGGTGGAGCGCAAGTCCATCGGCTGTGTGAATCCCATGGAGGACAACTTCCTGGAGGAGGGGAGCCCAACCATGGTGGAGAAAGGCATGGATCCAGCCTCAGTTTTTGAGATGTGCGACGACGATGATGATAACGGTATTTCAGAGAACAAGGAGCTGACGGCAGAGCTTCCACCACCAGCGGTGTCTGAGAACAGCTTGCCTCCTAGGCTCCGGAGAAGAGGCCGCAGCCTGGAGAGGGCAGACAGTAAGAGCAGGAGAGAATCGTGGATGGATCCGCCAGAAGAGCAGGAGCCCACCACCCTAACCCAAGCTGAGATTGAGAGCTGTATGCAAACATATGAGGTAAGTATGCAGAACACAGCTGGTAGGGTATTAAATCCTGTCAATTTGGCAGACGTTTCTTTTTAAAAAAGCTACATTTTACATCCGTAAAAATGTAATTAGTTGTGTGTGTAGTTTCTGCTTGATTTGAGGTGGTGCAAAGTAAGAAAAATTAAGGGCAAAAAATCACCAAATACTTATATCTGCTGAACTAACAAATCTGGGATGCTGGGCACAAATCATATCTGGGCATTGAATGGCTATAAGAAAATAAATTCTGAAATAATATCTGGAGCTTTGCCTCCTTGGGATTTTTTAATATCAGCTTTATTGTTGTATCAATGTATTTATTGTATCAACAATATTGTCGTATCACTGGATAAAATTGATTTGAGCATTTACTGAACTAGATATATTATTCAAAAAAGTGTTCACCATGAACAACATTATGGTGATCAAACAACATTAATGAACTTTAGTTAAGATTTGCCACATGTTGATATGATGTTGAATGGAGGTGATTTTGCTGTGCCTGTTGATTTTAGAAAACTACAAAACAATAAGCCATCAGCAAGTAAATAGGCTTCACTGAGTCTCCCAATGACATTATCTGGAGATGTAGCAATCAAAGCAACAGCTCTCAGAACACTGATCTGTGATTTACTGATGCTAAATCATCCAACTTTGGATGGTAACAGTGATATGTGTTCGGATACGTTATCATGTCAAGATTATGGCCATAATATAACAGCTCATAAATGTTTCATTCGTGTATCTTTTTTCTAGGACACATTTCAAGATTACCAAGAGATGTTTATCCAGTTTGGTTACGTGGTGCTCTTTTCTTCTGCCTTCCCATTGGCTGCCATGTGCGCCCTCATTAACAATATCATTGAGATTCGCAGTGACGCCTTCAAGCTGTGCACAGGCCTTCAGAGACCCTTCGGCTTGAGAGTGGCGAGCATTGGACAGTGGCAGGTTAGCATACACTACTCAAGCTTTATACCTGACATTTTAAGTACTACTGAATGATGGATGCATAATGTTATCTTTTGCCATTGCACAGAAAGTAATGGAGGCCATGGGTCTGATAGCGATCATTGTGAACTGTTATTTGATTGGACAATGTGGGCAGCTACAGAGGCTCTTCCCTTGGCTGAGTCCAGAGATGGCCATCATTTCTATTGTGATTTTAGAGGTAAAAAAAATGCACACAAACTTACAGCAGTTTACTTTCACTTTTTTCTGCTTCAAACTTCAACTCTAAGAAAAGCAACATTTTGATCAGATATAGTCTCTGTAATAATTAAATTCCTCTGGAATCAGTGTGATAAGTGTCAACTTATCTTAACTATACACATTACATATCAGTTTGTCAGTAGTCAATGAATAATTTGCCTTAAGATTCAAAAGTAAATAATAATAGTAAAACTAGATTTTACTGTATTCTGCAGGGAATTGATCTTAATTTTCTTCGTAATCTATTTACAATATAAATTCGTTCTCAGATAAAACTGCTATATTTTTGTTAAGATATTATATTCTCTGTAATACTTATTATTCAATCCCTTTCTCAATGGACAGCACTTTGCCATTCTGCTGAAATATGTAATTCATGTGGCAATCCCTGACATCCCCAGCTGGGTGGGAGAGGAAATGGCCAAGCTGGAGTTTCAGCGCAGGGAGGCATTCAAGGTAACAGTTTGTTTTTTTAGTCCAAACAAACACGTTGGATGGCTGCAGATAAAGTTTCAAAGGTGCTATTTCAGTCATTTCAGTGATAATGCATACCCTGAGTGGTTCCTAAATGTGGCAAAATTCATTTTCTGTTAGATTCATTTTCTGTTAGCAGCAGAACTTAAGAATATCACTGAAATAGATGCACAAGAGAATTCAAAATTTCTGCAGAAAACTGGAAAAATGGATAAAGTGGTTCCTAATTCTGCCTCTGGAATAGCCCAGGTTTACCTGCTCTAATGTACCCATTCCACCTCAAGGTCTTCTTTATTCCAGGATTCCTTGGTTAAGATGTGTGGAGCACTCATAAATAAATTTCAGGAGTATTTTTCCGTTCCCCTGCTATAAAACTCTAGAAAACTATGTATGTACATATCTTCCAATGTTAGTGCCAGTACACAAGTTACAAAATGCAAAAACCGAGACAAGATCCACTTGCATTAGCTTCACTGAAAAATATAACTCCACAAAACATGTCCATGCCTGCTGGTATGTAATCTCTGTGTGTTTGGTTGCTGCCAGAAGCACGAGCGCCAGGCGCAGCAGCACTTTCAACAACAGCAGCGGAGGAAGAGAGAGGAGGAAGAGCGGCAACGACAGGCCGAATACCAGGCACGACGCGATCGGGACGATGGGCGGCCCGACTCTTCTGGGAGCGACCACCACCATGACAAGAACCAAGGAGGCAAGTCCAGACCTGGTGGAGGAGGAGGCTCAGGGAGCGATAAACCCAAACGGCCCAGCTCGCTGCTGGCCAACAACAACGTCATGAAGCTCAAGCAGATCATTCCGCTTCAGAGCAAGTTTTCTTCTGGCACAGCCCGCTCTCCACAGTCACCCACAGGGAGCGAGCCTAAGCTACCGGGCTTCCTCAGTTTCAAGTTTCTCAAGTCTCCTGAAAACAAGAAAGAGGCAGCAGCAGCTGCTGCTGCAGCTGCAGCCTCTGCAGCTTCAGCTGGCCCTACAATGGCTGCACCAGGCCAAGAGAAGTCTCAGTCCCCCAGCAAGTCCTTCAACCCTGGGAAACTCTTTAACTTTGGGAAATCAGAAGGGGGTGCTTGTTTAAATGGGACTCAGCTCTCAAAACCAGGGGATGGGGCGCAACCATCAGAGAAGCAGCCCACAAAATCTGACCTAAATGGAGTGCCAGAAGAAATCCCATCACCTGGGGGAGAGGAAGGGGAGAGTGGACATTCATTAGACTCTGAGTCCTCAGGCCCTAAAATCTAGCCCAAAATAAGGCACCTATTGCTGGGGGAAAAATGACTCAAAAAATTTAAATGGAAGCTTGATACATAAGGTCCTCTCAAGGCTCTTGAGGGCAATGTAAGACTCAGCCTGGAAGCTGTTAATTAATACTGCAAATGTGGAAAATGGAATGGTGTTATTTTTTCATTTGCTGAGGAACATAGGCTTTTCAAATATGACCCTCCCCCCACACACACACACATACATGTACACACACAATGCCTTTTATTCTACAACACTTAGAGGAATGCATGAGTTGCATTTCTAATCAATTTTGACAGGATGTTTTTCAAAGACAACTGCAATGTTAAGTAACCCTGGTCTACAATTGTAAGCAGTTTAGTGCCCTCTATAGTTCTGAAAAATATTTTATCACCAGTTTTATATCAAACAATGAGACCTTCCAAAAAACACCACAAATTGATAATCATGAACAGTTAATAATCTGCAACAGTTTGAACTGTGAGTGTTTTTAGTCCTGGAAACTTTTCTACTTCTTTAAAGCAGCTGGCCTAGTTTAGCAATAGAAGTGTTTCACGAATAACAAGGTACTGCAAAACCTGTGAGCTTTATCCATCAGTTGAATTCCTGCAAGACTAAAATATAGGTCTCAAATCAAAAGAAATGCAATATATTTGTTTTTGTTTTTTTAAGAACAGTGTATTACATAGCTTTGTGAGGAACAGCGTGGATCTGATGTAAACGCATGTAGAAAATGTATCTAAACCAAGGACAAATGTGGCAGGTTAATGTACTTATGGGTAAAGAAAGCACAGTGGTTATTTAAGTGTATCCTTCCACCCAGAATACAATCTCTTATTTCAAAAGTGCAGATGTGGCGGATGCCTTATCTTTATTTAAAACATGAACAGGCATTTTCCTTGGTTACTGTAACCCAGTGTAAGGCACAGAAAGGGCTGGAGATCAAGACTGTAGTGAGGCTGAAATCCTGATTTTTGGGTAGAGTACCTACTGTGCATCTTCATATGTCATGACCTAGACTATGGCATTTAACCTCAACATTTACTGTTCTTTAATATTTACATCATTAATTTAGACTAATACTTTAGGTTATAACTCAGACGCCTGGGGGCACATCATTAAGAACAGTCGTTTTTGCAAAAGGGACTTGGTGGGGCACTGTAGCATTTCCTTTTCCATGTACAGGTCATAATAGTTGCAGTTTCTGAGAACATTTTGCACTAAACCTACTACTGATGAGTGGGAAAGACTCTGCTGAGAAAAGGAGAACACCAGCCTGCCTCATAACATATGCAAACGCTTTATTATTGGTTTCATTGCAATGTACTACTGAAACATATTGATCCATCCAGTTTCTGTACATCTGGGTGCTTTGTCTAAGTTTTTTATTTCTAATTTATTTGCTTAATTTATTCATTCCTATCTTAAGGTTTATTTAGATGTGTCATATTCCATTACTTGCCAAAGCAGAATTAATTCGAACACTGGCTGTGCCGAAACATTTCTTTGTAAAGCCATAGCTGTTGGGAATATTTCAACAGAAGTTATTTTTAGTTACGTTTATTTCATACTCGCAGTTCTAGTAATGAGGAGAAAGAACATGAAAGATTAGAACCACGTTCTCCCCTTAATTCCATGTTTTAATAAACAGTGTTCTGTAACGGGAGACAGACTTTTGCTGAGTTCTATTAGTTTACTGTTGGCTGATTTAATTAATGTATTTAAATCAGCTGGTACCATTTTATACTTTGAATTTATTAAGACATTATAACTTGGCCAAATTAGACTTTGTAGATGTCAAAGGCCACTATCTCAAACCTGTAGTAATCAAAAGTTAAATAACACCTTAAAAACCCACCCATATGTGTTCCTTAAATGAATGTGTTTCTTGAATCTGCTTGACTAACGTGTAATCAGATGAGCCGGCTCAAATACATTAAACGGAACCTGCCTCAAACTGGACAGCCAGTTTGAACAGATTTTAGTTTAACTCTTAATCAGTATCCCCAAATTACAAGACGAAGGACAATGGGATGAGAGGAATGTTAAGCCAGGTGTTAGTAGGTGTTTTATTGTTTTCTTTTTCTGTCCTGTTGTTCATACACTCGAGCAGTTTCACTAGAGCAATCCTGTTTACTGGCAATTAAGTATTTTTGTTTTAATCACATTTATTTTGTTTATTATGTTTATGTGAAGAGTGTGTGTTGCCAGTGACAAAAAATAACATTTAACACTTTTTCATAGTATTATTGAAACATGTGATAGAGGTAACATGAACTATGCACTTCTTTGCTCATTTCATTGACTGAGTTGTCTCAAATAACTTTGCAATAATACTTTGACCTGTACAATGATTCTGATCTGGGATCTGAGGCTTCACGTCCTAAATGTTGAGTAACGTCAAAAAGTAAATATTAACCCTGCAGCGGTGACTGGTCACCTGACATGTTCATTAATTCTGTTTCAGTGTTAGCACCGTCCATCTTTTCAACACCAATTATTGCAAGTGGCTCTGAATCAGTGCGCTTCCCATGGGTGTTAAATACAATATCTAAATTTAGAATGACTTTCTCGATCCATTAATGATTTCTCCTGCCAGAGCTATTCACCATCCAAAGCTGTATGTTGTGGTTTTCTGTAATATTTGAATGTCCTTATATTTGTAATATTAATAGGTACTTACATGTTATTATTCTAATTCAGTACTTAGTAATTACAAATTACGTGTAACGACATATCAAACAATGAACTTTTCCCTTTTAAATTTGTTTCATATTTATTAATAATTGCCATAAATGTGGTAGGTTGATAAAATCCTTATTCTGGCAATATTTTATGCCTTAACATCTTCCTCTGCTAAAGAGTGGAAAACTGTTTAATTAAAAATTCATTGAATAAATTTGAATTTTCAGAATCTTTTCCTATTTATAGCAATGAATTTAGAGTATAAAGATACTGTCTGGCACAGATTAAAATTAACTTTTCATTTCTCAAAACTCTACTATGAGGTATTGCATTAAAAACTTGGAATACTCTTGAGTATTCAGCTACATGCAAGTATTTTTTTTCTAACCAAGGTAAAGGTGCCTGTGGTTTAAAATAGGTTTTCATTTCATTGTCATTATTCATTTATGATCATAATCCCTTGACAGTAGAAGCCTCTTACTGCCTTTCCAAAATGAATTTGCTTTGTGGGATGTGAGATAAGATGTTCACCTGATGATCTGTATCTCATCCAAGATAAAAAAAAAAAACATAAGCTGCTGTTGTCAGATGTTTATTTCTTTTTTTTATGGTTTCTCGTCAGTGCTATCTGTTGCAATGGAAAGATTTTGAATCATATATGTTTGTTTGGTTGAAGAACCACTGGGCTGCTGTAAGGTTTGCTGTTTCTGCAGATCTTCAGGCCCTTACCATCACCACCAAATTGTTTGTTTAGATCAGTCATGTCTTATTTTTACTAGTGTGAATGGTTATCTTTTGTGTGGTTTATGTTCAACCAAACTGTGAAATATTAATGGGCTACTGATATAGACTTCTGAATAAAATGTTGCTCTGAAATAGATATGTGGAGTTAAAGATGGTGGGAAAGTGAGGATTGTAGGAATCAAGTGTGTAGAATTCCTTCTCTGAAGGCAACCTCACAAACAAACATGCTCTTCCAATATACCACTGTAAAGTTTCTTTCTTTATCAAAGAAAATTGTCTTAGGAAAATGGGGTTATTTATTTCTTTTGATTTATTTTGTCATATTTTTGTAAGATCTAAAATGAAATAATAAACAGTTTTAAATTTACACTGTTTTCCTTTGTAGTTCTCTATTATTTTTGCATATTGTTTTAACCTCATGACAAGCTGCTTTTTGTAAGAACTTAAGGTTTTTTATTTTCTATTTTTTAACTGGTTGAATGTGCTATGTATTTTAATACATAAATTTAGTCTGCTACTGCTCATACGATCTGAAACAGGTCTTGACCCACTCTATTTATTATTATTAAAATTTCAGAGATAATAGAAAATTGAGAACCAAATACTGTAGTTGATGAGTCAATGAAACTAATAAGGAATTTAACCTTGTTGGATAAGCTTTTTAATGACATAAACTATGGTTAAAACAACAATGTTAAAGAAGTAATATTGTTTGAAAACGGAAGAATACTGATTTTAAGCTTTACTACACAGATTTATCAGCCTATTCGGGTTCTCATCTGGTCCTTGAACAAACCCCCAAAAAATCATCTCTGTTCATCAATATTACATATTTAGAATATGTTCATTAATTTACTCATATTTTGTAGCATCTTCATCCTGATTAGGGTCATAGTTTGTCCTGAACCTTCATTCAGTATATGCTGATCTATGAATATCCAATTAGTCCCTGCCTCTATCTCCACTAAACTGAAGCTTGAAAGTTGACAGGGTTGGTTTCTTAGGTTAATGATGTAAAAAAAAAAAAAAAAAAAAAAAAAACCTTTTTCAGGGGTATTTGGAACACTGCAGTTTTAGACTATATAAGCTCATCCATGGCACTGACTGCTTAAAGCTTATTATGACTTCAAGCATTTAAAACACAGAAAAGATAAAATGATTTTTTTATATTCTGGGGTCTTTAACAACATACTTCACAAGGGTTGGTTTCTCAGACAGGGATTAAGCTTAGTCCTGGACTGTATATTCTTTCAATGGGAAATGATCATTCAAAATTCTGTGTAGTCCTGCACTAGGCTTAATCCCTGTCTGGGAAACCACTCTATGGTGTTTTTGAAAGGGTGAATAAGTTATTATATTTTGTATTTTTATTGTGGCTATTTTTAGAACAGTTTTTTGTGGAATTAGTGTAATGTATTATTGTACTTAGAGAGTGGAATGTGAACATCTGGCAACCCGCGCTTGCCGCTTTGACTTAGATGGTTGCGTACTGAGAGCGCAGTGCGTCTGGTTTTCCACAGAACCGCCGTTATTCTGCATTTTCCTTTCACAAAAGAGTCGGCCTCTCACCCGGAGTGCACATATAGACAATAGAATAGTCACTGCAGTTTCTTCATCGGTTATATGTAATGTTTCTAATGTTTTTCTACGTTGCGTTGCTCTACTGAAGTGAGCTCTGTAAGTAAGTTCAGTTTGAGGGGCGCTCAGGGCCCTGTTCTAGCGTAGCGACCACACCATCGTCTCTACAACAATATTACCGGATTCACATCGAAAACAACAACAAAATGGATAAAGTAAGTTCATGACATGCTTGTTCTCTTGACTTTCATCATCGGGGCAATGCTACAAAACCTTTCAACGTTAATTTAGCTTGCTGGGTTGTGGCGTTAGCCTGTTAGCCGACTTAGGTAACATGAGGCTCCTTATTCTCGTCCTAATTCTCCGTTCCACCTTAAGTGGCGCAGAGCTTGTGGTCTGTTTTTTTTTTGCGGCACCCATATTCTACCGCGGGACCTTTTAAGGACGAACGGAAAATTGGAGAAAGAAGCTACCTTTAGCTTGGTCTCAGTTGTCAACTTTCTACTGTGAATTGGCTGTGTTGGATGCTTATATGTTTTAATATTTACATTAATAAATGTCATGCTTGTGTAAAATAAAAAAAATAATTTGTTGTTATGGTTGGAAATTGTATTTAAGTTCATTAACGTTAGCTGTTAGCTTTCTGTCAAACTCACCCACCCAGGTTTCTGCTAGCTCCGATATTAAATTGAAAATTAAACCAACGAGCTCTAGCCGTGGAGCAGGTTATAGGTTTTGAACGAAACATGAAGCGATGTTATTCATAAGATAGCTTCTATTATCACCCATTACTCTGGTTGAAATGCACTAGTGTAACGTTATCACTAACACCCTCACTTATTCAGCTGCTCAGATACAGATACAGGGAACGCCCAACACAGTCAGTGACATAATGTATTAATATGTTTAATTTGTAATCAGTCTTACACCTTTTTAACCTCTCAGCCTGATTGTAAAAAAGGACAAAATCTTATATTTTATGCCCGTATCTTAATACCTTTCACTGCATAGCTCTGACAAGTAAAGAATGCGTCATTTTTACCAGATGATATATGTTAGGAGTGGATGATATGGCAGAAATGTCATATATTTATACTTAACTAAATGAACAGTACTCAAACACTAATCTACACTCTTTTTAAAAGCAAATTTTCTGACCAAAATCCAGTTTACCAGGACTGATTTGGCTCTCTTGAATGAAACCTGCAACTAATCTATATTCCTTAGATATAGACCCTTCACAAAATATATTTAGAAAAATATATAAAATAATAAAACGTAATATCATATATTGTCTCTAACATGTATGGCATGAGATTATTACCTACCATCATGTATTTCTAATTGAAAAAAGTCCCTTTTGAGGTATTTTACTATACATTTTATTTCCTTGATAATAAAATATTATTTATAAGTCTTATGGTAATGTTTGTAAAGATTTTTTTTGTGTACTCAGTTATATTTGCGTTTATGTAACCATTTTCATAATAATGTTTTGTAGGCAGATTTCCTCAAAGGTCTCCCTGTGTACAACAAGACCAATTTCAGTAGATTCCATGCAGACTCTGTGTGCAAAGCATCGGTAATTTTTTTTCTCTCATAGTTTCAAATTGTTTGTTCGTTTGCTGAATTATATAGAGGTATTTTAAAATGTGGCATGTGTTGTTTTAACATGCTTGTCATCAATTACAGAATAGAAGGCCATCAGTATATCTGCCTACAAGAGAATACCCCTCAGAGCAGAGTAAGTGTTTTTGCTAACTGTCAAGAGGATTTTAAGTCAAACATCATGCTTCATTATCTATTTGGGACTAATATGGCAAAGCAACATTATTTCTGGAATTCTTTTTTTTTTACATTTAATCAATTGTGAGTTATAGGCTGTAGATATATATCTCTTATTTGATGTTTTTCATTACAGTTATTGTTACAGAGAAAACAAATATTCTTTTGCGCTACCTTCATCAACAATGGGACAAAAAGGTATGTGCTTCTGAATATTCTGAAGTTCTGATCTAGCAAAGTGAAAAATGTATAAACTGATTGTGGTGAAGGGGGCGACTGTGCCTTGTTGCCAATTCTACTACAAATATTTTGTCTGTGACGAATGTATGAATATATCGTTGATTTATTTTATTCGTCTGTTGATTGATTGAGGCTGAAATGCCTGAACATAACAATTAGAAAGTCTGTCCATGCACTTTTGACCATATGGTGTGTGTCTACTTATTTTTAATTAGATATGAGCACTTATTACTTAAATATTATTTAGATTTATTGCACTGCATGTTTTAGTTTCCGTTATATTCACATAAACATACATTAACTGTAAAATTAATAAAACCGACACATGTAGTGAATGTAATTATCTAGTTACATTGGCAGCTGACAAGGAGTGAGATTGCAGCAAGTAAACAATTAGTTCTTGAAAGTAAAGTATTTCAAGCAGGACATATGTGCAAGAGCTGAGTGATTTTCGAGCCAGATGTACACTGCAATTTTAGCCCGATTTTAAGCCTGATATGGTCGCAGCCGACTGGATTTCAGGATCGCCCCAAATTTTGGCTCGATCGGCATACGTTTTTGACGTGCAGTGTGAGAAGGGTAGAGACCTCCGATTAACTGCCCAAACGAGCTCCGATTGTCCAGTTGAGTGATCAGATGGGTTTCTGACTTGTCAGAGATTTTGGTCACTTTTCCCACGGTGTGAGCAGTCTTGCGTACTGATTTCTCAACGTCATGACCTGTTTTCCCAAAAGTCTTTGCAAATCTACTCCATATGTCAGCAGGTGCCAACAAACTGGCGCAAAGGCAGCGCGTTGTGTGGACTGAGTAGGTTAGTCTAGTGGAGCTTTGGCAGCAGCATTCTTCCTTATATGATCTGTCATCAACCTCCTCCATGATGGGCATACACGTGAAAAAATATGGCAGGAAATAGCTGGTGTTTTAAGTTTCGCTGTTTTTAAGTTGTGCTTTGCTAATGCTATCAACACCACGCTCAGTTTCTTAAGCATCTCCCACTCTCTTTCTCGCTGTGTGTGATTGAGTTTGATACACAGCGCACTGTGCTGAAAAGAGTGTATGCAGACAGAACTGTTCCCAAGCTGCAACGTGCAGTGTAAACAGCCACGTCACATCAGATTAGTCCATTCTTACAGTTTGAGCACGTAAATCACAGGCGTTCTCTGTACACGACAAACAATTCAAATGTGCAGTGTGAGCTGTCATCAAAGCACACGACTTTCAAAATCACAGTGTATGCCTGGCTTCACAGAGGCTAAACTGCGATTGATAGAAGACTATATCAGAGCACCTCCAAATTATCAGGTCTTGTGGGTTGTTGCCAGTATTTCGTGGTTAGTACTTACCAAAAGTGGTCCAAGGAAAGACAGTCGGTGGACTGGCAACAGGGATGTGGCTACCCAATC
Organism: Hoplias malabaricus; assembly: GCF_029633855.1. NCBI lineage: Eukaryota > Metazoa > Chordata > Actinopteri > Characiformes > Erythrinidae > Hoplias > Hoplias malabaricus. The sequence continues at coordinate 24,022,361 of NC_089815.1, read as the reverse complement.
TTTATTGATGCATGTGGGAAATTAGTTCTAGTCTTTTTGCTCTGATCCTACAGAAGAGCTACTGTAGCACACATTGCTGATGGAATTAATAGAGGAATCAGGGGTTGAGTAAGAAACTTTGGAGGGCAAATTTAGAGGTGTTTATCCTTTGTTTGTCATGCACATTGCTGCTGAATTTAGCAAGTTGTCCCCAGAAATGTATTTTCATTTCGAGGTTATGTTTAGGCCCATGATACAAGTAATTGTATGTTTTTCATTATACATAATAATGTTTCCATGCATTGTATTTTTGTGCAGAATGCAGCCAAGAAGCGGGAGCAGGAGCAAGGTGAAGGAGGAAGCCCTGCGCCTCCACGTAAAATTGCCCGGACCGATAGTCAAGAAATGAATGAAGACTCATAAATGGGATCATTACCTAACAGCACAAGGACATGCACAAAAATGACAGCCCTTTCAGAAGTTTGTAATACCTGGTCTACATTTCATGTAGACACTTGCACATGAGACTGGGATTTACTTAAAAAAAAACTTGAGAGAACGAGACCTTTTATATGGTGTGCTTTTTTGTTTTTGTTTTATTTTATTTTTTTTTCCTCCTCTCTCTTATTTTTATTAAGCGCTTCCTGTCAAACTGTCCCCCTTTGTGCATCCTTACAGCCTAGTGTTAAACACTTGGGGGCGCTGTTAGCTTCCACTGCCAGATTCTTTGGACCTGGTGCACTGTAAATTGCTCAGGTAGGACAGAGAGACTTGAGGATGAGCTTAAATATGTATTGATCTTAGAGATTGAGGTATTTGGCAGTGTGTGGAAAGATTAGACTGCATCACACTGAGTTGTGTGTAATTTATGGTCATCTCACAGTGATCAGAAGAATGCGTTGTTCTCTGATCACTGATATTCTAGTTTAACAACCATTCCCACTAGCTCAGCTGTGGAGTTTTTTTTAGGGTTTTTTCCTTTACAAATAGTGCCTAACAGGCACTTAAGTTCATACATGTAAATCAACTTTGTTCATTTTGAAGAAACAAAGATGTAGGAGTACTGATGTAAGTCATGTGGTATCTTCCTAGCGTGTGCCTACTCGTGCATGGATGCACTGTTAAGATTTTGATCTCTTGCTATGATCATGTCTTGGAGATGTCACGGTGGTGCTGTTTAGGACGTGTGAAACTTTTTACCACCCGACAGGATTTCTTTGTTCATTTATTAAGATGTATTTAGAAGTGATGCAAAATGGCCAAGTAGAAAATGCCAACTCAGTTTACTCGTTAGATTCGGAGGCAGATAGACTTCCCCTCCAGCATTTCTTTTACCTAGTTCAGATTTGTTTGGAAGACAAACAAATGGACCCGTCTGGATTCATTTTTTTTTTTTTTGCCTTTTGGTAGTTAGAAAATGATAATGATAGTTTTATACACCTGCAAGTTCAGTGTCCAGCTCCAGGTCCTTGAGGCATTTTGAGCTGTGCAGGGTCTTGTTCCCTCATTGATCCGCAATATGGATGAATGGTCAGGCCAGAAGAATGAAGTCAGTTGAAAAAGCTTTATGCATGTAGCTTACCCTTTGTGTCTCATGATGTGGGCACAGTCTACCTGAACTCTGTTCCTTAAACTAGGTGCAGGAAAATGTGCTTGGAAACATTATTTGAGGAATTGCTAAGGTGTGTCATTCGTATCTCTTCAACTGCTGTTACCCCTTCACTGTTTTTGTTAAGTGTTTGTTCTATTATTAAATATATTGCAGTGCAGAGAAAGCAATTACTGTTGGCCTAAGCATGTATGCTGCAGGTCTGCTGTGGGTTTTGGCAATAGAAGGCATCTAAACAGACACTTGATTAAAGGATAGTCTGTGAGTAAAGGGGCATCTAGCTTACACTCACTACAATAAACAAATCTACCGTTAAGCTCATTGCTCACATGACTTATCCATATCCATACACATATCACTAAATATATCAACCAATCCTTGAACACTGTGTCAGACCATGCACAGTCAGTGTGGTTCACATCATGCTTTTGCACCTTGTTCGTTTCAGGTTCTTCACCTGACTGATTTACATTGCAAACACCACAGAAGGTTTAGGTTTTTTTGCTTGAACATATGGATAAATAATAATGATTATAAAGTGTCCCCCTTTCCTTTTAAAAAAGAGCTCATCCTGTAACCATTCAGATGCTACATTTCCTTGATTCTAGTCTCATATTGCCTGCCTCTGATTGCTTAGACCAACGTGCTCGAGTATATAGCTATAATCCTGCCTTACTAAAATGGAGTGCATTCAGAAAAACAAATCACAGAGCAGTTGCAGCAAACTGTCCCTTGTCTCTTTCATAATTGTGTACGAGTGAACCTCCCTCGATTTGTATTTTCTCCTGGAAGCCTTCCCAGTTTCTTTATACAATAGGTCAACATTGTTCTTCGAGGAATTAAAGAATGATAACCCTTAGGAAAGTGTCAATGCTTCTAATTGCTGATGTTTTCTTCCTTGTCAGAACAAGAATGGAGGTGTGTAGATTAACCCACAATATTCCTACACATTTTGGAATTTTCCTTCTTCCAACACAGCTAATTAATAAGCCACTTGGGGTTGAACTTGGGGTGTTTCTGAAGGGAAATCACTGAGCCTGTACAAAGGTAAAGTGTAAAGACTTAAAGATTTGTAAAAAAAAATTTCTCCCATGCGTCAGTGTCTCAATTTTTAGGATGTCCTCTTTCTATATGAGCACTTAATGACCCTCCTGTAAGTGCACAGCACGTCGAATTGAAGACTTTTATCCATAATCCAAGTTTTGAAAATGGAGAAAACCTTTAATAGAATTTTCTTTCTTTTTTTTTTTTTTCCCTTTGGTCACGACTGTACAATTGTTTATGTACCAACAGAGGCATTGATTTGTAAATGCTGAGAATGGTTTTGAGTGGAGTTGGTTAATGACTTTATGTCCCTGTTGTTCACCCTTCATCATAGACAGTACTGGATATTGAGTAGTTTCCTTTAACTCGGACACAACAGAGGTCATTTTAAATTAGAATAACTGCAGTTTCATCAGGCACATCAATGAGAAAACTAACAATTAGCCTGCTATGATAATCATATAATGGTGATTTTCCATTAGTCAAATCTGGCATGTGGAATTGGGTACCTGGTTCCAAGCGAGCTGAGTAGTGACCAAACGTGACGTGTAAACCTTGCAGAGCATTGATTGGCCAGAGAAATTTGTCAATCACCATGAAATGCAGATATTCATCACAAACTAGTAATTTGTGAAGTCTCTAATTTGCAGCAGCAATCGCATTTGTTTAATCCAACTCTCAACGGCAGCTCGTTCTTTTGAAAAGGTTCTAACACTCCTTGGAATGGTGGCTCATAAAAAACTCCAGGGGGAGCAATTCTGTGTGAATTGGGGCATGGAGCTATGTTCAGTCCAAAAAAACAAAAACACCCACATACACAACACGAGTAAACAGTGCCTACCAAACAGTTTTGGTAATGTAAAAGCAACCAGGGAAATGTGTGTTGAGCCAAGCAGAGTAGATAACATGCAGTGGAAAGTGTCATAAGTAGTACTACTAGAATAGTATCTCTTTAACTTTGAAATATTGCTTTGTTAAGAAATGCCCTTCAGTGCAAAATGCTGAAAAATTTAGTTCATGCTTTTAGCAGTTTTAGGTACTGCAATGTCCTCCTTTCTTGGTGTTCCAATAAAAGCCTGAATAAACTATAGTTGATCCAGAATGTGGCAGCTACAGTTCTTACACGAACTAGGAAATATGACCATGTCAAACCAATGATATCATCCATACATGACCCTCTGTAGTTGAGTAAATTGATTTTTTATTATGAACCATAGCTGGGGAAAGATTGTCCCACTGATGTGTTCTTGCCTGGTCAGCTTTGATCATGAGACAGTACCAACATGTCCCCCAGAACATATTGGAAGTTCTGTGGATTCCCACTTATCTCTCATGGAACCTTCTGCATGTGCCAGAGGGTCTCACCAATCCGCTGAGACTGGACTTAACTTAAACTGTTCACACAGCTATTAACACTCAGAACATGAAATAATTAAGTAAGGATACACAAGAAAGTGTACTATTATGTGAGATATTGGCACTGGTGTGTTGCTGAAGATCAGTACACCGATGCCAAGAGCTCATGTTATAGCAAGAGTGTATTATTGTGATTATACCAGTTTCCCATAGCCATTCCGAAACAGTGACATTTAACTGCCACTGTCACACAGATGCATACACACAGAGCCTAATACATAGGAATAACAGCATATCCCACTGACTTAAGTAAATCCCGGATATATATGGCTGGATTCTTAAGGTGGAATGTAAATTTCCAGCAGCAGTTTATTGAACAAAGTAGTCTAAATGTAATGAGAGTCTTTTTGAGTTGGTAGTGATTTTTAAGGTGTCCGTTTATTCGGCATAGTCAGTTACTTAATGTGGAAGCCTAAATAAAATGGCAGATTTTTTTAATGTGGATTTTTTTTTTTTTTTTAAGATGGCCTGCAAAATATAGCAGCAGGTTTTTAAAGGTGGTATTTCTTTTTAATGTGACCATTTCAGTGAAGAAGTCACTTAAGATGGATTTTTAATGTGGATATTGGATAGATTGTTCTATCAATTTAAAGAAATAGCTATTAAGCAATAGCTAATAAGCTAATGTGACAACGATGCATAAAAAGCCAAATTCACAAAAGATCTTGAACATTCACCCTCTAGTTCAGACATGATTTTGTAAGTGCTAGCATTGTTGCTAGGTTACGTGTATTTCACAGAGTAATACCAGAAGAGCTTTGGTCAGAGTGCCATTATCATGCAATATTGACACCCCTGGAACTTTGTTAACCATTCACATTGCAGGGTCAGAACTAACTGTGGTATTGTAGACACTCATATGACTCTAAAATTCCTTATTCGTACCGGTCCCTGTTTATAAACTACCATTTGTTTACACACTACTATTTAACTGTTTTGTTCTGTGTTGGCCAGAGGAGGATGGGTTCCTTTTCAGGTTTATTCCTTACCCTCCTGGGATGCTTTTTCTTTGCTGCTGTCACCTCAGCCTGCTCACACCCAAGGACCCAAAGGGTGTACTACAAAGCAGCATTCCTCAGTTTAGGCAGAAATGACCAGAACAGAGCTGAGGGACAACAGTTGTAAAAAAGCACTCTGTAAGTACAATTTAATTTAATTTAATACAATTACGTATTTAACCTGAAGACAGTTCTGAGTTTGTAGTCGCCGTGTAAATATCTGTATTTGTATTGTAAATGTCTGTATTGGCTGGATGAAGGGAGCTCTGTCTTTTTATTGGTTCGTAAATATGTCACTCAAGGAGCATGAGGCAGGTTCAAAGGTGTCCATTCTCTTGATAAAGAGCAGGGAAGAGCCGGTAACTGTTATAGCGGCAGATGTCCAGCAGGTGTAATCCTTTACTAATCTGTACTTCTGCTGTCACTCCACCTCAAAGAAAGATGAAGGCTTGGGAATAAAGAGGAATATCGCTGGAACTGGGTTCAAAAGTATCCCAAAGAAAGACAGAGAGACAGACTAAATGGAGCTGTAAATTAAAGTGGAATCTGGTGCAGATCAACAGAATCTTTTTAGATTAGATTATTGGATTGCCTACAACAGATTATCGCTCGCCTTTTCCACAACAACAACTGGGTGAAAAGCAACACGACGCTTCTTTTATTTCTTAGGTAAGCAACTTACATTGCATAATGAATACAAGATGGATATAAAGTTCATTTAATATGTTTTTTCAATCCTTCAGATTCAATCCTTCCAAGGATACATAATTAAAGGAAATTAAATGCATGCTTTTATTATAGACATTAATAAAATATTTTTAAATTTAGGCCTGCCTCATGCAAAAAATGAATAAATCTAAAGCCCCTCCTGACAAGGGCTATCTCCTTTGCCAATGGCTCAAAAACAGCTGCTGCTAACAAATTAAAATAACAAAAAAATTTAAATGAATATAGTTTCCATGCACAGCCAGTGTTGTCCCCCTACGAAGTGGGAGGATCCAAGTGTATGTGTTTTTTTTTTTTTTATTAAATATGTAATGTCTTTTCCTCATTGGCTTTTTCATTTTAGATATGACTATGACTTACCAGCATAGTTTTGAAAAAGAAATGACAAAAAGCTTTTTTAATTTTAATTTGTCTGTGAGGAGTGTGGTGTGTTCTCCCTGTGTCTGCGTGGGTTTCCTCCGGGTGACTGTCTGTGAGGAGTGTGGTGCGTTCTCCCTGTGTCTGCGTGGGTTTCCTCCGGGTGACTGTGAGGAGTGTGGTGTGTTCTCCCTGTGTCTGCGTGGGTTTCCTCCGGGTGCTCCGGTTTCCTCCCACAGTCCAAAAACACACGTTGGTAGGTGGATTGGCGACTCAAAAGTGTGTGTGTGTGTGTGTCTGTGTTGCCCTGTGAAGGACTGGTGCCCCCTCTATGGTGTATTCCCGCCTTGCGCCCAATGATTAATGATGAATGAATTTTTAATTTGTCAGTTCTGACCCATGCTTGAGTGAAAAATGAAATTGCAAATGAAGTTATTTAATTTCATTTTTAATTTTGTCATTATAGTTACATTGGGAAAAATGGCATTTGCATTTTCATTTTATTGTTTTCATTTCACTTTTAATTTTGAAAGGATTTACCTCCCATTCTACAGAGCACAATAAGTGTTTGTTTTTCTTTTTGATTTTTTTTTTCATTTGACCTATTGAATATAATAGATGCAATTCTCTCAAACACAGGTAATCGCTATGTTGACCAGCTTTATGGATGGAATTCTCTGTTGCTTGACGGGTAAATCTGCCAACGTTGTGGTCCCAATTGAGTCGTCTGAGCCTGCCGATGGGTTTGAGTTTGTGGAGGTGAAGCCTGGACGGATCCTGAGGGTCCGGCACATCATCCCTGACCGGACAGTGGTGGAGGAGCCGGGCAGTGGGGAGGGCGGCAGCGTGAGCTGCAAGAGGAAAATCACAGTGTACAGGAATGGACAGTTACTGATAGAGAATGTGAGTGAGGCCACACATCCGGAATTGGTGCGCTGTCAGAATGGAGACAGCATGGTGGAGGTGGAGGAAGTGGACACTAGTCACCCAGCCTCCAGACAGGTCTCAGACTCAAATGCAGTGACAGCTCAGGAGCAGTCACAACCCCAGCGCAGGCGCCGCAAACCCAAGCGAACGGTGATGATTGACTGTGAACGCAAAATCACCCGCTGCAAAGAAACGCACCCTGATGTGGCCTTGTTCTTCATTCATGGAGTAGGAGGCTCTCTGGACATCTGGGACAACCAGCTGGACTTCTTTGCCCAGCTAGGCTATGAAGTGATTGCCCCAGACCTCGTAGGCCATGGTGCAAGTTCCTCTCCACAGATCACTGCTGCCTACACCTTCTATGCTCTGTCAGAAGACGTACGGGTCATATTCAAGAGATACGCGAAACGAAGAAACATTCTCATTGGACATTCCTATGGGTGAGGGATTGTTTCTCACTGTCTTTTCTGAACTGGCTCAAAAGGAAATGTCCTCTACACACTTATAACATCTGGTATTCTCAGCCCAGAGTCTGACATTATTTCTGACATTTAACCTGCAATTAAATTGGTTTTGTGTTATTAATTACATTCATTTTTTTTTCAGGGTGTCATTTTGCACATTCCTGGCTCATGAGTATCCTGAGCAAGTTCACAAAGTGGTGATGATTAATGGTGGAGGTCCCACAGCACTGGAACCCAGTCTCTGTTCGATATTCAACCTGCCAACGTGTGTGCTGCATTGTTTGTCTCCGTGCCTGTCCTGGAGCTTCCTAATGTAAGAATATTTTAAAACTGTCTTGTCTAAGCATTCAAAGGTTCAATCTCCAGTGATGTTTAAGACATTCATTGTTGAGCGTCTAAGACAGCATAACTAGCCTTCACTCTCTAAAGGAGTAGGATCGCCCACATCACACTGTCCAAGAACAATATCCTTGATGTCCCAGCTCTGTATCTGATGCTCTAGACGAGACCGAGCTAGCATGCAGAACTGGAAATGGCCAAATTGAGGAAAATGTTATTTATTAAATTTGTCATTTCCAAGTGATTTTGCCAGCCATATTTTATCGTTGCCTTTAGATTCACACTATATATAGGACTCCTACAGACATTACTAATGTAAACTGTACTTTTCCTTTATAGGGCTGGATTTGCCCATCAGGGGACAAAGGAAAAGAAACTTCTGAAAGAGAAAAATGCCTTCAATGTGTCCTCCTTTGTGCTGCGGTCAACGATGAGTGGTCAGTACTGGCCGGAGGGTGATGAAGTCTATCATGCTGAAATTACTGTGCCCACGTTATTGGTGCATGGCATGTATGACAAGTTTGTGCCAGTACAAGAGGACCAGCGCATGTCAGAGGTAAACATTCAACCCTGTTAAGAACTATATAAGAATTATACTTATGTGTAAGAACTGTACTGCATGTTTGCTGTATTAAAGAGAAAGTGATTATTTGTAGCTTCAGAAATCCGTTAAAAAAAGATTATAAATGACTTATAATAAATAATAAATAAATGATTATACTCTCCGCAGATTCTACTTCTGGGCTTCCTTAAGATCATTGATGAAGGAAGCCACATGGTAATGATGGAGTGCCCTGAAACAGTCAATACCCTGTTGCATGAATTCTTCCTCTGGCAGCCAGCCACTACCTCAAAACCAAAACAAGAATCAGCATCGACTGCAAACAAAACCTGCTCTAAAGACACAGCTAGACCAACAACTGCACCCAAAGCTATCACCTCAAAGAATGAAGACATGACCAGGCCAACAACTGCACCAAAATCTAGCCATGAGGGACAGAAATGAGAAATGTCAGTCCTGCAACCAATTGGTGGCTATATTTACAGTGAGAAAGCTTCACTGTAAAGTAATATGCCAGGACTCATGGGATGAGCAATGCTCCAAGCTTAGAGGCTTTATTTGCTTGCTAATGTATTTCTCGTAAAATGATGCTTGTACATCCTCCTAAGGATATTAATATCTCACAAGAGTACAAGGTCAAGGTTTATTTATTCATTTTTGGCTTTTTTGACAGGGGGAGGTATATCAAGCATGAATGCTGTTATCAGCATCTCTGAAAAAAATCACATGTACAGGCTTTTAGTTTCAGGAACATCTGATTATAGTTAACAGATGGATGTGTTCTTATGCACAACAGCAAAGTATTGAACCGTTTGCATTTGTCTGACAATAGTGGAGATGGAGAAACGTTTTTCCACAACCTTGCCGTAAAACCTCATTTAAAAATGTATTTTTATGCGTTTTTATATTTTGACAATAAATGCATTTGGTATAGGAATGAGTCCAGCTCACTTTGATTACTGCTTTCAGAAATCCTGTCTCATTTCACTGGACAGCACTGCAGACCAACAGCAACTAAATCTTCTGAACAGAGGTCCTGTTAATTTGTGTGAACATTATACTTTATAAAATTATTTGCTTTTGGACATCGACTTTGCATTTTAATTCTAGCCCTGAAACAAACGTTTAACCTAATCGAAGTAACATCATACATCCCAAGTGAAAGCAGATTGTGCAATGCACATTTTAATATCAATAACACACTGGCAATAAAAAGGCACCCACAATGTAGTCAAATTATTCTGAGTGGTATAAAATGATCAAAAGTAACAGATTTTGCTTTTAAAATGACATTCAAAAATGTTCATGGTTCCAACAGAGAGGGAGCATGAACTAGTGTCTCATTTTCCCCTGTTCAGATCAGTTGTTTTTAAATGTGGAACCCAGTAGAGGAGGTGGTGGTGGGAGGGAAAAAAGACAAAATATCATTAAAATGTTGGAAGTCACTTTTTTATTTACATCAATCACTTTTTACTTCAGAGGAATGAAGCGAGAAGAGTGGGTGGCTCCAATACCAGGGCGACCGTGCTTGACAGGCTTGTATGTGATGGAGAATTCTCCAAGGTAGTGACCAATCATCTCAGGCTGCAGAAAAACAAGAGCAGAAGTTTATTACATTGCCTCTCTTGCGCATAATGAGGCCAAATCGGTTATTTGCCATTATATAAATGTGGGCTTTTAATTTACTTAGCTTTGACAGTACATTATGCTCATGTAATCAAGCTTGTACATTAATTAGTGCTTGAACATGGCACAAATTTGCCTTAAAAACCCCACAATGTGATGCAGCTGAAATGTAAAACCAGCCAATAACACATTCAGAACCGCAAGTTTCTGCCATAATTATGTTCTTTGACAGAACTGCACCCAGGCATTCAATGCTAAAGTAGCTTAAATGCCCAACACCATCAGTTGCCTTTGCATACCTCAAAACACAACACCAGGATATAGGGTAGATAACTTAATCCTATGGGCAGTCCTGATACTCCGCTAAATCGCCTGACTACGTTCAATTCATCATGATTCCACTTCTCTAGTGGTTTTTGTCCCCAATTAAGTTAGAACTTTTCCTTACCTTGATTTCAACCTGGTTGAAGGTCTTGCCGTTGTAAACACCAACCATAGAGCCCACCATCTCCGGAAGGATGACCATGTCTCTCAGATGAGTTTTCACCACCTCAGGCTTCTCCATAGGTGGAGCCTCCTTTTTGGCCTTGCGCAGGCGCTTCAGGAGGGACTGCTGCTTCCTTCTAAGCCCACGGTTCAACCTCCTCCTTTGGCGAGCACAGTACAGCTGCATGAGCTGCTCACTGAAAAACACGGACAGTTTTAGATCCAATGTATAAGCATATGTTTAAGCCTATTAATATAAAAGTATAACTCTTTTGTCCACACTGATATACTACACTAATTCATTGGTTTCAAAAATACATCAGAAAATTGAAATGGGATCCAATCACAGTGCCGTACAATGAAACGTCTATCGCATTTCACACTAATATGAAGAAAATAGAAATAACAAAGTTACTCACTAGGACATGTCCAGGAGCTGGTCCAGGTCCACACCTCTGTAGGTGAACTTCCTGAAGGTACGTTTCTTCTTCTGCTCAACGTCTGCCTGCAGTTCAGTACAAAACACACTTTAGACAAAATTTATAAAAAGGAAAAAGACCTAAAAGCTCCATATCCTACAGTCTAATGGCCAATTATACTGTGTTCCACTTGTGTTATCGTCACAACCAAACTGCAAACCATTTCAAAATCTGATTGCCCTGTAGCGCAACCAAATAAGCTGCACAGGTAAAAACACACCTGGCAACACAAGAATATTCTTACGTCTAAATTATCAACTTAAAAGATGGACATTGCAGAGGTATTGATTTCTCAAAACCTCAATGGGCTTAATATTGATGCACAGCTTTCAAATACGGACTCGCAAGTGAACAGTACACATTAACAACATATTAATCCAAAGAATTACATTGTTTTCATGTTACGACTCTTTGAATGGTTCGTCTTTGAATTAAATCAGGTTCTCTCTGCTTGTCTAACACAGAAAAGAATGAAGTTATCGACCAAAAGTATCTGACAAACATAGCCACATTAACAAGCAGCAACATTTTATTTCGCCACCTATGTTCTGCTAAAAGGGTTAAATTACATTTAGAGCAGATGAACTGGACTCGGTCAGGGGTCGGTTTGCCTAAACACGGAGCGCCGACTCTTTATGAACAAGAGCAGCGTAGCGACAAATAAAACGGCCCCATAAACACAACCTTGAAACGGCAACGTCTACGCTTTGTAAAATGAAATATATTCACTCTAACGCCACTAACAGCTGCTCTCAAGCCGTCATTAAACACTGAAACCCCGAGCATTTGGTGCTCAATAACAGCGCCTCAATCTGACACAACGACCACACTCTGTACAGAAATACGGCCACAAACAAGTTCAAAGACATTCGTCAACATCAAACACACAAACACAGTGGTGATTTTATTCGTTTTCGCTGCGGATTACTTCGGATTTTAGTAAAACGCGAATAAAACTGCACCCACCATCTTGAGAGATTCGCCGGAAAAGGAAGAGCCCCAGTCTCGCTCGTGGAGAAATATCCGCTAATGTTCCACTAAAAATAAAAGTCCCCCCTACAGGACGGAGGATAAAATACAGCGCATGTGCACCGAGTACCAAAAGCAGCAGGGGGTGCTAAACATTTACATGATTTTATTTTTTTTGTGTGTTTTTTAATTATTTTAACTTTATACAACTTAAATATTATATTATTATTTTTATGCTTGCAATCTACAATTAAAGCACAATTACACTTTTTGCAATGTTGGCTTCTTTGGCCACATTTTCTTTTCTTTTTACGTAGTGCTATGTTTTCCTGTGTTAGGAGTTGTATTACAATTATTACTAAACCTTAGTACATAGTAGTACAGTGTGTGTTCCTGCCTGCGCCCAGTGATTCTGGGTAGGTTCTGGGCCCACCTTGCCCCTGGCCTGGACTGGATAAGCTGTTACACACACACACACACACACACACACACACACATATATCACTAACTACAAACCAGCTAACTACTGACTATAAGTGACTCTGAACAAGGTCTCCTCTGCCCATACAGGTGCATTTCAATAAATTAGAGTATATTTCATCCAAAATTATTTCATTTATCCAGTTCAAAAAGTGAAACCCATATAGCTTCATTACAAACGGAGTAATCTATTTCAAGCGTTTATTTCTTTTAATGCTGATGATTATGGCTTACAGCCAATGAAAACCCAAAAGTCATTATCTCAGAAAATTTGAATATTCAAAATAAAACACCTTCAAAGGTTTCCTAACCCTTAAAAATGGTCCCTTAGTCTGGTTCAGTAGGCTACACAACCATAGGGAAGACATCTGACTTGACAGATATCCAGAAGGCAGTCACTAACACCCTCCTGCTGTATCCAAGCATATTAATGGGAAGTTGAGCAGAAGGAAAAAGTGTGGTAGAAAAAAGATGCACAAGCAACAGGGATAACCTCAGCCTGGAAAGGATAGTGAGGAAAGGCCATTTAAAAATTTGGAGTTGATTCACAATGAGTGCTTCAAGAGCCACCACACACAGACGTATCCAGGACATGGGCTAAAACTGTTGTGTGAAACCACTCACGGCCCACAGACAATGCCAGGAGTGTCTTACCTGGGCCAAGGAGAAAGAGGACTGGACTGTTGCTCAGTGTCCAAAGTCTTGTTTTCACATTTTGCATTTAATTTGGAAATCAAGGTCCCAGAATCTGGAGGAAAAGTGAAGAGGCACACAACCCAAGCTGCTTGAAGTCTAATCTGAAGTTTCCACAATCAGTGATGGTTTGGGGAGCCATGCCATCTGCTGGTGATGCTCCTCTGTGTTAGGTCCAGTGTCAGCGCAGCTGTCCACCAGTAAATTTTAGAGATTTTCATACTTCCCTCTGCTGACAAGCTTTATTGAGATGCGGATTTCGTTTTCCAGCAGGACTTGGCACCTGTCCTAACTGCCAAATGTACCAATACCTGGTTTAATAAAAATAGTAACACTGTACTTGATTGGCCAGCACATTCGCCTGATCTAAACCCCACAGAGAATCTATAGGGTGTTGTCAAGAGGAAGACGAGAGACATGAGACCTGGCTGTAAGATGTTGAGGAAAGTTTCCAGTACCAGCTCACTCAGGATGAGCCCATCAAAGCTGGTGTAGGCCTGTCTCACCATGGTGCTCAGGTCAATGTCCAGCACTCTTAGCCACAGATCAGGGAAAATCACGCCTACTTTGGCTGGGCTCTTCCAACATTTCCTTTGGAATTAAGGATATTTACTGGTAGTGTTCTTTCATGTGTTCTGCTTCTTATTTTATGAAGCTTTAAGCTTATTCACTAAAAGTATGGCAGATGATACATGGTTACATACCAATTTTGGTTAATTATTTCTGAATCCCAAAGATATTGGATGGACCTTCATCCCTCTGGAGATAACCAAGGATTTCTAACCCTTTGGTTCATGCTTGACACCAGACATAGCAACCTGAGGCTAATGGGAATCTGCCCCAGCGTGTCCCATTCTACTGGTCAAAGCTTTTTATCGATAGTATACATTCTATACATTGCTGAATGTGAAAATTCGATTTAACCTCAAAATAGAACAGAAAATACCAGCACCATAAAACTGAAGTACGTTTTATTTACATCTATAACATTTGTAAAAATGAATCTGTGCATTATATAAAATGTTCAATATGGGAGAACACAGACAAGTCTCATTATTTTTGGAGTCTTTGTCATAAAACTACATTACCACTAACCCCACAATGCAGAAGCAGTCCTCACAAGTTATTAATTGTACCAAAACAAATCAATCAATAAATGTAATTTTAGTCTTCAGGGTCAATTTGGCTGCTGTTAAAATATGATACTAAATACTACAAGACTAAAACACATACCTGAAGATGTACTAATTCATGTTACCTTTTACATTTATGTGGAATTTTCAAACCTGCTCTAACCCACTCACCTTGTCTATTAAAATCTTCTCAAAAACATACAGAAATATAATGGGAATACCACAATGTGTTTCTTTAAATCATTTATTTCAAATAAAAATCCTCTCTTTTTTTTTTTTTTTTTTTTGCATAAGTGCAAAGTGCACCAAACAGCCACCTGAGGGAAATCTACATCCTTAAATAAAAAAACAAGAAAAGCGCACATATATTAGTACAAAATTCGTTTAAAAAATTGCACAGTTTAGGTGTATAATACATATTTGTAATTTCTATTTCAAACTTTTTATTTTTTTAAATAAAATGGTCAAAGGCTCAAAGAGTAAACAAAATTCACAAAATTGAAAATAAAATATTATTTCCCTAATTAAAGCTGAGGAAACGGGAGACCCTGTTGCTCCATGTCTGGTGTGGTTCTGTGCTGATGTTTCACCAGACAATTAAAAATCTATTGCTAAATAGCTCTGTCCTAATATAAAATACACAACGAACGTGGTCTCCTCACATAGGAGTCACTGTTCACAATTTACACACACAGAAACACTCTCCACTTATGTTTGTAATGTTCATCAATCACCAGCCCCAAAACCCTGTTTCGCTTAACATCGAAACTTCTATTTCCCTGACAATTTTATATTGCATTGTGGAGGAGGAGGAGGGAGTGGCTCAACGCCGGTAAGGATGGAAGCCCTGTACATTGTGGTTTTGTCCACGGCCAAAGGTGCTTGGTGTGGGCTGGGGGCCTGATGAGGGCTGTGCAGTAGGGGCAGCATATGAGGCAGTCTGCTGGCTGGGGTCAGCAAAACTATGTCCAAAGCCACTCAGGTCCTGCCCATAACCTGCTTAAAAATATATATAAAACATAGATGATTAGGATGATTATCGAACACTAATATGAGTCCGGGATTTAAAAAGAAACAATTCCTCCCATTTTCAACATTAGGTTTTTGGTAAAAATAGATGTTAAAAGCTGTAGAGCAGAAATGAGAATGAATTAATAAAACTATGTTTAAAACAGGAGCAAGATGAAAGAAAAGAACAATGACATTAAGAATAAAACAAATGCTCTGACAATAGATTTGAACAATACTATATTTTTCTTTTTTAGATGAAACAGATCAGACAGACAGGAACAGCCTGCTGGCATGGCCACAAAAAGTCATCTGTAAATCATATGGCATGTGAATTGAAAACGCTAGATGAAAAAGGGAAAGCACAAAATACAGAAAGAAAACATAAACATTAAACCATTTGTTATAATTAGATCATCCTTTTGCCAGCAAAGCAATGCAGAGGCAAATAAAGAAATTTAGTTGAAAGAAGCCATCTATGTATAATAAACTACAGCCACAATGCCAATGGATATAGGTACCAATGCTCAGGAAGTGTCTTACAAATCTGGATTTGCTTCCAGTTTCATACATTTTGCCAATACATGATGGGTAGACACACTTTGTCTGTCACAACATACATCTTTTTTCCTGGCTCCTAAATATGACATGTAGCTGTATTTAGAATACAACATAGAGAACAAAACAGTGAAAACATGAACATGGCATGTGCACCATTTGACTACTAAAATGCATGTAAGAAGGAAAACAAAAACTATCATTGAAGGCTCGTGAATCTATGTACTGTTGCGTCTGCTGTTTTACTGGGTGGTTGTAAAATACAGTAGCTCACACCTACCTGCACTATATCCCTGCTCATCCTGACCATAACTGTGAGAAGGACGCGTTGGTCCGTAGGCAGAGGGGTCCTGAGGATAGTTACCCAAGCCTATCAGGGAGATGAGGAGACCAGGTTGACTAAACCCAGAGAGAGTCTACCTTAAAACTAGCTCTGGGGAGAGACTCCTATCAGTCAAGGCAAAGCCTGGACAAATTGATCTGCTTTCTACAGTAAAATTAGCCTGCTCTGAGAGGATCTAAAAGTGCTGAATCAGGAACAGTTAAAGTGAAAGTATTGGTCCTATCGCTTCACTTAAATCCTTAAATACTATGCTTATCTTAAAAGGCATTCAGCCCTAATGATATTGATGAATGAAAGCAAAGCATAAGCATGACACACTGAGGCAGGTGAAGGCAACACTGCTGCACCGAGAGTGACTCCAGAGTTCACTCTGCTAATGAAGCAGGCCAGTCTCGGGAAGTGACTTCTTTAAACCCAGGATTTCATAGTTCATAGGCAAAACAAACTGCTTGCTTAAAGCTGTGTGCTACATATACAATCTCTTATTTGTCACTGAAAGCTCTGAGATTATTCACCAAAATATATTTGTCTTCAGGATAGTGAAAATAAGAGCAACAATACATTGTATGACGTTACCCTTTGCAATACTGATCACACCAATTTCCAGATAAATCTCGAATTAGTCCTTAAAAGTATGTGTGCTGTGAGCATTCCGGCTAATCACAGATGTTTAATTTGTCCATACCCTCTAATTCCAACCAGAACACTGATCTATTGCCCCTAAATTCATCATTCAATTGCAAGAGTGATAATCATCACCAGTTACAAACAGTATGTATGGATATATTTTTCAAATAATACAATATTTATTGCAAAATCAAAAGTACTGAAATGCCTTTTCATATTGTTAATTTTTAATGATTTATAGAAAATGATTAACAGGTTATGGGATCTATCATGACTTCTAAATTATTATTAAATGAAAAACCAATGTTATTAGTGGCAATATAACATTCCCAGGTTATCATCTCATCAATTAGCAATAAGTGTATCAGTATTGAAAAGGGAGAAAGAAAACAATATATCCATTTAAAGTTAATTTATTCCTCAAAGATACATACCTACAATATTTATAAAAATGAAACAACCCAATAAGCAACATTGCAGG
Source organism: Hoplias malabaricus (assembly GCF_029633855.1). Taxonomy (NCBI): domain Eukaryota; kingdom Metazoa; phylum Chordata; class Actinopteri; order Characiformes; family Erythrinidae; genus Hoplias; species Hoplias malabaricus. Next base: position 24,005,057 of record NC_089815.1, on the reverse strand, counting down.
ATGATCTAATTTAAACATTCAACTGATTTTCATTCCACATGATCATAATACACAAAACATAGACATTCATTTTACTGTATGCACAATAACTTCGGTGAACAAGGCAACACCTAGAGTCGCCATAGGTGAGGGTTTGTATGCAAGCTCGTGTGCGTGTGATGTTGTCATGCCAGTTCAGCCATGTGGTATAAAGAGCAAGCTCTTGCTTGTGTGAGGAACGTTGTAATGGACTGCAACTAAGGTGGTTTCGAAAATGGATCCACTCAAAAGAAATAGGAGAACACGGCCCAGGTAAGATGAGCCTGCTACTCACCATACTGACTATAGGAGAAGTCTGGCTGTGCTGGAGGGGCTTTGCTCATATCCTGAGTTGGGGTGGTAGCAGGAGCAAAGCCCATAGGTCCTGTTCCAGGGGTTGTAGGAGGAGGAGGCATTCCTTGTGGTACAAACTGGTCACCCTGAGGCGTGCCAAAACTGTACCCTGTCAGTTTGTGAGAAAAACTTGATGTATGAATTATTTAAATGTTTGAAAGTTTGACATACAAAACTACTTTGAGCTACAAAGCAAAACAGCAGTATTCTTCTGTCATGACTTCCTAATACGTCGTTCTTTGTAAAGCAAATTTTGAAATAGAAAAAGGGAAAGGTCCTTGCATGATGAAAATGAAATAATGTTACACACAAATAAATCAGCAATCAGATTTTCCTTAAGAGCCTCCTTAAAATGCTAGAGTAACTTGTGTACGGAAATTATGATTTTCTTTTTTTAACTATTTTTAAAAACAAACTTTTGGCACACTGTAAAAACTGACATTTATATGAGTGTATCAGACTAGAACAGAGGCACTGTAGAACTGTTCTAAAGAATTTGACGCTCTGCTACTTTTCAACTACCTTGAGACTTGGACATAGTCATAACAGATGATGAAAACCCTAAGCAATCAAGAAACATGTGATTCACCCTTATAACAGATAGGTCCTGTACATCTACTTCAAAATCCGTTAGAGGATGCTGTTTTGAAAACTTACCAAACTGAGGGGGTGTGCTATACCCCTGCTGGGGATATCCCTGAGGTGCTCCAAATCCCCCAGCTGGGGGTGCTGTGACTAGAAAAGCATTGAAAGGGGACGGAGGCTGTGCAGGGGCTCCTCGACCAGCTGTCAAAGGAGGACCGTATCCAGCTGACAAAAACAAGTTATGTAATTAATAGAGAGACAGACATATTTAAAAGAATATGGTTTGTATATTCCTTGCAAAATAAAGGAGCCCTAAATGTAACCTACTCAAAGTCATTCAGTTATAATAAAACTATACTACAATCTCACACACACAAGAATCCTACAACAAAACCTACCTAAAGGTTGACCTGTGGACACCCAAACCCCTGTAAAAGACAAACAACAGTCAGTATTCTTTAACATTCTAAACATGCGCAGGAGTTAAGGTGTTACTTATTCAATTAAAGATTGCACTCGTTTTGGCTTCACTTCAAGCTTTATTCTGGCATGAACTGCTTGTATATTCTCTGTGTGAAAGCAGTCACCCTTACACTGTAGAAAAACCCACCATGGTTTTGAACAGATGGCACAAAGAGTGCAGCCAAAACGGAGGCAAATCACGGCTCAGATACCAGTTGGCGCCTCTGGTATCTTTTTTCACACTAGAATGTCATGTTCCCAGAGGGAGACCTATTCGCCCCCACTCACCCTGAGGCCCGTAGCTCTGATGCCAGCTCTGAGCAGGCTGTGCAGCCCAGCCATTGGCTGCACTTAAGATGGCTCTAGGCCCCCACTGGCTGGCTCCCAGCTGCCCAGAGCCAGGAGCTTTGCTGTCCCGAGGCTCAGCCTTTTTAACTTCAACCTGGACAAAAGGACAAAAACAACATAACTTGAAAGAGCAGAATTCAATGACCAGTGTGCCTCCCTCACCCAATCAATTATGTAGCTTGCAGTTCAGCTGAGATAGCCTTACTTAGGTTGAATATGATAGCTCAGTACAGATATATGTATTCTGGGCTTCTTATACTTTGTATCTTTGAAGCAGTGTTTCTAAGGTACTTTTGGATACATTTTAGGCGTCTATTACCAACCCTCAAATATATTAAACTAAATATATAATAATAGAAATTTTTTAGTAACATTAGCAAATTAATTACAAATATAAAAGGAATCACTCCTGTAAATCGTGCCTGAGAAACACTGTCCCTTGTATCTTATCCCATTTTATGTAGATTAAAAAAAATAAAAAAAAACAGCTGATAAAAGTCCAGACTTACCTTACCCTGGCTAATGGGTTAACATCAATTTAGATCAATTTGGAGTAGAAATATGATGACAATTTCATATCTGACTGTATAAAATAATATACATGCAGAGAAAAATGGAGTCAAAAGTCTTTTCAGAAATGAATCTTCATACCGTGTCAAAATATGGGAGGACAACATCTAATATAACAATCTGTAAATAGATAAACCTGAAAGAAAGGAAACTGTGGAACCATGTCTAATTGATAAACTAGAGCCAATGTGATTAGACAACATACATTTTATCCCATTACATCCAGTATAGATGTACTATAGATGTACCAGCCGCTCAAGAAAAGCGCACACACACACACACACCAGGAGTGCAAAATGGGTAGGACAGAAATAGAACAGCCTCTAAATGGGTTGAGTTATTGGGGTCACCTTGAATCAAGAGCAAGGCATGAGATTTTTCTGCTCACAAAAGTAGCATAAAATGTGGTGACTTTATTTTTTGCTTTCCCTCTTCCCTCTCCACCGACCTAATTAGGCCCCAGTTTGAGTGAGTGGTCTCCGGCCCTCCATTCGACTACCTAGGCCCACTCCCGCGGGCTTCAGGGCTCAGAGTGATGGGAGGAAGCGCAGAAGTCCAGGCGTCCAACTCCAGAGCTGGGATTTGCAACACAGTTTGACATGCTCCAGTTTCTAAATTTATAACGTTTGGCCCCCACCTCCCACAAGTCCCATCGCAATAATGTCATATCAAGAACAATAGCCTAGGTACTGGAGAACCTGTTTTCCTTCAGGAAAACAGGACACAGTCAAGGAGAGACTAAGTACCAGAGAATAAATATACAATGTAGGACAGCAACTCTGAGCTGCTACAGAAAACTATGGCAAACTTCACGGAAGTGGTTCATCACTTTGAATCAGCACACAGCGGTCATGAGGGAGGGCAGAAAAATGCCAGGGGCAACTTTAGATTGGTGAGTAATAGATACACATCCAACATTACAGACTGCATGGCTGAACAAATCTTAGCACAGAGCTAGTTCACTCAATTTCAACTTATCGGATGATATTTATTTTCTATTGCTTTTGTCTGTTTGTCTGGTACAATGTTGATAGCTAATGCAAATTTTTGTTGATTACATTTTTTTCCAATATAAGTCACACATCATTTCAACGGCTCATTTTGTCATCAAGTTAATTAACTGCACGTTTGGGCCAAAACAGGATTTAAAGCATTTCTCAAAAGTTTCAAAATCACAATGGAGACGGGGAACATAAATAAATCTAGTAAACTGAAGGGTGTATTTCCCATACAAAACCCTTCGTTTCTAACAAGAAACATTAGCTGAAATATGTTCCATACATTTTACAAATTAAGCTAAGAATACATCCGCTGGAACTGATCAACACCAAACACGACATATGCTATAACCATTCATTCATTCATTATCTGTAACCCTTATCCAATTCAGGGTCGCGGTGGGTCCAGAGTCTACCTGGAATCATCGGGCGCAAGGCGGGAATACACCCTGGAGGGGGCGCCACTCCTTCACAGGGCAACACAGACACACACACACATTCACTCACACCTACGGACACTTTTGAGTCACCAATCGACCTACCAACGTGTGTTTTTGGACTGTGGGAGGAAACCGGAGCACCCGGAGGAAACCCACACGTACACGGGGAGAACACACCAACTCCTCACAGACAGTCACCCGGAGCGGGAATCGAACCCACAACCTCCAGGTTCCTGGAGCTGTGTGACTGCGACACTACCTGCTGCGCCACCGTGCCGCCCTATGCTATAACCAAATTAAAAAAATTATAAAATCTTAAATTAAATGTAGCTTATGTTTTACTTAGAGGGGAAATTGACACAGTATGGAGATTCTAAACCTGAGGTCACTTAATTGAGGCTTTCTTTTAAAAAAACAAAAAACAAAAACATCTTGGATAATGTCAAGAACTCAAACAGTAAGTGACCTGGCAAAAACAAAACATAATTTTAATGGAAAATGACAGTGACCAGTCCTTTAGGTGAAAGTGATTTAAACATCAAATATTGTGCAGGTAAAACTCACCTCTATTAGCTCAATAAAAAGGCCATACAAAGTCAGCACCCTAAAAGCCACCTAAAGGAGTGGTCCAAGTAAACCAAACCTTGGGCGAATGAAGAGGCTGTACTCCATATGACTCACTGTCTATGACTCACTGTCAACAGCAGTACTCTTTGTGATGGCTAGTCATTTATGCTGTATTTGAGAGCGTTATCAACCCTTAGCAACTTGTAACACAGATTCATTTCTGAATCTGTGTTTACTACGCAAAAAGCTTAAATCAGAATACAGTGCTATTAGAGAACACTATCCATCGCCCAAGCTTCAGTTTCTGCTTTAGGGTAAAGTAAAACTACAACTACACACTTTTTTGCCCATGATGTCGTGAAAATGCATGTTGACAGCCTGGTCCACTGATTGTTCGGCCTCGAAAGTAATAAATCCAAAACCTAGCCAACGACCAAAAGTGAATCAAGGTAGCAGGGTGTTGGGACAGAACAAGGTGAAGAACAGTTGAGGAGGAGGGTGGCAAGGGGGCACCAGAGGTTCGGATGATGTTGCATACAGTATGTAATACAGTAAAAGACTGAACTTACAGTCTTTTCTAGGAAAAAATGTACACTTTCTCCTCTCTGCTAAATAATGTTCACTTTAATCATTTTAATCATTAACTAAATTAACAGAATGAGTCAGTAGGTACATTCATTAATAAATATATTCACAGTCAATGTCTGTTTGCCTTGCATTTTCATCCGAACCCCACCACGAATGTCCCCTTGTTATATTCTTGTACAATAAACGCTGGCTGCAGCCACAGTCATTAATGCATAACAAAAATGATGAATAAAACTAATACATAATTTAACAGATTCTCTATGTCTTCCCATAACTACAGTAGTTTTGGGTAAACTAAGAGAACAGATATTTACAACACAACTACAAAAGCACTACAAAGATAAAAGGCCAACATTTTGTTAAAAACATCTCGGCATGTCAAGTTTTTCAAGAGGTATAACCAAAGGCAGTGGGACTTCTTATTATTTTTTTCTTATTCATACTTTTAAATCTGAAGAGCCTTTACAAATACATGCTGTGTATGTATTAAAATTTAAGCAATGAAAATGGTTTGTTCATTCTTCAGTTAAAAATGTTACCCAAGAATGACAACAGACTGGTTGAAACTGAGGCAGGAAACAAGACAACCAGACCAGGCCCTGATTTCAAGGTCATTTTTATGAGAAAGCAGAGAGGAAACACACTAGAGGACAGCAGCAGAGCGATAGTGCTCGAAGTTCTGCTGCAGCATCAGCACCAGGCTCCAGCTCTACTGTGTGAACTAGTTTCCTCTCTGATCAAATAAATGTATGGCAGAACTGGGTTGTGAGAATCTCTCTACTTTGGGATCTAACCTGATTCCAATTAAGCATCCTTTGAGACCTAGAGGGTGATCTGAGATCTCTCACACTATATAGAGCAGCCCTATCTGTTTAAAATTAGCACTAAATATACCACTGACCTGCCTCTACTTCAGAAGACTAAACTTCATTAAAGCAAATTAAAGCTGTTTCAGGCAAGTACTGACACTGTTGCAACCAACCGCCCTGACTAGCTGCACAAACTACATGACACAGGTCAAAAAATGAGAACAGTGCAAAGTTTTATATCTCCCTCAGAAAAAAAAAGAGAGTTTAATTTCAAACTAAAGATCTAAATATTAATATTAAGCAGTAGCAACATTCCAAGTAGTCAATGTTGACTACTTAAGGTTTAGGAAGTTGATGTTCAGAGTTTTAGTCCATACTGATGCTGATTCTGTTCTAAAGTATTCAACAAAATACTTAAAATGCATGTGATAACACTGTCTCTAAAACCCACACAAAATCAGTCAAGTTTCCATTTGATTTGCTCAATTCTATAAACCAATATGATATGGCCTATCACTTATTTTTCATTATTATACTCATTATAACTGTCTGTGATGTTACTGGAAAAAACCTTTAAAAAGCCTTTAACAGCACGCCTCCACAAGTATTGCACACTTAGTTTTAAAAGAGTTTGCAAAGCACAGGAGATGCGTCTTGGTTACACCTCCGAACCTGACATGTTATACACATCCTTCCTGGCCTTTATCTGTGTGATGCCATTCTGAACACTACCTGAAGGAAATAAAAATCAAATCTGAGGAAACAGTTACATTACATTTAAACAGTTAACAAGAAGAAGGGAATACAAAAAAGAGAGGGCTTACTTAATTTACTTAATTTAAGTGGAAAATCATGTAATTCAGAATATCAGTTAAACAGGAATGTATAATAAAAAAACTTACACAATGCCTATGGTTAACAAAAAGAAAAGTTCAATGCCAGTAATTCAAAATGCAAGAGAAAATGGTCAAATGACAAACTATTCCATGTATCCTCAAAGAGACTGATATGAGTATTTCTTTTTAATTTTTTGTTTTAGGTTTAAGCAAATGATGATGAAACAGCTCTGTGCAAAAACACTTCATATTCAATTTGAACGGAAGCTAAGTAAACACAGTGCAAACTTTCAAAATCTATTTATGCATAAAACTATGTTCCGACACTTATTGTTTTGATGTTACAGGGTCAAACACATAAATCTTTGTCTGCATCCACAATCTACCAAGTGTTGCTTAGAAACAATAAGGGGCACTAATATGAGAATTGTGGACCTCCAAAATGGCATGACATGTAATATCATGTAAAAATTTAAGAATATTTAGATCCATCTTGGCTAGCATTACAGAGGTTTAATACAATTTTAATAGAATACAAATACAAAAAGAAAAACATTAAAATACTTAGCATAGCAGACGAGCCCTGTGTTTTGTGTTAGATATGGAAACAACGGGTGTTCTCCTTATGTCTGTGTGGGTTTCCTCCGGGTGCTCCGGTTTCTTCCCACAGTCCAAAAACATGCTGGTACAATGACTGACTATTCAAAAGTGTCCACAGGTGTAAGTATGTATATGGGTTTGTGGTGCCCTGTGGTGTGTTCCTGTCTTGTGTCCAGTGATTTCAGGTGGGTTCCTACAAGTGTTTAGGTTTACGTCTAGATAACCTCTCCCTGTTTTACTGCAATTGTCCTGTGTTTAATTGTCATCTGTTTAACACTATAATCAATCACACATGTTCATCCATCAACATTTTGTTTGACCGACAAAATGATAGAATACCTCTCTCAGTGAGATGTTATCGTGTTAATATAGTAAAAACTGTTCAGAAAACTACTGGAAATCGAGGCTAATTAGCACATTTCTAATGAGAATAAAAAGGGCCAAAAATGTAAACAGCTGGCATGCAGGTATAATTACACTGTATTTAAATTCAAAATCAAACAAATGCACCAGAAGCTGGTTCAGAGACAGACATTTAGACAATGCAAAGGGCTCTGCTTTATGTCAATGCTGTCAATTTGCCTCCTCTCCATGCAGGAGCTTTGCAACATGCCAAATACAGCATCAGAGACATGGGTGTGAAAAATGATGTCAGAATGTTCTCTGATGAAGGACAAGGGGTGAGACGTCTTTCTCTTTGGGTCAGAATAGTTTGTCATGAGCATGAAGATAGATAACGACAACAGAACTAGATCAGCTTTTACCTCGGGGTCTCTGTTTCTCCGCATCATAGATCATTACCACCTCTGTCACCTTCAAGGAAGGAAATATATGACAAGTGGGTGAGTGGCTTTGAGTGGCCACTCAAAAACTGATTTAAATTCAACAGCACAAACTGTAAAAAAAAATCAGTCCAGAATTAAATGCATAAAATACAATTTAAATATAAATAAACAAACAGACAAACAATCAATGAAAACCACCACTTCAAAAACAAAGCCACACATTAAATGTGTTAATATAATTATGAAATTATGTAAGCAGTTCAATTTTGCCAGTTATAACTTGAAGTGATGGCAAACCTCTTTAGAAGATCAAGATAAAAACTTCTAAATAATACAACAACCCATCTTACCACTCCAAATCTGTTAAAATAGTCCCTGAGTTCAGGTTCACCGCAGTTGTGAGGAATTCCACCCACAAATATCTTCTTGGATTTATTGCTGTCACTTTTACCTCCTTTCTAAAATGTATATAACAGAACCTCAGTTAAAGTACGACCCAAAGAATGTTCTAAATACAGACCAATTATTGAGAATAGCTTCAGATAACTTAGGAGTTTACAGTCATGCAAATAGAAGAGCACACATTTACAGGACACAAAGGAGTAATGGAAGACCAGCTCTTTCCTCACTGTTTAATCTACAAACACTGTTTTGCCAATATGTACATCATTTGAAAAACAAATGGCCTGAACTTTAAATTTTATACTCCCGTATAGTATAATACAGCTTACCCAGCCGTCTTTTGCTCGTGTCTTTTCAGGCTGCATTCCTCTTGGAGTGCATGGCTTGGGGTCAATCTAAAGGAGCAGAGAATTAAACCTCAACTGTTATTACCAAGTTGTCTGGAAATGTATAGGATGAACATTGTTTGGATTAAACGAAACGACAGTTGATCTAAAAGACAAGCTGCTGTTTCTCACATTTCTACCATCAAGGTTATGAGGTTTGGTGTCCAGCACAGTCCGAACGCAATTCGGGTCTTTAAACTTCACAAACCCAAAGCCTCTGGACTGATTTGTACTTTTGTCCTTCATGATGACACAGTCAACAACCTCTCCATACTGGGAAAAGTAGTTTCGTAAAGTCTCTATCAAGAGAAAAAGAACAGGAAATAAAAATTTACAGCACAATTTGATATGTCAAATAAAATGTCATTACTGAGAAGAGCACATTCATGAAGGAGACAAAATATACCTTTATTTTCTTATTCAAATATAAAAAATTAAATTCATTAAATGCCCACATAACTGATCTTCTGAAGACGGTGCAGTGTTGTTTATACCATTAACATACAACTGGAATAGACACTATGCAGGTTGCTGCTAAGAGAAAACACAAAATCTTCTTTTGGTGTGTACTGCCCCTCAAAAAGCTTCAAACATATATATATATATTTAGTTTAATCTAAAGCCAAATATAAGATCAGGTTCTATTATATCAGTTCCCTTCTCTACTTTTTAAAGGCTGTGTGAAGCAAACAGCAGAGTGGAAGAAGCAGTTGGAAGCATCTTATCACCTGCCGTTACTAAAATTCTCACAGTTTGAGAAGCATTATAGAGCGCTTTAGGATATTCAGCACAAACAGGCTCGGTCGGTCAATGTCAAAAACATTTTATACAGTCCATGGTCGAGTGAACTCACCTTGAGTAGTACTCCAATCCAATCCACCCACAAATAGCTTCCTGTAAGACAAGTTAGATGTTAAACAATTTCAAGTAGCTCAAGCAAGGAAGAATGAATCGTTTTAACACAAATGCAATTCCAAATTTCCAGGTATTACTTGTGAGAATCGCAAAGCTAACATGTCATTTTCCTTTCTGTCTGGTTTATCATGAACTTGCAGCTTGTTTAGCTCCTCACTAAAGTCGTCATTCTTGACTAACTGCCCATCAACAAACTCCAACTGTATTTCAGTCAAACAACGGGATACTTTCCTTGCTCCGGCGTTGAAAATTGAGCTTTGGAATTTAAATGTTACGTTTGAACGCTCAAGCACCGGAGTGTTTGAACAGAAGCGGCGAATAAGGAGAGAACCTGATCGCTGCTAGGACGGGTACAGTTCCTCTGTTCACGTAAGAGCTCGGTCACCTTGCGGACCATCAAGAAAAGTAGGCTAACTGCCGAAAGTAGCTAAAAAACAGGGTGGTATGTGGCTCCTCCGTTAGCCCGTAGGTCGTTAGCTTACACGTTTGTTTCTCTCTCCGATGTCGGTACGGAGAGATTTTTATCTTGTTTCGGTGTATGGAGTATGTCTCACCCGATTTCGTCACCCGCCAGGTTGTTGTTCATTTCTGGGACAAGAGCGGTGGACTGGAGTGCTGACATCTGTCTTCTACCTCGGTCTCCGTATTGGCGTCAGTGTCCTCCAGACTCAGTTAATCCGCCAGACCGACTCTCCTCTCCGAGACTGGCCGGGGAAGGTCACTCCGCTTTCGGTTCAAACTCGCTCTGCGCAACGCTGACGCTCCGCGGGGCCCTCCTGCAGGGGGCGCGTCATCAGCACAGCGACTGGGAGTTGTAGTTTTTTCATACACTCCATCAAAAGAGCTCCGCCCATGAAATCAAATTAGTAAAAAATACTTATTGTTTTAGAGTTGTATGAGAGAACGTCCAGAAAAAAACAGTTTTTTATGTCTAAAATGGGAAATGCATAGTGTGGAAAAAAACACTCCTTGAATTGTATGTACTCAAATATCATTTTTGCACTAAGCAAGCTGTTATAGCCATCTGCCATACTTTACTGACCCATTTACCTAGGACCTTGTGCAAATTTGTAAAATATCCGTTAAAAAGCATTAGCAGAAGAATGCCATGTTCTGGAGCAGCTGCACACGAGTTTAAAGGTCATCACGCACAATTACAATTCATCGCCTAGCAGGGTAAAAAGCACCAAAAACTGCTGTTGAGCAGTGGAACTGTGTTTCACTGGAACTCAATTCAATACCTTTGAGATGGAGTGGCCTTTGTGATAAAGATACACTAAAACTTGACCTCAAGAATCTGTTACAGAAGCAAAAGGGGGCAAACTCCAATTTACAATAGGATCAATATTAACAATATTATTTAACAGTATACTCATACCAAGTAAAATTTATAGAGACATTTATAAACTAAGGATTAGTTTACATCATTTATCAAATGAATTAAATTCTCCTACCAAACTGTATTTTTTATTTAAAGGGAATAAAAATTAAGATGTCAAAAATCAGAAGCGACAAAAGTAAAAAGAAAAAGTATAGTAAAGAGGGATAAACAAACCCAAGTGGAATAACACAGATGTTTTCCTCCAAAAAAAAAAGAGTTCAAGCATACAAATTATAGACATGTAAAATTGCTATTTACGCATTTTAAGATGCAGGTAGCACTTAAAAAGATCAATATGACCTTTAAAAACTCTCAATAAGTAAAGGTAGTGGAGCATTAATAAGAAAGCATCTTATGTCCAGTAAACAGAAACCAATGTTAAGACATTGCTGTCATTTTTATGTGGACAAATATTTAAATAAACACGGCTATATCCCCTTACATTCATATCGAGGCGATAGTTTACTGTACTATTATAATTCCCTGACTCTGTGGCCTGTTGTTATTGGCTCATTTTATGCTGAGGAATGAAAGAACATGTAGCAAGTTACTGCATAAAAGCATACCTGAGCAAGAAACCCTTATCTTACACGTGTGTACTTTGACTTTTCAAGACGAACTAAATCAATTTTCAACCATTGGAATGTGATAATATGTTGTCCTCGCCACTGACTACTTAGAGTCCCTGTTGAGACAGCAACGTGTGAAGGGATGAACAAAGCTTTAAATAAAAGTTCTAATATATGTTTAGTAATGATATCTGTGGATTTCAGCATAAGAGTAAAACCACATCCTTTTTCTAAACTGTCTACTTTACAAACATACCATATAGGTGCACAATTGTGTAAAATTACAGACTGTAGTTCATTTATTGTTCTGCATATTTTGCTGGCCCCTTTCACCATGTTTTTAATGCTCAGGACTCCACATGTCCACAAGAGAGAAGATATTATTTGGGTGATGGATTATTCTCAGCACCGCAGTGAGACCTACATGGTGGTGGTGTGTTGGTGTGTATTGCTTTCTTGTGAGTGTGTATGACGCAGGAGTGCTCTTGGCATTCTTAAACACCTTATTGTCTAGTCTAACACCTAAAAATATCCTACCAACAGTGTTTTGTTGGTGGCATCCTCTAACCTTGGAGGAAGGATTAGAGGATGACTAACACGAAATGTTCAACAACAAATGAAATTTTACATTTAGACCAACAAGGTGAACCAACAATTAACCTTGAGTAGAGATTAAGTGGGCAGAGAATTGATTAATCTCCAGAAGCATTTCTGTGTTTTATGCACTCATTACAAATGCCACCAAATTAAAAATGTGTGGTGATCCTGACCATTGAACAGGGAGAAATTACATGGAGCAACAGATTCACTAGTCTTTACTTGTAGATCTTTACTTAGGTATGTGGAGATGAACAATGGAAAATGAGTGCAGAAATAAGAAGGTGTTCTTTATGTTATGTCGGTGTAAACCCATTGTGACCTCAGCCAAATGGATTGGAGGGGCCTGGACTTGCTGGAGCTTTTGGAGGCAGTTCCCAGCATGTGGCCCTTGGACTGTTCAGGCTGGTGAAGGAGTTACGAACGTAAAAGTCTTCCCTGTCCAAAATGGATGTCTCCTGAACCACCTTGTATTTTATCTTTAAGTTATTTAAGTTAGGGTGACCAGACGTCCTCTTTTACCCGGACCTCTTTTTTAGACTTAAAAAAATATCCGGGCGGAATTTCACAAACGTCCTGGATTTTGTTTTTCTAGAGTTTACATAGAATTTCGAGAAATTTCGTTCACAAACTAGTCCCGCCCTCCCCTACTCCGATTGGTTCGCTTGAGAAGGGGGCGTGGTGAAGTAGCCTAAAATCTTCTGATTGGACGGTCTGACTGTAGCGCTACCGTTATTGGTCGATAACCTTCCCTGTAAACATTTAATTGGTCAGTCTGCACGTCATTAGTCCTTGTTTACGTCAGGCAAAGCTCATGTACCTACCTTTATCTCGAACAGCTATGCCGAAACGTAAATGCAAATTCTCGAATGAATTAAAAATTAAATTCCCATGTTTTGTGTAGCAAATAAAGGTGTAAAGGACCTAAAAGCACACATAGGTTCAGCTAATCATACAACAGCCAACTCCCCCCTGGAGACGTGTCCTCTTTTTCACCATCTCAGCTCTGGTCACCCTACTTTAAGTTATTTAACTAGATGAATAAATACGACACTTTTTGGCGAAAATTATGCTTAATGACTTTCCACAAACTGAACAGCCTATAAAAAGACCATAAGGCCAAGAATAAATAAAACATGAATGAATTAAACTAAATATAACTTAAGGCGTACTAAGAAAAACATAAGGCATTTCAGAGTTAGTTGTGCTGTCCAGCTGTTGTGGCTGCGTGCCCTCCCCCTTCTCCTGCTCATTGGGACTGGAAGTCCTTATCGAGGAAGCCTCGCTGAGCCCACGTTTACTTCACTACGTCTTGCACAATCAGCATTTCTCACTATATTTAACAACGGCGCTAAGCACAGCAGTCTCTTTTCGGCCACTGAGCCTGGATACACACAGCAGCGCCCCCTTCCCGAGTCTAAATTCAGTTTTCAGGCAGCCATGACCACCGCACAGCCAATTTTCTCCAAGGGGGAAGACTGCAAGAGCGGCTGGCACAACGCGAATGCAGACTACAATGCAGCCGACACACACCTGGAGATTTTGGGGAAACCCGTTATGGAGCGCTGGGAGACTCCATATATGCACTCACTTGCCACTGTAGCTGCTTCTAAAGGTAAAATATTCAGTTGCTATATATGTATATACACAAAATATGTAAAATGTATTTTGTACACTAAAAAGCCATAAGCGCCCAATTGAATCCCTGCCCCTCTGTGTCTTGAGTTTTCCGTTCCACCTCAAATGGTGCAGCAGTTGCAGAGCCTCGGAAAGACAAATGACAGACCGACTAAGCCTTAGAAGAATGTCAAGCACTAGAAACTTTAGAAAGTCTGTCACTGTTGTAAACATAGCCCTCTCAGAATGTTTGGGAACCAGATTTCAGCTACCAACTTTCTTAGGTGAACATTGCTGATTAAAGAACATTTAAAAAATTTTCAGCTGATTAACAAAATAATCCTGCCATCCTTCCCAGACATATATGTATATATCGGTCCACTAGCAGAAAAAGGCTGGCACACCACTGACTGTAGACCACTGGTGGTCCACCACTGAACCACTCAGATTACTGTTCTGTACAGGATTTAACTCATTCATAATCTCCTCAGACAGGTTTTAAATTCACAGAGACTTTTATTCTGGAAAACAAACTAAAACAAATACAACTATGAAAGATATAAAAATGAGTATAAGCCTGATATAAAATGAATAAATGCTGAAAATGTTGACACTGTGCTGGATTAAAATTATATACTAATCTTATTTATAAAGAATAACAAAAGAAACTAATGAAGGAAAAACATGTAAATTGCACTGTGAGTGGAAAAGTGCTAAAATGTGGCATTTTGTCTAAAATTCTGTTTAATCACCAGCGGTATGAACCAGAAAATGCTGAGCAAAACACTAGTTGACCTCCAACTTTGCCCTCAGTGGGCCAACAGTGGTCCACCGTCTCCTTGCTATCAGGGTTACAATAGCATTTTAGAGGACTTAGTGTAACGGCCTGCAAAGGCTCTTGTTTTATTGCATTCCTTTATCTAAGCATAGATATTCCGAAACCTGAATAACGCCACCTATAGAGGTCAACATTATCATGTATGAACCTTGGAGTATCCAGCTTTGTAGATATTGGAGCCAGTGTACTAAAGGTGTACCCTGACCTGGCTCCATAGGTGTGTATATGTTGGCCTTAGCAAACACAGGTGACAGATTCCCATATAGTGAATTAATTAATTAGCCTAATGTAGTCCTATGCCAGAGTTTGGACACCCCTCAAATTAATTTTAAACTAATTAATAGCTTTGCACACAGCACACTTATGCCTCAGTATGTTAAATATAAAATAAATGTTATATAAATATAAATAAATGATATAAAGCAAATTTGCACATCTATCAGAATAGGCACTGTATTCATTATAATATTTTCTTTCCTTGTCCTTTCCTATAGGGGGTCGCGTCCTTGAGATTGGCTTTGGAATGGCCATAGCTGCCACCAAAGTGGAATCTTTTCCTATTGAGGAACACTGGATTATTGAGTGCAATGATGGTGTTTATGAGCGGCTGCAGGAATGGGCCAAGGTTCAACCACACAAAGTGAGAAAACCAGTTTTAATATTTAATAAGTTTTATACTGGGCACTCTGTAATGTGCTTTGTTTAAAAACACAGTCACGGGTGAAATGCTACGTATAATGTCAACACAAAAGGGGCTGTGTAAATTGGCAGAAAATAAATATAATAAATGATTTTATTATGTTTCAACTATTTTGAAACTGTGTAATAATTTCAATAGTGGTAATTTAAATTTTATAGGTTGTTCCTCTCAAAGGCCTGTGGGAAGAAGTCGTGCCCACCCTGCCTGACAATCACTTTGATGGTTAGATTATTGTCATTATTATATGATATTTTTGTTTTTCCTTGTTACATGCATTGACTATAGACGTTAAATATGCCTATTTATGATTTACTTACAGGAATTCTTTATGACACATATCCACTGTCTGAGGACACATGGCACACTCACCAGTTTAACTTCATTAAGGTATGTTCATTCTGTTTTGCTCAAACCATGGTGTAGACTGAAAGATCTGTAAATGTATAAAATGGCATGAATATCAAGAACTACTCTGTCATTTTATTATAGGCCCATGCAAAGAGACTGCTGAAGTCTGGTGGTGTCCTCACCTACTGCAACCTCACCTCCTGGGGCGAACTCATGAAATCAAAATATGATAACATTGATAAAATGTTCCAGGTATTGATTAGTTCCATTTCCCAATATATTTCTGGTAGATCTCATATTAAAATAAAAATATTGTTTGTATTGGCCTTTCATAGATCTGTGAATAAGGACACATTAACTCAAACATTGCCATTGTATATAACACTTCAAGGGGTGCTTGTTGAATGCTTTGTGTCAATGACACCTTGAGTATTTCTGCTGATGTTTTGGTGAATAATATAACCCTCAATCTCTATTATTGTCCATATACCATGTATCCCTATACCTGTCTGACATAGTCCTAACAACAATGTTTAGTATTCCTTCTGTTGTAACAATACCAGTTTTAAAAAGCACTATTTAAATCAATTTTGACTGATTGATTTAGTGGTGATTGTGCTTGTTTTTCAGGAAACACAGGTGCCCGAACTGCTGACAGCTGGTTTCAAAAAGGAAAACATTAGCACCACCTTGATGGACATAAGTCCCCCAAGTGAATGCAAATATTATTCCTTCAACAAAATGATCACACCATCTATCCTTAAAGAATAAGCTATGCATCTAACCTACCTTCTTCCTGACCATTCTACTGTGCTTTATCTGTTTTTGAACTATTGTCAGCTATGTAGATAATCATATCTGTTTCAACTGTTGAATCACAAGATGTTTTCTAGCAAAAACCTAATCTTTATACATAATTTGTAGTAGTCACCTTTTTAATGGATCCCAATCTAAAATCTGTATAACATGCAAATAAAGAGTCCAACACTGAGTATGGGTGTATAATTACATCAAAGGTGCTAACCAATAGCAATAGAGGAGCAGCTGTGTTTAAAAACTCCAGCAGCACTGCTTTGTCTTATCTACTCATACAAACAAAACACACACAAACACATTACCACGTCATTGTGACTGCAGTTCTGAGAATTTTCACCACCCAAATCATAACTAATCTGTGATGGTCCTTAACATTTAAGAATATGGTGAAAGGAAGCAAAGCATGCAGAGCAACTGACGGACTATGGTCTGTAATTGTAGAACTACAAAGTTAGCAATGGAGTTGGGAGAATGGAGAGAGTATAAAGTAGAATATTGGCCAGTATTATTATTATTATTTTGACCAAATTATGACCATTTGTTTGTTGGATTGTGGAAAGACTATGATTAATCCAAACATCTGCATGTGGGTAAAATGTCCACAATACTCAACAAAACATTTACTAATTCATCAGAGGCATACTAGACATGACCTGAGATACTAGTGAGTTATTTTACAAATGTTTAACTGATAATTTTAGACTTTACCTTGGACAAACATATCTACAAACACCAAAAGTTGCACTATTTAAAGACAAAAAAAAATATATATATATATAAGAATTATTTATTTGCTTTCAGCTCTAGCCACAGTCATTAACAGCTGTTAACACAGTGTGTGAACTTTGACAGCTGCTACACTTCACATGCTACTCGGGGCACTCGCACCATAGGCAAGATGTAAATCCTCATCACATTCTTATGAAACCTGACACATGGCCGTCAGTGAGACTAAAAACAGAAGTTTAGATGTAAAGAAATATAAACCCCAAACCTAAAAATCCTGAAATAAAAATGCTTTAAAACATATAACATGGGTTTTTCATAAATGGGATTTAACTCCCCCCCTCAGTGCCAGCTGTGTAACATCTGGCAGTACTCTCCAGTGTTTTGAGGTTCAAATTCATTAGATATTTTGCAAGTTCAATTCCTTGCCCTTGGTGGAAAGCCTGCTATACCTTCAATTCCAAAGGGAGAATGGCAGAAATTACTGTCTTGAGTATAGTTTGACTTTCATGCAAAACTGGGTCAAACATTTTATATAGTATCTTTAAATATATATATAAAAAAATTGAATAAAATAAAACCATGTCCAAATATTGATACAATGCATAGTCTTTTATTGTAACTACAAAGAGGAGGAGATAGAGCTCAAACCAGAGCAACTCCTGAGAAGATCTTCCAAGTACAACAAATGACCACTGTTAAATAAAACATTTACAACAGCCCGACACACACACTGTGATACCAACCGCCAGACACCCCTCACTTCCGATACCAAATTCGCATTTTCTTTTCTCGCTTAATTTTCCTCTGTAACTGCAGAGTTCCATAAAGCAGAGCCTCTGCAGTTGGTGGGCAACCTTGAAGAAAAATTGTCAAGAAAATTAAGAGGTCAGTCAATTGAACTGGAAGTATGATGTTCCTTCAGAAAACTTTGTGACCGAAAAAAAAAAAATAAAGTGAATAAACTCTTCAGTAAAATTGTGGAAAGTCTGTTATACAAACCAGATTCCAAAAAAGTTGGGACACTAAACAAATTGGGAATAAAAACTGAATGCAATGATGTGGAGATGCCAACATCTAATCAAATGTTCTCTATAGGTGAAAGATCTGGACTGCAGGCTGGCCAATTTAGTACCCGGATCCTTCTCCTACGTAGCCGTGATGTTGTGATTGCTGCAGAATCTGGTCTGGCATCATCTTGTTGAAAAATGCAGGATCTTCCCTGAAAGAGATGATGTCTAGATGGGAGCATATGTTGTTCTAGAACCTGAACATATTTTTCTGCATTAAATGGTGCCTTTCCAGACATGCAAGCTGCCCATGCCACAAGCACTCATGCGACCCCATACAATCAGTGATGCAGGCTTCTGAACAGAGCGTTGATAACAACTTGGGTTATCCTTGTCCTCTCTGGTCCGGATGACATGGCGCCCCAGTGTTCCATAAAGAACTTCAAATCGTGACTCATCTGACCACAGAACAGTCTGACCCCTGGCCCAGTGCAAACGTCTGAGCTTGTGGAGCTTGCTTAGAAATGGCTTCCTCTTTTCACTGTAGAATTTCAGCTGGCAACGGCGGATGGCGTTCACTGACAATGCTTTCTGGAAGTATTCCTGAGCCCATTCTGTTATTTCCTTGACAGTGGCATTCCTGTTTGAGGTGCAGTGACGTTTAAGGGCCCGGAGATCACAAGCATCCAGTAGAGTTTTACAGCCTTGACCCTTACGCACAGCAATTGTTCCAGATTGTCTGAATCTTTTGATGATGTTATGCACGGTTGATGATGATAACTTAAAAGTCTTTGCTATTTTATGCTGGGTAACACCATTCTGGTATTGCTGCACTATCTTTCTGCGCAACAATGGTGGAATTGGTGATCCTCTTACCATCTTGGCTTCAGAGAGAGACTGACACTCTGAGAAGCTCTTTTTATACCCAATCATGTTGTCAATTGACCTAATTAGTGTTAATTGGTCTTCCAGCTGTTCGCTATATGCTCAATTTCCTTTTTCCAGCCACTTATTGCTACTTGTCCCAACTTTTTGGGGATTTGTTGACACTGAAATTTTGAATCAAATTTTGAATATTTTTCCTTTAAAATGTTACATTTATTCAGATTAAACCTTTGATCTTTCATCTATGTTCTATTACGAATAAAATATTGACATTTGCCATCTCCACATCATTGCATTCAGTTTTTATTCACAATTTGTTTAGTGTCCCAACTTATTTGGAATTCGGTTTGTACAACATATAAGGACCATTTCTTAAAATTAAATATTAATTGGAAGAAGGACTGAATTACGTGACACATACCTGGAACATAAATGTCCACAGGGACGATTCTGTCACAGCCTCGGACCACTGAATAGGAGTAGTGATAGTAGCCTCCACCATTAGCACAGCTATAAACAACACAAAGAGTTCTGTATTAATCTGTGCGTTTAACAGTAAACCCTGTAATAATAATGCAAGCATTGACAGATTACATAAAGTAATTACTCCACCTAAACTTGGCAAAAATACAAAGGAATTACAATTAAAAAGTACAATTCCCATTTTGTGGTGTCCATACCAAATGTGATTTTCCTTACCTTCCCATGGAAATTACATATCTGGGTTCCGGCATCTGATCATACACCTAGCACAAAAGTTAGAGATTACTGACATAGTTGGTCTCAAAAAATCCCATCACAGCCACTTTTTTTACTCATGTTCTATACAAAGTACTTGAATATGATTACACTACAATATTTGAACACGCACGCTGTACCTTCCGTAAAGCGGGGGCCATTTTGTTTGTTAGCGTTCCAGCAACGATCATAACGTCAGCCTGTCTAGGACTGGCTCTGAACACCACGCCAAAACGATCCATATCGTAGCGAGGAGCAGCCATGTGCATCATTTCCACAGCACAACAAGCCAAACCAAATGTCATGGGCCACAAGGAGCTCTGAAAAGCAAAAGGATAAAAAATCTGGTCAAAATAAGGTAATATCAGCAATTAATGTTGATTTATTTTATTTTGAGTGGATAAAGAGCCCACAAAGAAACAGCTCATACTCTGCGTGCCCAGTTCACCAGGTCATCAAGCTTGGTGATCACATATTCACCCTTGCTGCTGACAGCTGAAGGCGGCTTGGTGGCAACAGCAGTGCTTTTCTCTCTGAACAGAACCAAACTGGAACAGAGAGGATAAGCAAGTGGGGTTACAGCTCAAAATCAGACATCTGGAAAGGGTTCTTTAGCTTTTACTCTATTGCGTACTAAACATATTTAATATTCTCGCAATAATTCTCTTTCTTTTTTTTTTTATCTGAATGAAAAATAATGAAGACATAAACACCAAAATAATAATAATATGACATGATGCAAAGATCAGAACCCTGCCCATACCTTTTAACATCTTCATCTTTTGTGTTCTTGAACACAGATTTGTTCTGAGCAGCAAGTGATGAAATTGGTCTGTAAAACAAATGTATTTAGACCAAGACAAGGTCAGAGGCTTTTAAATGAAAGTTCTTTTGGGTTTTAGCAATGATTCTTTCATTAAACAGGGTTGTTAAAAATGTCTAAACTATGGATAAAACTCCCTATAATAAATGTAATGCAGCATAAACTCATTTTTTCCCCCTCAAACCTCCTCAAGCAATTACATTCACCTCAATGAAAAACAGCCAAACGTGGCAAGGCGAGGAGCTGAAACAGAGGACAACATGAGATTATTAGGCAGACTGAGGGTTATGCAAAAACATGAAACATAAAAAGTAATCATGACGTAGAACAGCAGCCTGCATGTTTGCACCAAAAATGTAAAGACCTATTAGCCAAAGCACTGATTTTGTATTTGAACACACACATGTAATTATACATATATATATATATATATATATATATATATATATATATTTTTTTTTTTTATTTATTTTATTTTTTTCTTCTCTTATAAGTCTTGATTTTAAATGTTGCCTTGCTACTAGAACTGAAACAATGTTC
Source organism: Hoplias malabaricus (assembly GCF_029633855.1). Classification (NCBI taxonomy): domain Eukaryota; kingdom Metazoa; phylum Chordata; class Actinopteri; order Characiformes; family Erythrinidae; genus Hoplias; species Hoplias malabaricus. The sequence goes on along the minus strand of NC_089815.1, from coordinate 23,983,806 downwards.
GGTTAACACCAATTTTATGGGTTTTTAAACAATACACAAATTTTGTGTTTTAAATAAAGCTAAACAGCTATTATTATTTCTGTTTTCTTACGTAGCTAACCAAATATAACTGCGTCTTCCTAACAGTGAAAACCTATACAGATTTGGCACATTCGCATTATAAAATAATATATAACATTCTCATATGGAGACATCAACAGCGGTTCCAACCTATATTTTTGCACACAAGACAGGCTTATGTATGAATATTTGAACACTCTCCTTTGAGTCTACTTTTACAGTTACGTTGCTGTATTACATTTAGAGGGTTAATGTAATCTCTCCGCGTCCTGTGGCGCTACAAACCTGGCTACGCTAACATAAGAAGGTTAATACTTGCATAATACCAAATAACCTATATTCTAGATCTGAGTGAATAAAGTATGAAAACATACTAATCCAGGAGTCTATTGCTCAGACGTTGACGTTAAAGAGCTTTATGTTTACTCAGTTATCACTCGTTCTCTGTAGCTTTTAGACGTTAACGTTACAAGGTCAGTGAAAAATATCCTTAAAAGCACAACCCTCAGAAATTAACTAATGGCCAGTGTTTTTAAACAATGCATATTTCTTATAATTTCTTGGTTAAAACGCCTTGCAATTCGCACAACTTTATTTCTAAACCTAAAAATCACCATTTATCTCTCTCTAATAACACTCACCAACCAGCGCCGCCATGGCCGCATAACGACACATCCGCCGTTCTACTGTTCCACATCCGCTCTGAGACTTAAGATCGCTTTGCCGCTTCCATACGGCATATGTAATGCGAAGAGTGCAGTTCTGAAGGTAATATAATATAAATGCAAAATATGTACGCTTTGGTTACAAACGTCGTTATACCTTGAAATACGCAGTGCACTACATTAGGAATATAGCGTTATTTGAAATGCAGCCTTTTGGAATTATAATTACTTTAACATGGAAATAGCGCCGCCTGCTGGACATAAAGTTAAAGTGCAATGTGGTGTATGGCGTAAACGTTGTTGACACCTGTGGAAGTCTCAAATCTAAAATGGAAACAATGTGCTGGTCGCAAAATGAAAATTCAATACTTTAATTGGTCTGTTAATTTTAGATTTTTTTTAAAAGAATGGGAAAAGTAAAACTGGTGGAAACCAAACATGGATGAAATATGAAAACAGGTGGAATACGAAAACGAATAAAATAAATTAGTGGGAAAGAATAATGGATGAAAAAATGAAAACAAACACAAAAGCTTGGCGAGCCTTGCATCTTCGCTCGTGTAAACAAATCTCTAAATTATTGTTTTCATTAATACATTTTCAGTGTTCAGAAGAGTGAAGTTCAGAAGACGGATGTGAAATCTTCTACAGCTTTATCAGTTGACATGAATATTTAACTAATTAGGTGGCAATTTAATCTTAATTAACATGCTCCACTTATGTGAAATCAGCTACTACTAAAACACAACTTGAGTAGAAGCAGGGAATAAGGGGAATTACGAAAATCTCGTGTAAAAGAGTTCAGGATATCAGAGCTATCCCAGTAAACATTTAGCCGTTGATTCAACGTTGAAAAAACGTACTTGACTGTCGTCTAATCAACGTTTTATTAAGGTTGAAAATTAAACTTGAAAATTAAGGGGAATTACGAAAATCTCGTGTAAGAGAGTTCAGAATATCCGAGCTATGTAATGAACAGTCACATACAATCATTTTTTCCTTTTAAAAACACATATACAGATCAGACTCGTTTGAACCATATACAGGAATTCTCCGACGTGCACTTCGCACAGTGACCTAACATTACACAAATGTTTCCTTGACAGATTTTGTGTAAATGAACAATTACAGATGAAATAGTTTGTACTACTTAGGAGGAGGGGAGGGAAATACCCTAAAACCATGTATTTTTGTTTTAAACAAAAACCTAAGCTGATTCAAGATTGTCTTTGTTATTTATTTGTAAAAGGTTTACTAGAATTTGCAGAGGAAGACTTTTACAGAGTGGGTATACAGACATCATGTACACACAGTGCATTATACAGGTCAGTGTCATTTTAAAGCAGCAGCGGTAATAAACAAATAATGCAACAAAAAGTTTTACAATAAATTATTTTAATATACATCAGGTCAAACACAACCCAAGTGAATCCTTCAAGTATATATTCTTTGTCAATAGTCTCACAGAAATACCTTTTTGATGTCTAAACTAAAGAATCAACATGTAAAACATGTTGTAAAAATTATAGTTAGGTCTAAATAGGATAAGCATTCAAGAGTTGCAGTTTGAATTTTGAAATATTTTTGTATCTAAATTGTATGCATTTATATACAAATGATTACAAATGTTTTGATTAGAGAACATATTGAACAAATGAAATACAGCCATTTGTATACGGACAATAAGCTAATGTGCAACAACATGAGATTTAACACTCAAATATGGCTGAAACTGAGCTGTTTAAAAAAGAAAAATCCATCCTCTGTCAGTGCAGACATACATCTCAATACTTTCTACACAACTCAACAAGAACAATGAGCTTGTGTTACATATTCCAGTGATGAAGTAGCAAGGACTTCCTCATTCTGATTTCTGCTAGAGTTTTCTTAGAGGCGTAGTAAAAATGTGTCCAACAACCCAAAAAAAAAAAAAAACCCATACAATTACAGCAACCCATGAAATTAATTCAGTGTTAGGCGAGGCTGAGGAGGAGATTAACACAAATCTAATTGGAAAGGATGGTATTTACATATAAAAAATAAATAAATAAAAATAAAAAATGTACATGTGCACAGAAGAACAATTTAACAATTTTAATCTTCAGAAAGCAGACGGTGAAAATGATCTGTTCTTCTCTTCAGAACAGTCCTGAAGTCGTCCTAAAGGAAAAAATAATCTGTTAATATGCTATTCAATCTAAAACTTTATTATAAATAGACAAGTGGGCATCAAACCCCTTGTGTATGTAATACTACTAAGATTATTAATTTACATTTTGCAGCTCTATCAAAAACCACATCAAATGACACCATAGAGTGAACTTACTGCTTGGACCAGTTTTTCTAGGTATGGCACAAGTCTCTGGAGCTCCTTGTCATCTTTGTCTCCACACCAGCTCTTTACAGGAATCATGTTGATAAGCTACAGTGCAGAAAACAAGAAGAAACAAATCACTCAAAGTTTGTTTTTCCACAAGCTTGTAATCTTTTTTTTTTTGTGAAATTGTGTCAGATAATCTTTTAACATTGATTAATATGGAAAACAAGCGTACATGGTATGGGTAAGTGTGAGGTGCATTGTCCAGAACCACAGTCTTTGAGAGGTCTCTTTCCAGCACCCCCAAGTCCTTAATATAGTGTCCAAGAACACATGCACAGTCATCCTGATACAATCGGTGCCTTTATGAATATAAAAGATGAAGAGATCAATAAAAGGATGATTACATAGAGAAAGTCATTTGAACATTAAACATATTAAAATAATCCTTACCTGAAGAGTTTTTTCTTTGGGTCCAAAATGTCCACAATCATTTCTGCATACTCCTTTTTGGCAGAGGTGTAAATAAACATCTACAAAAAAAGACAAAACATGTTAAGAAAAACATGGAATCAGATTAAATGAAGTTAAAAAGATTCATTTTTTCTAACTCTTTTCTTCCTACTCCAATGTAATAAGACTTGAGGAACAGTGAAAATGAAATGCCAAGACATTAACGTATTGAATTAGACCTGTTATTTACATATAGATGCATGTTAACCAGGTGACCTTACCTCAAAATGCTTGGCCATAGCTTGTAGAAACTCATTTACATATGGCCTTAGGACTACATACACCTGTGAGGAAAAAAAATAAATAGATAATTAATAAATAAATAAATAAGACATTTTAAGGCCAATTTATATCAAATCTCATTTAACTACTAGCACATGCACAGAAATATTTTCTCTGTTAGTATTATAATCGGGTCAATAAATAAATAAATAAATAAACAAACCTTGTACTCTTGATCTTGAAAGCATGTGTTAAACGTGTACTCTGCATCATTGATTAAATTCAGTGAGCTGAAGACAAGTGTTTCATCCTAATGGGGGAAAAAAGTGAAAAATGTTCAGTTACAATCAGTTTTAAATATTTATTTACATTTTACTTTTTTTTTTTTTTTTTTTTTTTTTTTTTTTTTTAAACTTACCAAATCAAGCACCATTGTGGCTGTCGGTGTGCTCCTTGTCTTTGGTGGTATATCCCGAAGAGCAGCGACCGGCCTGGCCTGTTGTGACTGATTTGGAATGTTTTTGATGAATGTGAATCTGTGGAACCAGATCAAAACCCATGGAAAATGAAGTAAGCTGTACTGACTCTACCAATAATAAAAGTATTTTCAGTGTAGTAAAGAGGGGTAGGGACAAGATAATATTTACACAAACTTACGGGCTAAACACCTCATCATTCTCCTCGTCTTCTGAGAGAGGGCCGGTGGAACTATAGCCGAACACACACTGTTCAGGGCTGAACACGCTGCTAAGCCGTGCATCTGTAAAACAGAAGAAGCAAAATTACTAAACTGGACTGCGGTATACATTTGTGAATTTTGAGGCAAAGTAGAGGCATCTGCATGATTTCAATGCAAATTTTGCCCTGTGGGATATTAAAAGACTATCCTATCCTATTTCACTTACGTACATTTGAGAAACTCCTTCACTCATCAAAACATTCAAACAGTTCTAATAAAAGAATGTCTGCAGTTTGATCAGCACACAGCCATTTCTTGTGTATAAAATATCAATTACTGGTACTGTGTGTAAACAGGAGAATGGAGTTCTTGAAAATCTCCCCATGAGCTGCATGTGTAAAAGACTGCTATGGGATATCTCCGAACCCTATACTCCGGAGTTTCTCTAGAGTTCATGTGTGAAAGAGGCACAAGAGAGCCCAGATGACCTTGCTCTGAATCTTTAGCATAGCATTAGCAGCAGTTTGAAAAGAAGCTTTGGTTTGGCCTCACATTTGCCAATGCCCTCACCCCTGCCCTCTGGCATCATGTGTTATTGAGGGTGACCCAGTGACAGATAGAGCTGGTGATGACTAATGATTGAAAAAAAAAACAATGGCACAAACTTATGGATTTAAATGTGGCATTGATTGTGAGCCACACTAAGGTACTTACTGTTTTTGGTAGGTGTGATAAAACGCACGATAGGAGAGTAGAGGCTACGTGCAGCAGGGTTGACTGATGAGGGATGTCGTTCTCTGCGATGACGAACAGGCGTCTTGAAATCCGATTCTGCTGATTCCAAAACACAATTCAAAATCAATTCATAGTTCTGGGTTAAAAATGACCACAGATTTCAACAATAATTCACAGTCACTTTTTAAAGAATGTGTAAAAAATGGGGGAAAAAAAGTTTACTATATTAACCTGTGGTGATAGTACAATAGGATTTTGTGCTGAAACAGGTTATTTTACAAAATACACAGACCGGTTTAGCCAAAACATATGGTTATGATTTTGGGGGCTTAAGAATAATAAAATGACTTAAAAACAATAACAATTTAATTAAATGCACCCAGTTATTTAAGAGTGCACACATGCACAGCACAAACCTAACATCCTTCCCCATGTTTTACGGTTACAGGAAACACTCTGATATCAAGTTTTGATAATTAAGAGTGGGTTTCATGAAAGATGGCAAATAAGAGAAACATGGGAACATGCCACTTCAATCATCCTAGCTGTTGATACACGGTTTTGAATATTTGCTCTATCTTGATACTGCACTGAAAAATGTTAAAATCATTTAAAACCAAAAATATTTTACCTTTAGACTCAACAGGTAGAGCCCTTTTCCTTTCACGTTTCAAACGTGGACGCTTGGCTGCAGTTGGGACACTATCACAATACAAATTGGAACAATCCTGCAAAACCTCCGGCACATCCTACATACACACATACAAAGGGGAAAAAAAGTTTTGTTTTTGTTTTTTTTTCTTTGTAAAAATGTAATTTACCCAACGACACGTAAAATAATACACTGCTTTTTTATATACACACTTCTAAAAAGAAATGTCAGAAAATCCTTTCTCTCATCATTTCTTTAAACAGAGCTTGGATTAAACATGTGTTTACAAAATGTTTAAATGCACCAAAGAAAAGAATAATTGGGATTAATATATGCCTAAATAATTATAGGAATATTCTAATTAATATCCGAACAACATTGTGCTTAGTGTAACCAATCAACCAAAACATTAAAACGTCCCACATATCATTATTGTCCATGTCATCTGCTGTGTTTGATCTACAGGTACACATTGTGTTTCTACAGTCTTATGTACTTTGTCTGTCCCTTTTACCCTGTACTTCAAATGACCCGGACCCTCACAGGAACACCACAGAGCAGGTGCTATTTGAGTGGTGGGTCATACTCAGCAGTGCAGTGACACTGACATCGTGGTGGTGGGTCAGTGTGTTTTGAGCTTGCACAAGTGGTTTAGACAGCAGTGGGCACCGAGTTTAAAAATTCCAGCAGCACTGCTGTGTCTGAACAACACACTACCACATCATCACAATGTCAGTGTCACTGCAGAAATGAGAATGATCCACCGCCCAAATAACATGTGTTGGTCATGCAGGGGTCAGGATCACTGACCATCCGTAATGTAGTAACAACTGGAAATAACAAACATGGACAATTAGTATAGAAACAAGCAGATTGATATATTTTTATGGTGGATTGGCCATTTCTTCAACGCTCAGCGTTAAAACCTGGCAAACGGATGACAAGTGTGGATACAGGCCTAGCTTTACTAATCCCACAGTCAAAATAGATATGTTTGGGTAATATGTTCCTGATTCTAAACCAAATTCACAGAATAATGCAGAGCTCTTCGGTGTCATAAGATTAACGGGGGGCTAGCTAACGTTAGCTACAATGGCTAATGCTACGTTCCTATAATTCAACAAACTAGCCTAACTAAACTGAAATATGTACAGTATTCAACCTTTTACTCGAATATCCAACTGCAACGTAAAAGCAGTTGCATTTATTTCAGTTAAAATTAGAAAAAATATTTATGTTTCAGGAAGCCACGGGCGCTGTTAGCCTAGCCATGTAAATAACCATATCCTTCATTTGAATAACAACCTTATATTACAGAAACACAGATGATTTAGGACATTGTTCTGGTGAAACATTGTTTATAAATTCGGGTTTACCTGAGATTGGCTACGCTCGGTCCGTGGATCCGGCCGCTTTCGGCACGGAGTCCTCGGCTGAGACTGTGGACTCTCAACAGGAATTATTCTCGACCGAAGTCTCATGTTAAAGTATCAACCTAAGTTCCTACTTAGGTTAATAATGAAAGGTCGGAAGTGAATGAACACTTCCAGACTCCAGACTCCAGTCTCCGCTCCAAAATCTGGGGCTATGATTATTATTAGTATTAGTCCTCCGAATGTTATTGTTATCTCGCGGCCTACTCATGTAATTATTTAAACGTACCGGCAGCGCTACTGCAGGTCCTTAGCCAATCACAGCCCAGGCTCTGCTCAATGGGCGGGGCTTAGTATAAACACACGCAACGTGACGCAAGAGATTTATTAACGTTCAAAAACAAAGTCACAAAATGACCAAGTATAAATAAACAAGAAAATAAATAAATAAACGCATAAATTTTGGTCATGAAATATGTTAAATTGAATTAATTCTTTTAATTTTTTCTAAATGTATTTATTGTAGTATTTACACAATTTTATATGTATTTATTATATTTCCATATTCATTTTTCCACATTGCTTAATTTATTTCTCGATTAATGTGTTAATTAGGTGGGCGTTCCTAACCTCCGTCTAGAACAGGCTCGGTGTGAGAGGGCTTTCAGTAACACTGAGAGGCAAGTGTCCTTGACTGAATGGTATGTGCCAGCTCGTAAACATCAAAACACTGAACAAAGACCCAACTATTAATTTCAGGCAAAACCTGAATTCTGAAACCTTAATCTGATCATCAACTACACGATTACACCAGCCAACAGCCGCAAATTAGAATTTCGTCTTCAGTTAAATACACCCTGTGTGAAGAACTGAAATCATCTTCAAGCTCTAAATAAAAAACAGGAATTGGATAAGCGGTTACAGATAATGGATGGATGGATGGAAAGGTAAGTGCTATACAGTTTTAAAAAATTGGCACTAATATAATACTATGTAATAATTTTACCTTAAAAATATAGCTTCAAAATTATAATGATTCTTCACTGATCTGTAATAGAACAGAGACACTGTAGTTGCTACTCTGGGCTCAGCACTGCAGAAACTGCTCTATGTAACTTTTGGAGGAGAGGAACCACCCCTTCCTACCTACTGATTTAAGTACAGTGCTTTAAAAATAAGATACACTAGGGGGGCCCAGAAGGAGAAAAAAAAAACATGGATAGATAAATGTAGAAATTCATAATTAAATAAACGGAGAAAGAAATGCAAAGCATGTATTAAATTATGCATTTTATTCATGGCCCAAGCCTATTTATAATTCCTTTCGTGATTCTATACATTTATTAATTTGTACTGTCATATTTTTGTCCTCCAATGACTGTTGCCCATATTCAGTAATTAAGACTTCAGCAAATGAACAATTATTTCCACTGCAGTTATGAACACAAACTCAATAAGTAGGTCTGTATTTCAACTGTCAGACAGAATTACTTTAATATACTGAATATCATTTCAAGCATTTTTTTACCTTTACATTTAAAATCTACTTTAGAGTTTTAGAATATCAAAAAAGCTTAAAATGCTGTACGTAAAAATGTCCCAGGTTTCTAATAGGTTTCAGTTGAGGCTCTCTGTCAAGGCACTACAAACTCACTGGCAACTTCATTACATTTCTTCTGGATCCTGTCCCTCGTCAGACCAGTTAACAGTACTCTGTAGTTCTACCATTAAAACGGATTCTCTGTAGGGTTTTATGGGCTTTCTATACCCCATTCACCAATGGTCAGTACCACACAAGACCACCACTGACTGGATTTTCTGGTAATGGAACATTCCCCAGAGTACAGAATGGAATTAGCCTAAAAGTGCTATCAAAATTAATTATTATGGAATAAGAGACCTTTGAGTTTTTATATGTTTTGATAAAACCATACCTGGTCTCACAGTTTAGCCAAGAATTTGTTAAATGTATTAAAAAATTATTTAAACCTAAACACATACTGTTACATACTGATACCAAGTAGACTAAAATTCATATACTAATAAGTGTAAACTTTCAATGCTAAAGAGAAACACAACATATAAGCAGAGAGAGAGAGTGAGGGAGACAATTTTTTTTTTCTCCAAGTCTACTGAAGCAATGTATAGACAGGACCAGACTCGTGACCACAGAAAAAGTACAGCACACACAGTTTAAACAGAAGCTGCATGTTATTATTACATCACATACCAACAAATAGCCGATATCAATAGAAAAATTAACCTTGTAAAAAAGGTGAAACCATTTGTGCTAATAGGAAGCAGAGGTTTTGTGTTGAGATGTTGGATGTCACATTCAGAAAAGGAGGTACACATTCTAAAAAACATTTTAAAAACAATCTAAATATGAGTTGATGAAGTCCCAACTGTGAAAGAAATAACTGCACTTTAGGCATTCTTTGAAAAAAAAAATGTATTTGATATATTCATATTTCAAATAAAGTTAATTATTCACACAAACACATTTTGATTAAATAAGTAAGGACTGTTTTTTTCACCCCTTAGAGAACAATTCAGAGCTGTCAGGAGCATGTACAATCCCTTAAAAAGACAGAAGTCAAACATTTTCAAAGAACACAAAGACAGATTTAAATTATTAACTTATAGGCAATCCCTGTTCAAAACAGTGGTACAGCATTGCCTACACTCATGCTCCTCTCGGGTTCTGAGCAACTCCCATAATTGGAATAAAGTTATATTATTAAGGTTATATCCACACACACACAAAAAAAAAAAAGCAGGGAAAAAGTATTCAGACATACAACGCAAACACAGCGATACAAGACATTCTGTAACACCATTACAAAGAATTCATTTTTTTACTAAATGCACTTTATGTAATGTATGACTATAGCCCTAAAATGAACACATCTATAAATCTGGAGGTAGAAGTGTATTTCCTGAGAAGACGACAAAATGCCTTGTTTACAATTCAGACAATTCCCACATATATGAAAAATAAGCTAGGTAACCCAACCAAAGCTGGCACACATCATATAACATCATTACAACCTGTAGTTGCTTCTGTGAGAAAACTTAGCAGAATATTTATTAATGAATTTGATTTTTCATGCATAAAGCCAATTCACAAATAGACCACTCCACATTATTCACTTTATGATTTTTGGACACTATTTGGGAAAGAAACATATATATGTAATCATAACTAGGCCAAAACAATATAAAATCAAATTCTTTTTAATCAAAATAATTGCTATGTTGTAGATAGTGTCTCTCCCAAGACAGTGATGGTTTTTACCTACCATTCTGAATCTATTACATCCTGTTAGCTGTTTACATTATATATATATTAAAAAAAAAATTAAAAATAACGGCAACTGTGTCAGCTTTAGTGTAACATCAAATTGTAGGGAAAGAAAAGCCAACAATTGTCAAAGCATAAGGCATCCTATAAAAGCGCAAGCAAGTTTGCATGATTCAAATAAGCAGTTCTGGTTGTCTTTGCAATATACATATACAGTGCCCTTCGGAATCACTGAAACAGCAAAGTAATTTGATATCTCTTATGTGCCAATGATCAGGTTTAAAAATGAAGGGCAAAACTGTCAGCATGCCACCCCACGTTTTGAAAATAAACACACCTCGTATTCAGACTCCATTTATATAATTAATGATCATTTAAATTAAGAATAGAACAAAAGTTAGTGGTGTTATTTTTGGTTGATGTTTAGAGGGCACTGTGTATTTCGTATTTTAAGGCTCTTAACACAAAAATCTTACTTAAGAGTCTCTCTTAAATCCAGTAATCCCACCTGTCTACTTAAACAAAAAGATACATGTCAGAGATTTTTACAGAAGAGAAAAAGAAAGCTGTGGGAATTTCATTGTCACTGAGACCAATGTTATTGTCCACTAGAGGACAGCAAACCATCTGTCAACTGCCATCTTTAAATCAAAAGCTGGGATTGTTAAATTTTGATTAATGTTAAGATTGTAGTTAATCTTGCCATAAATAATCTAAAGGCAACCTGGTATTATTTTCTATAGACACAAATGAACATTCTGCATCAGGTTTTATGATATAACATATCGATGAAACTTTATAATGCATTATAAATTCATAAGCTAGAAGGCGCATGTCAAATGGCACAGGTGGTATGCTGAGCTGAGGTGAAATTGTATTAGTAACTGTGAATTTTAAAAATAATATCTAAACTAATTGGTGTACAACAAAATTTACAACTGTTTTGTGTGATGGTGAATGATATGGTGGTTGATGTGGCTGAATAAAAATGAGTATCTGAGGTAGAGTTTAACAGTAACACGCCTAGAAACCTGTGAGGTATACTGTCCTGATAATCATAAAGCAGTAATAAAGTGTTCCCTGAGATTTGTCAGATACATTGTTCAATAAACGCCTATCCAGAGACTACCCTTGCCTGTGCGGAAGCTCACGTAACTTTCATGCCAAAGTTTTACACCTCTCAACAGGCCAAATATATGGAGTCAAAATTTCTAATATTTAGAGCTATCTACGAGAACACTGCCAAAAGTTTGAGGCTTCAGAAATGCCAGTTCTGAGCTTTTGCTTATGCACAATACACAATTCCCCCTATATGTAAACTTTGCCAACTTTTCTCTGCTCCACTGTTTCCTGAAAGCTCAAAGGCTACTTAAAGAAATTGTTCACTGTTGTCATCAATGAGGAAATCACACTATCTTTAAGCTGAAATTTCAAAAAAAATATTTCCCTTTGATAAGGGAAGTGAACACCCAACACTAAAAATGTATCCTAAGTTAGAAAAATGAAAAATTCATCCAAATCATAAATAACAATTGATCTTAATATTTAATCCTGGAAGAAAACGGACACCACTTCTCCTAACAGTCCCTTTTACTGGGGTACCACTTCTTCATTCCAATCAGACAGGCAGATAAAGAGCAAACCCTGGGAGCTACCCAAACTCAGCATGTGACAACCCTGAAACAAAAGCCTGAATTAGCTGGTCTGTATAATTCATCATTCTGTCAACCCACTTCATAGTACTATTCAGTATACATTGATGTAAGTCTTGATCCAGGTTCAGGCCAAAGCTGCTGCTGTCCTGATGCTGTCTTGTCGTCTATCAAGATTAGTGAAAACCACTTAACTAGCTCACGGAAATATGCACCAGCACACATCTTTATGTATCTACAGAAAAGTGAATTTGGCTGCTTTCTAAAGTAATGCCATGCCCAGATATATATTGTTAAAAAGCATGACTACTGTTTGCAAACTTAAACGTCAATGCCACTGCATTGTATGGTTTCTGGTAAACGCATATGTTTCCTGAATACCAGCATATTAGGTGATCAGATAAGTTGGAAGCAGGTGCCGTGATCCACGAACTTACAATCTGATGCACAGGTGAAAGAACTGTTGCAATAAATCAGATACATAAGAGACTGCCTACGCTTGTCTGCTACAGAATAATTTCATATATTCCTTTGGTTTAGATTCTACTGCAGATGCTTCTATTTTCACTGTTAAAACTTGCAAATGCAATCTTAAAATTAAACATGATTTAACACAGGCATGTGTATGCTGGCTAGGAAAAATAAACCCCCATATGCTTATAATAAAATGCCAATTTTCCCTGTCTCTCACGAGTAATATTTGTGCCGTATTATAATACTTTCGATTCTGCAATCAAATGAAACAATTGGCATTTCACGTATAATAACTGTTCTAAAATGACAAGTGGCTAGGCACCCAGAACCAAAAATATTACTGGACATGTTTGTGTTGGGAATAATTTAGGTGAGTCTGCTTCAGCAAATGCCATCAATTGGTCAAAATTGTTGAAGAGATGTTCCACAAGGCACTCTAGATATACATAAAGAATACACATAGAGTTTAAAACCTTATTTGCATAAAATTTTAAAACACTATTGAAAAACTTGTATTCTGAAAATGTTCTTTTCTTCTGAGAACAAGACGCTTCATTGTCAGTCAGCAGGTGTGTACAAAGTGTAAACAGTGTGCTACCGTTGTTTCTAATTTCTACACTACTGATTTCAAGCAATGTGTACCCGGAAAAGAAATAAATTATTCACAGAATTTGCATATATTATATAAGTTTATCATAAACTCTTGTTGATTTTTTTTTCTTTTTCTTTTTTTTTTTTTAGTTCATCTTGGCTATGGAACAACAGAGTGAGTAGAATAAAGAGAACCTGAGATAGTGTATGTTAAATGGTCTATGAATTTGTTATTCCTGTATGTTATTTGGCATAGGCTTTAGAAAATGAGGTTCATATTTGGCTTTAGCTAGCTTCGATACAGGGAGAGTGTGAGGTGTTTAAGGTGATGGGTTGGTAGAGGTGGATGAGGTAGGTGTCTGTGGAAGCGTCTGGGAATTGCTGCGGCCTCCTGAAGATTTGTTAGATACTCCTGATGAGGTTAGACCAGTTGCTTGAGCAAAAAGCACACCTGCAGCAAATGGGGAGATAAACAGCACATCACGAGTCAAAACAAACAAAAACTCAAACCATTTAAGACACGTTGGACTTAATAAATTAACCTCTTCCCTTACTGATTTTAAAAAAATACAACAACAGTATAAATTTGTATGACTACCAGTGTTCTCAGAATTTGCATGCACTGGAAAATATTTTGATTTATTTATGCTTGATTTTACACACACACACACATACATATATATATATATATATAATAAATATTTGCATATATATATATATATATATATATATATATATATATATGCAAATAATTGAGTTGTTGATGTTAAAGGATAAAAGCAGGAAAACTTCCTTAAAGGTTAAAAGCAGACAAGGGAGCTATGATAAAGCCAGAAAACTTTTTTTTTTTTACAGTATCAAATGTGCCTGACCATGCAACTTGCCACTAACCAGTGTATACAACTCCATTGAGCTCCACTGACATGCTGATGCTGCTCATGCCATTTGTGGTGAGGTTGAGGGCTGAATCCTGTCTGCCATCTGAGAAAACAAAGAGGCTAATTATCCACCAAAATTAATTCCAGTTGCTCCACAGCAGGTTTAAATGTGTGAAGAAACTTAATGTATGGTTAATGATAGCAACATGCTCTCCATTACACTGATGAGCTAAATGATAATCTGAAAACAGATTTTTATAGTTACAGCCTAGGGGTGCTACATTTCTACTTTATTCTGGGCGTGGAGAAACTCAAAGGATCACCAAGAGGCCTCTTATTTCACTCACGTTTTACTAAGAAATGTGTCAAATAAAACCACTACTGTTATAACCACTTTGGTTTACATCAAATAAAAGATGTTCCATTCTTCGTTATTGTGGGGATTTCCCCTTCTGCTAGGCACAACGCCACAGCAGGTGAGAAATGGGTCAACACCTCATTTCCTTCTTACTAATCTCTGATTAAGTCAGTCCTCAAGCACTGAAGACTACTCATTGCTTATCATTTTGTTTCTCGTGACAACTATTTCATCCTGTCCCCTTCTCTTGAATCACAAAGAGTAAGAACAGTACTCTGCCCTGTTGGGAGAAAATATTTCAAACCATCTTTAAAAACAGGCTAGTGACCAAATTATGCTTGCGTATGAACAGGAATGAATGAAAGGTAGAAATGCACACATTTATGTGTCATAGTATGAAACAAACAAAAAAAAAGAAATGAATTGTCTGGAACACCCTTTTCTAATAAGAGTTTCTATTCCTGAACCAAGGTGGGAAAATGCTTGGTTTCACTACATGAGGGGGAAAAAAAACTAAATGAACATTTTTCAGTGAAAAGGTAGATCATTTCACGGAGATTCTACCACAGTTCCCATTCATCTGCTATAAACATACGATATCAATGTTCTTTTTGTAACAACAATAAAAAAGCTTCAGTCTTTAGCTTACAGGAATCACACTGGCTATTCAAAGAAAATCATATCTATTCAAATCTATCATATCATTAGGAACATGAGAAGGTGAAAGTTAAGATGTTCCAATCTTCAATACAGTGCTTCCGTCCACTTCATATCAAAAATATATTAGGAAATTATATAAAAGGTTTAAGCCAATACAGAAACACATCACAGATGGAATTCTCAAGACTTTCAGTGATAGGCCATGGACAAAAATACAACCCCAAATATACATATAGACTTTCCCCACTGCAATGATGCAACACGACTAACCAATTTCAGCATGTCATCTCTCAGTGGATCTATAAGAAGCACACATTTCCTACAACACTTGGTGATGTGAGGTATTATTTGTGTGTTTATCTCATTTACCACAACCATTAGCAATAATAACTGGCATTCTTTTATGATTTGCAACTATGGTGTCTTGCTTTCAATACATGGTTTTAGAGTCACCGCATGACAGTGGAAGAAATATATCTATGATTTCACACTTTCTGGCTAAACAATTTTCATGCAGCTCTGTAAGACCATGAAGATAAAAATGTGTTGTTTCCTGTGATAATATCTATTACTTAATGACAAAGTGTGTGTGTGTGTGTGTGTGTGTGTGTGTGTGTGTGTGTGTGCAAAGTAGGTAAAGAACAGATAGATACTAGAATAACAGTTTAACAGAAGGGTTTTATTACCTTGACTATTGATGCGGATATTCATTGGCATCTGTGCTGTCATTGCCAGGAGATTTTGCTGTAGCGCTCTCTGAAGGAGACGCTGTTGATCCTCTGCTGGCAGTGCCATCTTCTTCTCTGGTGGCTCACCGGCCTCCAACTTGTCACGCAGCTGCTCCAGTGCAGCAACCTGGGCAGCCATGGCAGCCTGTGCTGCTGCTGCCTGCACAGCAGCTGCTTGAGCTGCAGCCACAGACTGAGTGGCCAGAGCCCCGGGCAGCCTGCTGTTTGAAGCACCAA
Source organism: Hoplias malabaricus (assembly GCF_029633855.1). Classification (NCBI taxonomy): domain Eukaryota; kingdom Metazoa; phylum Chordata; class Actinopteri; order Characiformes; family Erythrinidae; genus Hoplias; species Hoplias malabaricus. The sequence goes on along the minus strand of NC_089815.1, from coordinate 23,967,708 downwards.
GAGATTGGCCACCGTCATCTTCTAGAAGGAAAAGAGAAGAAATATTAACCAGTCAAAGACAGGAGAGTATCATGATAGAAGGATGTTTTGTGTTATTACTGTTTCATCAGGACTGTCTGGGATATTACACATGTTTGTAGTGTTTCTACATTTTATGCCAAAATATGGTTTAAACACCAAAAGAGTAACTTTTCATTTTCAACATGTATTATATTATTTTTCATCTTTACCACCATAATCTCCATAGTATCACATTTTCTTGCAGCATAATAAAATAATAGTATTTAGAACCAGTATAATATATCTTAACCTTACATATATGTGTACTTGATGACTAGTCCAGTCAACTGTACTCTTACCCTTCTTGATCTTCTGCATGGACGAGAGTGACACCCCATTGGTGGCCATGGGAAGGCCCATGTTGGGCATGGTGAGCTTGGTGGAGGAGAGCATGGTGGGTGTCCCATTGGGAGAATAGATGAAGAGGGAGCTGCCTTGCCTGCGGCCCTCACGTCTGTTACTGTCTATGGCAGCCTGAAGTTCATTGGGGTTACTCAAACCCCGCTTATCACATTCATATGGGTAAAGGTACTTCATGTATCTGTAGAGAAAGGATTGATCATGTTAAGTCTGAGAAAATCAGCACTTGGTGTTCCAAACTGATTTGAAATATTGGGGTTGGAACTGATCAAGGAATAAAGATTGGCTGTACAAAGCCTATTTTGGTCACTTTCAAATGCTTTATTACTTCACTTTATGTTATTTAAACCAGTCTCAGAAATGACAAATGTACATGGTTCTTCTTGTGTGTGTGAGGTAAATTTCCAGGGGTTAACAAGCTGTTTCAACATATGCAGTGTGGAACTCTTTTGTGGCAAACAAAAACTGTAATTTGACTGCAGTTTTCAATAAACAAGGTTATTTGAACCTCACATGAAATTGCCATGTGCATCTAAATTATATATATCCATAATTAATTTAGACATTATAGTGATGATTTAGAGACAGCAAAATGTCTAGACTACAGTGGGCTACCATGCATATTTCATTCATTGCATTTTGCTGCATACACAAATAATTATTATACATTGAAAGATATAGATATGTAGAATATCAGTTGAAAATAATTGGGTTTATTATAACACTTAAAGTGTTTATTCTAAGGCTAAATATTCTACAAAAAACAAGATCAGATCAGGATGTCCGGATATTCAGTGTTAGAGGACTAAGGCAGTTCAGGGCCTCAAAAAGGTGAGCTAAACCTAAGATGCAAAATAAGTATTAGATAAGTATCAACAAGAAAATTATATGATTGTATATCACATCATTCCTCAACAGTGACAACACTGTAATTTAAGATGGTTTGGCATACAAGTATATTATCATGTATTTGCCTCAGCCACCCAGGAAGCCTGCAGTGTGTGGAGCACTTACTGTGTCCTGAGAGTGAAGGCAGCACTGGTGATTGAGGTGGGCAGGTTCAGGCCTTTGGTGATTTCCCTCCATAGCTTCTTATTAATGACCTCAACCAGCCCCCCCTTCTCTGTCACCAGCTGGTACAGCATGTACAGATCCAACACCTGCTTGGCCATGATGGGGATCCTGTTCACAGGGGTCCCTGATTGAAAACAAAATCATCAGATGAAACATAGACAGTAGTAGATTTATCCACAATAAAATGTTACATTTAGAATGCATGCCAAATACTGATTATAAAATTAGCTTTGTGTAAAATTAAATATAAAAGTATGAAATAATTTATTTTAAAGCAAACGTGGTCCAGTTTATACATCTATTTTGAACAATGCAAATTAGTGAGATAAGTTCATATTACTTATTAGCCACATTAAACTTTTAGTTTGAATGTGTAAATTAAGGTGCAAACTACAGACGCCAAACATTCCTTAAATGACAATCTACATTTGGAAAAAACTGCATTAAAAATGTATTTTTTGCCAGACTATATTTTCCCTAAAGAGAGAGATGACACAACAAGCTGAATATGGTGTGGTCTGTATGGCTGGTTAGGAGTATGACTAAATTACTGTTTATCCTCCATAATTCTAGGATTTCACATCAGTTTCCGTGGGAATCTCCTTATCTTTGAATCTTTCTTGTCTCTAGGGGGCAGTGTCAAGCTAAAAAAAAAAAAAACAATCTGCTTAATATCAACTTTGTTTTTGAAGGACAAACTCTTATGGTGCTCAAATAAAACATTTGCTCAAATGAAACAGAAGCAACCTATGATAATGCCTGGATAGTCTCAAGGCCAACGTACAACATGTGCTGATGTTCACACCTATAGCATGTTTTCTAAATGTTCAGAAGCCATAGATCCAGTTTAGCACACTGTAAACAGTAAAAATGTCAGCAGCCATAAAGCAGTCATCCAAGGAATAAATATCACTCCATTGGGCTGAAACCTGAGCTGGGTGCTCATGCATCACAGGAAGGGAACAATAAGCGTGTAAAAGCAACATCTCTCACAACGAAACGGACTCAATTGTCCTAGGTGTCTGTAAGGTAGCCATGGTCAATGGGCTGCAGATTAACATGTTTTATAGATTGTGCTCAGTAACTATTTATTCTAAAGCAAAGCTTGCCAGGAGACAAGCATTTTGACAATGTGGAATTAAATAGAGCCTTGCATATTAATTATGCATGGCCAAGTAAATATAAAATTACTAGTCTGAGACAATGATAAAGACATACCTCTCTTCTGCATGAAGCTGAACAAATCATCCAAGAACTCTTTCCGCTTTGGATCATTGTCCAGTTCGTAAAGCTGTGGGGCAGAATAAGAAAACAGAAAACAAGGTTAAAGTGTTGTCTGGTAGTCTACACACCAGAAATGCAGAAAATTATAAGAAAAGGCTCTGAAAATGCACCCATATTTATACAGAGTTACTAAGGCTGTACCAGTATGGGAATTCTGAATCAAATATTCATTCATTGTCTGTAACTATTAACCACCATTTGAGTTTAGGGTTGTGGTGGGTTTAGAGCCCAGTGATTCTTGGTGCCAGTCTATCACACAATCCTTGCACATAGGGACAATTTAGCATGGCCAATCTACCTACCAATGTGTGTTTTGGACCGTGGGATGAAACCAGAGCACTCCGGAAACCCACACAGACATGATTTAAATTTATCCCACCCAACATTAAAAGTCACATTATGGATGCAAATCTCATTGATGATCTACATTTCTTATTGAATTATATCATGTTTATTACTGCAGTGTTCATTTAATATTTCAGAATATTAATAGGCTGTATTAATAGGCTGTACAGAAATAGAGCCTGAATTTGTATAGTTAATTGACGTATAATGTTAAACATTAGGTATAAAAATATTGTGTAAAATTAATTTCTTTTATGAACTTGTATGAAAACATAAAAATGACAATTTTCTTTTGTACATATTCCCAACTCCAAACTGCATCACCTGAAGATACACATTAGAAGGGAAAAAAAAAAAATTAAAAAAAACCCTCATGTTGAAAGTAGTATCTAAAGGAATATATCTGACCCTCAATGCACACTGTTGCTGAGCATACAATGACTAAGCAATTATTTGAAACACTTAAAAAAAGTTAAACTTCCTGAAAATCCGGAATGAATCAAGCTACTAACATTCAAACAAGCTCCTGAGATATGGGACAAAGAGGACAAAACAACACCCTTTGAAGATTCCAAAATTATGTCATGGCTACTAAAGGGATAGACTATATTTTTAGCTCTGAATAACGCATTTGACATTAGTCCACAAACATACTAATGTAGACTCTATGCAGGGAGCAATAATAAAGGTTAATTATTACATCTCTTGGGAACAAAATAAGGAGAGTATGGCTTCAGGTTTGATAGTAGCTGGGTGAAGCAGTCTCAGAGGCCTACAGAAGGGGGAAGGGAGGAGAGAGGTGAATGACTGAGTGGGGGATGGACTGTAAAGCAGCACAGGCTTAATTACAGGATGCATGCATATTTGAGGAGCACCATACCATAAATCTCCCAAATGGCTCCCCTCCGTCTCTCTCTCTCCCTCTCTCTCTCTCGTTTTCTAATGGAATTCCATCAGTGCCGCCTTCCTCTAATTTGCAAACAGCTCTTCCTTTTCCCAGCGTTCTTGACCATCATACCAGCAGAGAGCTGGCAGTGTAGCTTAATCAGTTTCATCACTTATCACAATCCAAAGCATGTCATGCTAACGCCTTGTTTTCTGCTTTAATTGCAAGGAATGTTCAAGAGGGACATTGGGTTCAAATGACAGTGGCAAGAATGGTATGTTAGAGTTAATGAATAAAAGGGTGAAATTAAAATTTATACATCAATCAGCCATAAGATTAAAATGACACATCTGTTTCTACACTCACTGTCCTTTTTAACAACTCATTACCATATACGTGCACTCTGTAATTCTACAATTGCAGAATGTAGTCCATCTGTTGCTCTGCATATTTTGTTAACCCCCACAAAACAGGCAATATTTGGGTCATGTTTCATTATTAGCTCTACAGTGACACGGATGTGGTGCTGGTATGTAAGTGTACGTTGTGCTGGCTCAGACACAAGTGTTAGTGGCTCACTGGCCACTGTATTAGGCACAGCTACCTGCCTGGCCCTCTTGGTAGATACACTTTGTAAGAGACACTTGCTCATATTTTGCTGCACAGTTTTCATTAGTCATCCTCTAGTCTATCACCAGGGAACAGGACACTGCCCAAAGAGTGCTATTTGCTGGATATTTTTTAGCTAGTGTATTATTCCTTATCCAGTCACTTAAAAGGTCAGCAGCACTGCTTTGTCTAATCTACTCATACCACGGCAAAACACACTAACCCACCCCCACAAAGTCAGTGTCAATGCAGTGCTGAGAAGGATCCACCACCCAAGAATTCCTGTAGTGTTCTATTGGGGTCCTTGCAATTGAAGTACAGCGTAACAGGGGATAGCAAAACATACAGAACTATACATGCACTACAGTTTGTAGGCTAATTGTAGAATTACAAAATGCATTTATTGTAAATCAAGCTTATAAAACAAACAATCAGTGAATGGAGAAACAAAAATGTAATTTTAATGGTTTTTGGTGATCTGTGTACAATGGTCATTTAATGTAAAATCTCATAGCCTTACTCTAAAGTATCTGAAAGGGTCTTTAGCAGTTCACAAAGGACAATGGATGCAGCTTCTTTCATGCACTCTTCATCAGTTTGAAACCTACTCATATCTTAGAAAGAGTAAAAGAAGTAATAATAAAAATAAGGATGGAGAAAGGGGTTCTTTTAAGAGATACAGTAAAAAGAACCTTTAAAGATATAGATTTGTAAATGTGAGTGTGAAAAACCATTTTAAAACTTCAAACAATAACCACATAAGGGAAAATTTATATATTAAAGATTTTGCTACAACCACACAACCAAGGCATTAAACTGATAGCTGTCATTTTCAAATGGTGCAAAATAATAACAACTGAAAAAGGAATCAGTCATGAGTATTTTTACTGAAGTAACTGACCTGTCCTGTAGCATATAGAGCCTAAACATTTATAAACAAAATAATTCTAAACCTTTGGCTCTAGTTCTTTCTGTCTGAATTTGAATGGCATTGCTGTATACCCACAGAAGCAATCAATCAATGTACAGATTCTGTACTAAACAAGATGGTGGCTTCAGAAGTCAATAAAAGCCTTTGGCATCATGTGGTTGGAATGAAAGACCAGAAAGAGCAGTCAAATAATTTAGCAACCGGTCTGATCAGCATTATCAACACCCATAGAGCAAGTAAGGCTTGTAGAAAGACAAAATAAGGCTAATTGACACCATTCATTGTTCTCAGGGGCTACCTTCACAGGATTCAGTTGTTACGATGATAATGCTGTGCTTGTACAACCCCAACCCCCTATCTTTGCAGCAGAAACAAACCAATTTGTCTGCCAGAGACTTGGAGGACAAAACTACATGATATAAAAACATACTAATCCAAGACAAATTTGACATACTGCATCCAAGACATACTGCAAAGACACCATGTTATTGCAGCAGCCTATAGATATAAATCTTAAGTTTTGTTGCCATTGTATGTAAGAACATATTACAGTAAGGCAATACATGTGGTATTAATGGGTCAACAGAGGTATGCTGCAAACTAATTTAAAACAAAAGTTTGTAAATAAAATAGTTTGTTTAAAAATATATATATATCTATAATAATTTTTTTCTCTGGGTTCCTTCATTTCGCACAAAATTAAGCATATTACATATAGCTAAAAGCACAACAGAAAAATCCTGAACTCTGAATTATATATAGTTTTGTCCGTTGTCCAAATGTCAATTTTTATTTACATAAGGCTCATACCGCCATCATTTGTAAAGGGACATAAACAAAACTGAATGAACAGCAAACATTTCAGGGGAAAATTGCACGCAAGTCTTTTTATATATCTACTTATATAAATAATGTTATATATCACGGCTGTCCCAAGACAAACGTGTATCACCATTTACTACATCATTTGTCCTTCACACTTTGTGAAAATTTTATGATGAATGGACCAATAGAAAATAGGAATAAAATATTCTCTCTAAAAGGTTTTTTTCCTTCTCCTATAAAGATGATAATTTCAAGATATGTATATGTATGTTTGTTCTTTAGTTAACCATTGGTCATCTTGCAACTTTGTATTTGAATTATTTTGTCTTTTTGTAATTCAATTTGTATTCGAAATCTTTTGTTCAATGAACACAATTTGAAGATCTTCCACAAATGAGAATACAAAATTCTATCCTCCACCATGAACATTCAACAGACCTGATGCTAGGCTCGTGGTGATATATGAGCTACCTGTCTTGAAACCCTGTAACGGCATTTCACACCTGACGATTGCATTTGCGACACAGCAAGCAGAGGTGGGGGAAGGGCAGGAAACAACTGGCCAGGTTCAGCAGAAAGGAGAAGATTTTGCTCAACTTGCCATAGAATAGATAAAGACTGAGCATGCTATGAGAGCTCCATGGCTGAATGAAGGGTGGACCCGGCAGAAGTTCTCTTTCATAAAAGGGAGAGGCATTGTGAAGAAACAATAGTCAGGGCTTCCATACCCAAGGCCACAGTACAACTGTGATGAACACCTGCACATTGCTGAACTCACGTCAGCAGAGCGAAACCTGAAAGTCCAAAAATTTATTAATTATTCAAATTACTTTTGTATTTAGCAATCTCGCAAGTCATGCGTTAACTGAGTCAGTTTTATCTTCTTCCACATCAGGAAATGAAATTTAACATTGTGGCATGTGCAGCTATGTGATCTTTCCCATGAGACGCAAAAGTTCTAACTGAACTGTTGTCCCAGGGACATCTTTATCAGTGGTCTGTATGCTTTGTCAACTTTCAAGCTGATTAACGTCCATTCCTATTTAACTTATGTGGATAATAAATGAATGTACAATCATAGTTTGTAATGCTTTAATGTTTGCTCAACTCTAACTGGAGACTATACATTACAGTAAAGGAAATGGAGCAAAGAGCAGCAGGCTGGGGCCTGTTCTGTTCTGTCTGAATTCCTCCACCTCCATCAAATTCCAATCAAGCTGATAAGGGACAAAAGGCCAGAGCAAACACAAAAGAATCTAAAAAAAAAAAAAAAAAAAGTTGGCATGGCTCCCTCTTTTATGTAAAGAGAATGCATTTGCATGGCCTGCAAAAGCAAGATTTCCTGCACTCAGGGAGACACTGTGTCCTCGCACCTTTTTTTTTTGTTTTTTTGTTTTTTTTAACAGTAGTTTTAGTTCTGATTTTTTACCCACAGAGAAACATGCAAATTTCAGCATATACATGTCTTGCAACTGCCAACGTGAACATCTTCGGATGTTTCGACTGAGGATTAACCAAAACAGCAGCAGCTCACATTTCAGTTCCCGTTTTTGCACATACAGAAACAAAACGGTACTATGCTCTGCAAACTGTCAATAATAAACACAAATGAGATCACGTTGAAGATGATGAAGAACATCGTGATCCCAAACTTAATTTTAAATTACAGACAGGGCTGGTTTAATGGAACCACCAGGAACGTGAATCAGAGCACATACACCACAATTATACAAGCACGGTACACTGATTATGATTACGGATAGCAATGGCATTAAAACATTTCAAAGCAAAACCAAAATTCTTCTAATTCCACTGCTTTTATCAGACTAGTCTGGCATGCAGGCGCACAAATATCAGCTGTAGCAGTAAACATGTGGACTGATGAACAGAAGAGGAAATGAAGGCAGAGGAAGAGATATGATAGTGTGGGTGATGTTATGTCTGGAGAAGTGCTCCCCCGTTTGCTCAGCTTACTGTTTTTGTTGAGAAGCAACTAATGCAGCAATAATCAATGACTCATTTACTACAGAGGTTCCTCCTGTGAACTCTTCAGAATATCACAGGCCTTAATGACAGCACCAAACTCACGTGGCCAGTGCGGCCCAATCGATAATAGGATGGACAAACATTTAACCTCTGATGACCCTCAATTTGTTCATTTCTCGTCAGCTGACATATATATATATATATAAAAAAAATAACAAGTATCTGAAAGCTCAACTTAGCTTACATTAACAGATGTTAAAAAGAACTGTGATATTAAGTTGCTGTTTCGGATTTACGGCTTATCAAACCACAAAGAATTTTATAAAGTCTATCTACTTTTATTTTGTATATTACAAATGCGGCTTTATTAAGACAACATTTGGAAATACTACTTCTGGAAACTTTTTAGGTATAATCTTAAGGTATGTATTTGAAGGTTAAATAGTAAAACATACTCCGGCATGAGAAACAAGCCTGACATGCAAAAAAGCAGCAGAGAGGAAAAGTGCTACACTAAGCCTTTATGCAATCTTTGTTTACATTGCAGTGGCTCCCCACTCCTTCTACTCCAAGTTGAGAAGCTGCCAGTTTCCAGAATCCTGAGCTTACACACTCCTCTGGCAGCAACTTGACTGCTGCTCACAAAATGTTCAACAGCTTCCAACTTTCAGGTTCTCTGCCAAAAAGGTATTGCTCACTGAAGCGTGCACTGCTTGGCCACAGTTCAACACATCTCTTATTTCTCTTCTCTAGGAAAAGGAACATGGGTCTTTGCCATATCATTTTTCTCTAAGTGGTCTTGTTAGCACCATGAGTTTCACAAACCCATAAATGCCAATTCAAGAAAACTTCAGTAGACCACCATCCGGTTAATAATAATAATAATAATAATAATAAAAAGAGATTTACATACAGACCTGACTTTAAGCTGATTTTATTATACATATATATTGCTCAATCCTACATATACTATTTGGCACAGGGTGTGATGCAATTAATATAGTTAAGAGATATACCAATAAGAAAGATTACTGTTTTAAATAGGGGAACAAAATGTAATGTAACCCTTTCATGATGGTGACACAATGCTATTCCTCAAAGACAGAGAACTTAGAAAACAGACTTAAAGATTAATTCAAAATTTTTTTTGGTAGAATCAATTTTACAGACTAGATAAATTGGATGGATACAGATGCCTGAGATATTTGTTTTAAGTACAGGTGTTTCCCAACATGTAATTATGCTTTCCATTAATTATACTATTTTTAAACATGATATAACACCAATACACACTGTTAAGGAGACTGCCACACAAAAAAATCTTATCAAATGAGAGCTGTGAAACTATATGCATACTGTTAAATTAAGTAATTAAGGGCCAATAACATTTGCAATGCCCTCTCCAGAAGCTACACACAGTGACAATAAAAACTCCATATGCCAATTCTGCAATCCATCCCAGCACACTTTAAACTCACCCAGTACACAAACCCTCCCTTGACAAATATATTAACACCAAGTTATTTTATTTCAAATACAACTGCAGAAAAGCCACTGCTGGGCTTTGAGATGGTACTCACATGTAGCCTGAACATGATGACCACAGGGAGCTATTTGTTTGAGTGAAACCCCAAAAACAGATACAAGATGTTATGATGACCAATGAAAAGGGACCATAAGAGCAGCTGCAATTCTCCACCAAGCCTAAGACCAAAAGTGTGTGCCTCTTTCCAAGAGTGTGTGCCAATCTAGGCTAACTAACAGCAGGCTAGTAAACGTGAAAGTGATCTATAATCAAAGATGAGACACATGCTCAATTACTTAAAAAAAAAAAATTATAACTGAGACATGATTTAACCAAATTAAACTTTACATAAAATAATAATAATACATTTAGTGATGTTCTGGTTCAGATAAACAAGTAAATAAAAATGTTTATAATATATTAGTGTATAACTATAGCACATGATGAAAATGAACCCAGAATCAAGATACAGTGTTATCTCCAAATTGGTACAATGGTTTCAATAGCCACAGTTTTCCTCTGCCCACTACAGGCATCAATCTTTTATACAAGGCTTTCAAATGGAGACTCACTATAGAGAGTGCAATGAATTTTTAAACACATCCCTGTCCCATTTACTGTCCATCTGTGTTGCATTTGGCCTGCTGGGTACATTTACCATAGAGATGAGACATCAAAGTTTTCCGCCTTTTCGTTTGCCCCAGGAAGTTTATGTAATTGGACACCTACGTCATCCAAGAATAAATAAATACATGCATAAATAAATAGTGCATAGGTTTCACAAAATTATCCTTTTTTAATGGTTGATATTTAAAAATGCAATTCTTAGAAAATACCCAAAATACCAAAATTCTACAAATACATTTGAAGAAAAATATAAAGCTGTATATTTGGGATCTATTAATCCCAGTATAATAAAGGAATAATTTGCTGAGTGCACATGAATAAAAACAAACCTGTTTTAAGGAAGTTGTCAGTCCTGTTTAATAAAAACCACAGACTTGGCTCAACAACAGAATAGGCTACAAATCAGTCTACTGTCACCTGGCACTGGTGACATGATGGTGTTACATTCTGATACCTAAAATTAAATCAGTTTCTTTCTTCATTCAGCTGCATGGTCAGGCCTGATAATTATATCAGAAGCAGTTTGGCAGCGTGCCTTTATGTGTGATTAATTATAGCCATATCAAAATTAGAAGCTGGGCGGGTAGATATTCTTAAAATTGAAAAGCCCTTGTCAGCAAACTATAGGATAACCTGACCTGCTTCACCATTAGCTGGTGAAACAGTCCACTCTCTTATGGAATGTTTGATATCAATTTCCCACCTGAGATATTACATTTTGTCAAACTGGGCCAGAGATCATTTGAGAGGGGTTCTAAATGACGTTGAATAAGAGAGACGTGTTGTTATACTCTGCTCAAGTCTGTCAGTTTCAGATTATCAGTTTCCCTCAGGCACATTCCAAAACGGCCTCCACCCACCTGCCCAAAATAAACTGCTATGCATTAACCCTTCCCAACCTGTGCATGCAAACACATCAAAATACATCATCATGAAATAGGTATTAGAAGTTTATGGACTACTTATTTTCTTTTGAAAAAAAATTTAATTGAGCCCTTCCAAAGGACAAGATAGAGAAAGATGTGGAAAGACTTGCACAGCACACAGTATCAATACAATATTAGCAAACCACAATAAGTTTTTGCTTAGTTAATGTAAGATGTTTTTAATTCTCTCTTGTGAATTCCTGAATCTTTCTGCAATATAATATAAAGTAGACGGTGAAAGACAAATTCTTTCTAAATAAAAATGTTTTATTGAATTATTTAACATTTCTCTCTGGTAAGCCATGATTTCTATTTGCTTGCCAGGAGTGAGAATTTTGTGAATTCTCATTTGATATCATTTATTCAACTGATTATTGTCTTGTTTTTGTAATCGACATAACTGGAATTTTCTATAAACTTTGCTATCTTATATTTAGGCTCTTCCAAATCTTCTGGAGTGTGTTACAGGAATGGAATTCTAAATGTTTTAACACTCATGTTGGTAAGTGAAAATATTGGAAATCACTTCAGTCAGTAAAATAAATGTTCAGCAGAATTAAGAAATCATAGTTTCTTGTTTATAAAATCACATTTTCCTAATAAATCACAATGTTTCTGGAGATTAATTGATTTGTAGAACTTACTTCAGTTTGCAAATAAAAGCAGCTAAACCTAAGCTGCATTCTATTAAACATATAAAGACCACCAAAGGAAACATTTATTTATTATTCAAAACATTTTATAAAATTAGGTGAAAGAACTTTTGACTTTTATCATATATTTGTTCACATCAGTTACATTCAGCTGGATGCACTGAATGACGGAAACTGTAGTTTAACCTTTGTGTTAAAAAGTTTCCTCATGTTATGCTCCTACAAAAAGTGATTGGGGGAGGGGCACAGGTTCTCAACCATATATTACACAAGCGTCCCTACATGGCGATTGTGTAACATTATCTTAACTGTCAGAACACTGCAAACCTTGATTAACTGTCACCAATTTCCACGTATTCTAGTGATAGCTTGATTTGGAGATCTACTGACAAACAGAACTTTTCATTAAGTCTTAACAGTATTTTTATACAATACGATCTACATGGACAGAACAACTGTCAGCTTTAGCAGCACATGTACTTCACACATCACACGACAAGACTCAGGAAGAGTAGCAGCTGTTCTTTACTCCTCATCAGTCACAAACATTTGCATTTATGCTTCTGCCTTACAAAACTAAGAATTTCGTTTTAGACTGTGGCCAAGACAAAAAATACAGAAGTTATAATCAAAAGCTGGCACTACTCATAATTTAGTTAGCATCAATCAATCAAATCAACTGCAAAGTGGAACTGAATGTGTATAAATGGCACCAGACTACGCTTATTAAAATAAGAGAAAATTGTAGGGATGATTTATATTTAAAATCATCAAATATCTTCATATTGGCAGGACATGAATTTAAGTATTTAAGAAAACAAACAGATGAATTATTTTTTTTTAAATCAAGTCAAAATTATTAACATTTGTAATATAATCGTAATAATTTTTCCATCAACTAACCTTGAAAAATTTGGCTTGGTATTTGTCAACATGAAACAGCGGCATTTCAGCAAATCAAAACATAACCCCTTAAATATGTTATTACTCGAAGCAAACAAGCACTTGGTTCATCTTTTGTGAAATTCAAACTGGCTGCAGGGGGCTCCCACTTGGCCATTAGAAAATAAAATGCAACACGGGAGGCCCTTTTCTAGTTCTCTAATCAAGCATGAAAGCACAAACTCCAAAACCAGCTGCATAAATTCCTTACTGACTGTTTATTTAATTAATACCCACCATAATTACATGCAACTTGATAGAAATTTTTGTTACCCAATTTATTTCAGCCATAGTGGTGCATTCTATAAACAAGGCCTTTGGAAATTCTGGGTGTCAGTAACCAGTGTGGTATAATTTCATGAGTGCGAGACTTTCTGTAAATACAAAACGTTCACCATTTATTACTGTACAGTCAGCGCACGTCATGACTGAAAAGTATGTGACTAGCTCCTAAATTTGACAAATAAATTTTCATAGAAACCAGCACGCTCAATGTTAATTTGAATTCTATATTACAATTAATGTATTTAAAATCACTGTTTCCAACTATTTTAAGTTATTTCTCAAATAACAATCATCCACTACTGCATTTGTCACCTCCTACAGTACCCTACACATTTGAACACCTTGTACAACCTCTAAACCGACATGACTCAAAGACTGAGAGTGAACAGACAATATGGCAAACATTCAATACAATTATATGCAGGAGGTCCTCGGGTTACGTCAGTCCAGAGTTACGATGTTTCGTGGTTACGACACATCTCCCATTTACTGTATAAAGCCTTGTTTTGACTTAAGTGGTTTTGCGTCGTAAACGCTGTAACGCGAACTTCGTGTTTGGTGTGCGCGGCGGAAGAATACACGGTTAAGCGGCTCGGGACCAAGGAGGATAGGTGTTAGGATAGGATAAGTGCTTACAGTATGTTATTTACGTACAGTATGTACATATGTTCCGACTTACACCGAAAATCAGTTTACGACGCGACGTAGGAACGGATCAACATCGTAAACCGAGGACCCCCCTGTATAATGACATTTTCGCATTATACATTATGTATCACAATGTATTGTTTTTCTGAGGTTGGATTATTAAAAAAAAACTATGCATGATTAGTGCCATTAATGGATCATAAATGACCAAAGCAACCCTAGTGGGTAGGTGTAGGATACTATTAAATGTTGCTAATGGGATCATAAACGGCCACAGCTTTGTGTTGAGGTGTAGGAACAATTCTGTGGCTACAGGTAGGAAGAGAGTGTGATGAAGCTCTAATGGGTTGGTATAGCACATCTTATCCTGTGTGCGATTATAATAATTACATTTAAAAAAATCTTATAAGCATTATGAATTAAATTAATGTCATTCAACATTTCATATACTGAAATACATAAAAATAACACAGGACCAATCATGCTTTTTGTTGAAACAGGGACGCTGGTTAACACTCGTCAAATACTGACTATATCCACAGAATCATGGCATTTGGTACCAACACCTGATAAAATATTCTCATATCGTCTATGTATAAATCCAACCATTTGGACCATTTTGCACTCTGTGCACTGTTTGATGACATTAAATAACTTTCACTACTTGAGATACTGACCTTCTTTTAATGCTGAGTTTTCCTGAGCTGATATATATTTCTGAATGTTAACATACTGTACATTTCTGATTGGTTCACAGAAACAACATTCTCTATGGATTGACTGAATAAACACAGTGCCCCACAGCGATGACAAGTTAAACTCGTTCTTTAAAAAATTGTTTTGTGACCTGCAGATCCCCACATGGACAAAGCAAAAATACATATTTATTATCAGTCTGGTTTTGATAGTACCCAAGCCTACCTGTCTGAACTGTTCCTCATAGGTCCAGTCTGCATGGTCCTGGCCTTGAAGCTGGCTGTGTGAGGGGTGGGCTGAAAGGCTGGAGGCTCGTGGCTCTGATTCGGACCCCGGCCGGGGTTTCAGCAGCTGTGAGTGAGGGTGGAGCTGACGATGAGGCAACAGCAGGATTCCTCTTCCCGGGGCTACAGCCTCATGGCTTGCTTGCAGCCTTTCATCAGCAAGATCATCATCATAATCTTCCTCCATCTCCCCCTCAAAGTCATCCTCATCCCACTTTTGCTTTCTGTTCATATAAGAAATTAGAAAAGGAAAACGTAACTTAAATATTTTTGACTTGTTCAAATTAAGCATTATGGGCTTCCTTGCACTGATATTGGTGTAATAGAGGAGGCAATATGCAGGACAGTGATCCTCAAAGACTAACAATGACAAGACTGGGAAACAACATAGAAAGCGAAAAGCAGGAGTATTATTTTAGACTTGTGTCTAATGTTAAATGAATGTACATAAGATTCCATTACTTTTTAGCTACACTAGCCTCATATCTCCTGATACAATTAATCACAATGTAATACCTAAGGTCTACTAAGGAAATTCTTGAATATAATTAATTAGCATTTAGTATTTATTTTTATTAGCATTTATTATCATAAAAGTGCACTTATGTTTAGACTTACATTTGCTCCTCCTCTTCTGACTCCATCATGTCCCTGTATTGTTCTTCTCCTTCCTCTTGTTCCTCTCCTTCATCCTCATCGTCCTCCTCAGCACTGCTGTGCTGTGACATCGGGCTGTCTGCTGTGGATTGCCTCTGCAATCCGGCCGCCACAGCCCTCATTGCGGCTAGTGCGGCCATTTGAGCACGCTCAGTCTCGGAAGCTGAACTTAGCTTCAGATCCTCTCCTGAAGGGGATGAATTCTGCAACTCTCCCATTTGCTTCTGTTGTTGTTGCTGCTGTTGCTGCTGCTGTTCCATCTCCATGAGCAACTTGGCCCTCTGTTGCCTGTGCAAGTTCTCCATTACTGCCTGCAGCTTCATCTCCAGGCAAACAGGACAAGGATAGCACTTCCTTTCCCCCTTCTCTTCAACAAAGAGGCACCGATCAAATGAACTACTTTCTAAGGGGTAGGCTTTTCAATTCAAAAGATGAATACTTTACAGCTCTCAAAGGGAAAGTGACTTCCTCTGCTAGACTGTTAATCAGGGAAGTTCCTGAGTATCTGACCAACTTTGGGTAAAACAAGGCTCTCCGTAACAGTACGGACTGCAGCAGACTTCATAGATGAGGATCTCTCCTCCACAGAGTGTGCCAAGCTCTACAGAGAAATAGAAAAAAAAGAAAGAGAGGACAAGCATTAGTGAAATCGTTGTGAAATATTATGATGAAAATGCACCTCCATCTATTTGACTTCTCTTTTCCACCAAACTAAACTGTCTATAAGTCTTGCCACATGGTATATTCTGAAACATATATACCACAAAAACAAAGATAGCATATGTATATCAAGTGCCTTAGGCGGTATATAATACTTTAAAAGGTAAAATCTACTTAGATTTTACTCCAAATTGTTTATCAATTTCTCAGATCAAATCCACTTCTGTTATAGTGACTGACTCTTAGGTGTGTTCCTAAGAGGCAGAAAATAATAATTAGAACGGTATTTACCGTTGTAAGGAGCTTACAACTACAAACATATATTTCAGAAAATCAGTCAGACACTGTGCTATTTATTTATATATATTTTTGTTAATCAATTAGTTTGAATGCCTTAGGAATTCTCAAAATGTCTTTAACAAATGTGCTGTTATATTTAGTCAAAGTGCCCCTTTAACTAATATAAATACATCTCCAATGGCAGATCCAAAGTGTTTAATTTAGTTAATTAGCCTTGCTTCAATATATGACCGATATAATAAGACAATAACACTATAAATGTCATGTGATAACTACAATCACTTACTAAACCATATAAAATGAACATGAGAACTTTTAGGACACCTTTATTTCTAGAATGAAGGAGGAAGAGTCCTTTAAAAAAAAAAAATTCACATCAAACTGTAATTGGGAAACATCAGACAGAAAGATTTCTTCATGAATTGCTTCATATGCCACTTCATTCACTGTACCCTCAGGTTTTACAAAAGGTTTTCGACACACTTATCAAATATATCACACAAATACAGCAGAAATTCTCTGCAACACGTCAACTGGGCTGGGCATCAAATCAAATGTCTTCTAAGAAATATCATCGGATGGAAATGCTGGCAGATTTCATACTACAAAGTCAAACATGCTGCTACATAATACTATATCACAAATACGTGTCTATGGGGAACATGCGTATTAGAGTCCTAGGAGGTGAAAGACAGTTTATAGGCTAATCCAACTTCCCCCTACTGCCAGGATGAGGTAGGGGGGCTGAGAGAGGAGTGGTGAAGATTGCAAGGCCTGAACAAACAGGACAGGAGATAAGGAAAGCAGTAAGGGTCTAATTCCACTTAGATAAAGAGACCCACATCTACAGCTGTGTTACCGCTTATAAGAGGTTATATCATAATCAAAAAGAACATGCCAGGCCCCAGAGTAGACATATAAAGGAACAGTTTGGCAAAACATCAAACCACAAAGAGGAATCTCAGAGATAGTTGACTCCATAAATTTGTTGAGAACCCACATTCTTATACGGGATATGACACTCTGAGATGTACTATATTTTACCATGCACCAAAAAAAACAAACTATGAAGTATGTAATGCACATACAAGTAAAAATTGACAGATTTACAGAGCAGTGACCAACATAATTTAGAGAATTAAGGATATGTGGGTCTGGATACTGGTTGTTAAACTGAGCCTTGGAGGTTTATGTTGGTGCCTTGAAAAGGCAAGCTGTTTGTTGTTTACACCATTCAGCCCTCCTTTCAAGGACAGGATGTAACGTCACAGGCTTTCACTGCACAATTTCAGAGTAACATCAGTCTAGCAACATAACGTGAGATGCAGCAAGAAAAGAAAACATAACAGTGCTTACCGTTGGGGGAAAAAAATCATTGTCCTTTCTGCTGTTTGAAAGCACATAGCAGCCCTCTACATTCCTACAAGCATTATCTTAATGGAAAGAAAATTTACCTCCATCAAACGTTAACCACAAAGATTAGTCATTCAGTGATCAATCTCCACATGAGCCAAGCATTTTGTTGTCCACAATCTATCAGACGAAAAAGCCCATATAATTAATATGGTGAGCCATATAAAGAAGGAATTTCCTCTAATAACCTTATTCGTGCAGCTCTCCCTGTTCTCTATGACTTGAAATTATAAAGGCCATAACATGCCAATGCTGAAACCACAGCAAGTCTTTCAGTATGAGGAACCACATGCTTTTATTCTGTGGTAAATATTAAAAATATTTTTCTGCACGTTTACGGGACTGGCACGGATTGGATCTACTGACTGGATTTTACTTTTGTTCTGGAAGACAAAATAACTCCACTCCTAGAAATTTCACACCACAGAAAAAACACAGAACTAAAACCTGAACACAAAGTAGAATATAATAAAAGCCTTTCTTTCCTATTACCCATAGGACTGAAAAAAATCAGGACCCCGTTCCTCACAAAATCGAGACTAAGCTGGAATTAAAGAAGGAAGTGAAAGAGTTTGAATGCAGAGTACAAATGTCACAGGCAAATTCTTTCGTATATCCGATATTAGCCAGCCTTATCAATTTACTGCTGAAACAGCAATTGTTTGATATCCATATTGAGAGCGCGGTATACTGGATAAACTTATTGAACACTACTGGCTAGCAGCTATGTGTTTTCTGTGGTGTTACCTGACAATTAAAGGCTATGCAGTTTAAAAACTGCATTTAACTTTTATTGAAAGTGCTTACAGGGCAAAGATGCAATTACACCTACAGTGGTAAACAATGGTAGTAATTAAAAATGTGACTACACATTTTTCCTCTAAATCAAATATTGTGACAATTCCGCGTGGCTGGAAAATATTCATCTGAAAAAACGGGAGCCAAGCCATGGTTTAAATAGGCAAAAATATCACAATCATCTAAGGCAGGATTTCCTCATGGCACAGGCCCAGAGTGTGAAATCACTGCTTTTCCACTCGGCTGACATTTTGGCAGGAAAGCAAAAACACTGTGCCAAACACACTAGAACAAGTGGATATTGGCCTATAGACAGCTGAGAGATGGCCAAGCCACTGTTTCTTTCTTTCTGAAGTAAAACACACAGGCTTGTATGGAGACTAAATACTGCTATGTAAACACAGCTAATTTGTTAGAACTTTGGTGCTACTGAACGAAGCAAGGTAACAATAATGTCATTCATCAAGTTTAAGCAAAGAATGGACAACTTGCCAAGCATGCTATGGCACATAACCAACAATTTATCAGAGTTATAAATCCATAAACCACCCTGTCTTCTCCAGTCACATAAACAGCTTCCATAGCTGATAAAAACAGATCTTCCAAGAAGGCATACTTTATGTCCATATTCAAACATATACTGGATATATGCTTCAATCTAAAGACAGCAATAACCTACATGGGCTGAGAAGAAATATGAAACCAATTCTGCCTGGTAACACACCAAGTGGAAACCTGTTCAACTAGCTTGAGCAAGAATTTGTGATCCTTAAAGAAAAAAAAAAAGCCATAGGAGGGCTGGCTTAGAGACAACTTTGCCCATGTGTCGTGTCTTATCAATACACAAAACCATGCACCCCACACCCTCATTCATGAAGAAACACCTCTCTGGGTTGAAAAACACTATACAGCTAATTGGTTTACTACTCAGGCACCTGTTTAGTTTGAATTACAAAGCTAGACAAAGAACAAGTTCTTGAGCCAGTTGTTTTTTTTCTTACTAAACATAAAATAAGCTATTGCACTGCTGTATTCCTTTAACACGTGGCTCTTGTCAGTTTTACTTCATATTCACCAAACACTTTTACCAGTATGACAAATTTGCTGGTAGTTTGGAATGCAACCAAATTATGTTAAAATTCAAATGCCCTAAAACATGTAATATATTCAAATATCAAAACAAACTATTTGTTTGCCTCACAGACAAAACCCATTTACCAAATGCTACATCTGGACACATGAACAAACCGAATTCAGTCATTTCCCTTCAATTCAAAGCAGCAAAATAATGAGCATTTCATATATTCTAAATTCTTCTAAAAGTTTCGTTCATGTGTCTATACATACATTTCAGGAAATGATCACATGCTGACATATCTAAATACACAAACGTGTCCACTTTAAAAGCAAGAACAAATCTGGGTGTCACATCCTGTGGTCTAAACTCAACACAAGAAAAAAAAATAAAAAACTAACTTGAAATGGAAATGATGGGTTTGTGACAACCAGCAAATAAGAGCCCAGTGGCTGAAAAGATTTAAATATTTGCAAGAAAGCTTCCACAATCTGACAGACTTCTGCAAATACTTGGCAATGGATTTTGCTCAACAATTGAATGCCAAGTCCATTTGACTGACATTCAGCAAACATGCTGCCACGTATGTCATCTATATCCATTTTGTATATTACTGCAAAACAAGTCTGGCAGTGAAATGGATTCTCGATTAAGAGTGCACATAATCAAGGCTGACTAATGAATAACATACCTTGTTAAAGATTTTAAACCTGATCGCTGACCATACGTTTCTAATCCACTGAGGTCCAATCATAGAACAGGGGTTTGTTAAGAATCTCTTAAAAATACTATGAAAACATTGATAAAATCACTTTTGACATAGTTTTTTTCAAAGCTTTTCTTTATGAGTTGATTCTCAACATGTGTAACAACATTTAACCTGCAATGTTTAAACTCAGTTTTAAAAAGGCATTTGACAGATCCTTCCATAGAAAAGACAAACACAGAACACATGGTGTAAAAAAGCAAATGTGTTACACATGACATTCACTATAAAAACATAATCTTGCCATCTGTTTGTTTGCTATCAATTTCTGAAGTACAGCTGAGCTTTACATTCTTTGTGGCAAGAAAGTTTCACTACAGAATGAAAACTTATTTCCTGTAAAAACTATTGCATTGAATCTTAACTTTCTTAGAATCAAAAATCATAATAAGAATATCAAAAATATATATAAAAAATTGAATGAACACACCTATGAATTTTTCTTGATTAAGTTACAAAAGTGGTTAGAGGTCATAGTCTTTGTCGTCTTCATGCTTTCAGGGTTCAGCATGCTGTTATTTTGTTTACATCAAATACTTAAACGTTGAGGCAATAAAACTCAAATAAACATTGTCAAGAGACGTTTTGATATAGCTTCTATCAACTACAATGTGTTGCCTGTAAACACAACTGTGTGCTAACTCTACAGTCTATATGTGAACAAGTTATGACACCAACCCCTATTATGGTTCCCAATTAGTTTAGATGTAAGAGGAAATGCTCAGTGCAATCTAAGCAGAAATAAATGCCACAACAATTCGAATAATATAGTCACACGCAAAATCATTAAGCTTACCACCATTTCCACAATACACAGTACCCTACAATATTTTGAAACACAGTTACAACGTGGTAACTTAAAAACTGCAATGAAAAACATTGGGAATAATGATTTTTATTCAACATTCGACAGACTGCACTGGACTACATCAATAAATCTAACAGACTAATGTTCTGAAAAACGTGATAACATTACAATAACGATATGTTATCAAAACATATTCTAATCTTACCCTATATATAAAAAATTATGGTACACGGTAATTCCATGTAGGCCTAAATATTCATGAAGGAAATTAGCTATCTAGCTATCTTTGTGCAGCATAGCGAAACCCCTTTAACGGGAGTATTTTTCCCAGTAAAACTTGTTTATCTTGCACTTGTTTTCATTCGCTCGTTGAAATTTCAGTGGCGTTTATTTATTATTTAACAACATTTGGAAATGTGCAACAGTTTTATAGATAAACAGGAATCAATATCGCACTTCCCCAGTCGATAATTGAAAGATAAACGGCTGATAGCCTTCAATCCAGGTTTCGAAGCCTTTAAAACACGACCCAGACAAAATGCTTCACAGACCATTTCACCTCAGTAAAACTGTAAAAATACCGACGTTCCTCCAGTCACCGACGGTCGTTAGTGTGGGTGACGGTCGGTCCAAGTTAGATCAGTGTCAATGTTCGTTATCAAAATATAACTGTGGTAAAAATCCGTTTGTCTGGCTTTAGCGCACAGGCTATTATTCGCTGAACCAGGGTTTTTTAAATTAAAGGCCACCCGTATGGCAGGACTTTTAAAACACACCGTAACGGATACGAGGTCGTGGTGTTGGAAGATGAATTTGCAGCGTTTTCACTGGTTCATATTGTACTTTTTTTCGTTCTAGTCACATTTTCTTCGGAAATATTCGTATTAAGTTAGCTAACTGGCGTATAAGAAGCCAACTTCAGCTGTGTATGGCTAAGCTACACCGCTACCGGACTCAGCATGAAACAGAACATAACTTGTAGGTAAAAAGGTAATGCAACAAACGGCACACTGACTCCATCAGTAAATAAACAAGCCTGATAAACTTACCAATTCAGCTTTCGTTATGTTTTATTTGCACTCCAGGGAAACGGAAGGCTCATTCCTGATTTTCCAGTGAAAATAAAACCTCGCCGCTGTAACGTTGGTGCGTTCCAGTTTATGGATGCAACGGTTTCCTCCAGGCTTCCCCTTCAGTACAGTGTGGTGTATAACTCATATATGCCGGGCATAATAGTACATTAATTCGTTTCGATTTCGACATGGGATATCATTTGGAGGAACAGCGCATCTTTGCCTAATCTGAGGCGTGTCCTCGGTGGCTGAGGGAAACCATTGGTTGACAAACAGCAATCAGATGCAAATTCCAAACCTGTGAATCAGAGAGAGGCCACCTTCCCCCATCAGCCAGGAAACGTCTGCATGTTTCAGTCTGTTCACTTTAAGACGACAAATACATCCAGGAATGACTTTATAATAAAGATTATTTTTTACTCTCTATCTACAAACATTACTCCATAATCTTACAGGTCAATTGTCTGGCTCTGGATGAGAGGTTTTCTCAAATCTTCCGAATATCACATGTCCAAATGGCAACGGCACAGCTGTTCAAAAAGGCTGCACTTTTGTTTGGCTATACGTTCTTTGCTGACGGCCCCTAAATCCGAGAATAGCCTCTTTGACCTTGCTTTCAGCTCGGCATTCATAAAAGTCCCCAAACATGAAGGAGGAAACTTATGTGACGTTACTGGGAAACGTAAAATGACCCACACTTATTGAATACACCACAAAATCAGGAGGCACACGTCTTGGGGGATTTGTAATATTAAAAACAAAGAGTCATCTTTTCTGCCAATCATTTCAATCAGGTGAATGAGTCATAATCACAATATTTTATTCACCAACTATGTTACACATACAAGGAATTTGTCTGGGTGAGTTCAGCCAATTACAAATAGTCAAGATACTAAAATACATAGAGTAAACAAAAAACAAATTGCAAATTATATATATATATATATATATATATATGTGAACTAATATTAAAGCTGTCAAAACAGATGGATATGCAGGGACTGGGAATACAAAAAATAAAGAAACAAAATTAACTTAATTACAGTATACTATATTACTAAATGATAAGAAGGATTTTATAATAGCATCAGTGAAATATCTGACTATCCCCATCTAGAAAAGACACTGATTATTTTTTAGAGCAATATGTATTTGAAGCTTGAACAACAATATTTATGGAATGAACGGAAACATTTCAAAGGATAAATAAAAATTAGGAATGAGGCATTTAAAAGCAAAGGCTTTACTGCAAAATCAAATATTTTATAGTACCTTTTGTTTTACTGTCATAAATTAATATGTAATACAGAAGCGATATATGAGGATAATGAGAACAATTTTAATGAAAAACTGGCGAAACTGTGAATGAAATGTTTTATATGATAATTTCTAATAGAAATAAATAACATTCGTAGCGCCATGCTGCCACCTAAAGGACAGAAGCGACATTTCAATTCAGAAACAATTTGTTATCTGAATAGCCTACAATCGGACTGCATTAAGTGTAGTGTTTTATTAAAAGCAGCCAATAAATTTCTTTTAATTATTTAAAAACTTGCACCATAAGATTCTTGAAACACACACACACGTATATTTTCTAGAAGAAAGCATTACCTGTAGAATGGACTACCATCCTATAGGGTTGCCAGATCTGAGATGATGAAAAAGAGGACACGTCTCGGGGGGGTGGGACTACTGACGTGCAGACTGACCAATTAAATGTTTACAGTGAAGATTATCGACCAATAACGGTAGCGCTACAGTCAGACCGTCCAATCAGAAGATTTTAGGCTACTTCACCACGCTCCCTTCTCACTCAAGCGAACCAATCGGAGTAGGGGAGGGCGGGACTAGTTTGTGAACGAAACGCTTCTCGAAAATTCTATGTAAACTCTAGAAAAAAAATTCCGGACGTTTGTGAAATTCCGCCCGGACATTTTTTAAAGTCTGAAAAAGAGGACATGTCCGGGTAAAAGAGGACGTCTGGTCACCCTACCATCCTACCACCTTAACACTACCCGGCTGTGTTGAGCCTGTGCTCCCTGTAATGATCTGTGATGAGCTCCATCCACTACTTTTGGAATAAAGAGGTTTGTGATCAGTCTGTCCTCAGCAACATTCTTTGGCTGCATTCAATCAAATCCTCTCAAAAATGTTCTAACATCTGTTGTAAATCCTCTCCAGGAGATTAGTGGCTTTTACTATTACTATTCTTGGCCTACACCAATTAATTAGTGGCAGATCCTATGATACATAGTGCATCTCTGTATTGGCGTTTGGCTGCTGGGTGGCAGAAACCCGCTGTTTGAAAAGGCAATGGAAAGTTTTTTTGAAAGCCTTGCGGAAGTTGGCACCCATGAAGGCATAGACTACAGGATTAATGCAGGAGTTGCTGTATGACATGCAATGTGCCCATATCTTGACTTTGTAAGTGTAGTAGTCTTGGTGGAAGTGTGGACTAAAGGCCTGTACCACGATGAAGAGCTGAATGGGACCCCAGCACAGAATAAATAACTGCACAATCACCAGAACCATGCGAGACACTTTTGTCCTGACAGCAGCACTGTGCTCACTCTGGACCTGCAGCTGGTCACAGGGGTACAGAAAAGACAAAAGTATGTTGTTATTATGGCCTTAGCCATACAAAACCGAGACAGGCAAATATCATAACATTATAATAGAATATTGTCATAAAGCAAGAATTTTGTATGTAGTCTCTTTTATTAAATCCATTTAATTGAATTGCACATGTAAAGACTATGTGTTATTACAATTACACTTGTTCATCTCTAAGTTACTGATGATGCACAACATCTTGGATTAATTTTACAAATATTACCTGATAGTTACTGTCCACAGGTTCCACAGTTGGCCGGCCCATCTGGTGCAACATGACCAGATAACACACACAGATCGTCACAAGTGGGAGCAGATACACAGCCAGGAAATTGTAGAGGATGAAGGCTTTCTTGTGTGTTGCCGTGGGAAAGATCTCACTGCAGAATACCTGAGGCCCATACCACTCTCCAGCTAAAGTTCTAGTGTACAGAGGCACAGGCACAGATACCAGGAAAGACCCTGACAAAAAAAAAAAAAACAACGGTTTGTAGACAACCCCTCTAGTTAATGAATGTATGTGTACCCATTACTGACACAGGCGTTCATTTGTGCAGCTTGTATAATCTCCACAGAAAAGTATTTACTCTGGAGTAGCCACACATAAACCCAAGATCACTAACCTAAGCCCAATGGCAAATGTCAGCTAGAGGGGCCTAAAGCCCCCTGGCATTGGTCTGTGGATCAATGGAACTATGTTCCCTGGAGGGATAGAGCGCCATCCAATATATTTGGCATGAGTTAGATTGGCACAGAGGTCCAGTATGAACAATCCATCAGATCTCTCTGATGTTATTGTGGCTGGATGCAGTCAAACTATTTCCTCCTTTCAGTTTGTCCCAGAAGAGTAGAGGCTATTAATGCAGTAACCGTATATAGTAACATTTAAATATGTCTTTTTCATCAAGAGCAATGAAACATTTAATGGTTATATTGATTCTCATACGGAGACATTAATGTGTAACACAAATACTTTTTAGCTAATGTTGGTCAAAAATAAAACATCAAGAGGACTGCAGACCTATCCAGATTCCCAGGCTGACCATAGTGGCCATTCTCGGGGTCCGACACTGCAGAGAGCGCAGGGGGTACACAGTGACGTACCAGCGGTCCACACTCATCACGGTCAAGGTCACACAGGTGGCCTGGGCAGATACCTGTTACATACAGAACAGAACAGGACCTGATTGAACAGGCATTTCAAAAAAGATGTTATTGCATTTAAAAAGAGAACAATTAAATTCATAGTATTTTTTTCCTTTACAGCAGTGTTCCTTTCAAACATTTTTCACAAATACCTCTCATACAGAGAAAGCCTTTTCTAACACAGCCATTATATTTGGTACACCTCACCTGTTGGATGTAGCTCACAAATTTACACATGAAGTTTCCAAAGATCCAGCTGGGTAGGGGATAGAGGGCAGCAGTGAAGGGCACACAGCAAACCAGAAATGTGATATCAGTCATCGCCAGGTTAGCTGAGGACAAGACAATACTGACAATACTTCAGAAAAGACACAAAATGTTATTGATGTGAATCACAATACTCTCCTCTTCTGGTGCAATCCCTAAATGAAAACCAGCGCCCCCTTGTGTGCAGTTCTTTGAATAGGCTGTGTGTGAGAATGAGGGTGCGAGTCAGTGATGCAAAATATAGCTTTTTTTTTAAATACTGAAATTTTATTTATTTTTTAATTTTATATATATATATAATTTATTTATTTATTGATTTTGTTAACTTTTTTGCGCTGTTGTGTTTTATTGTTCCACAAAAGTGTATAACGTGTAATAATAGTTATATTTACTATTGTTTTTGTTGTTTTAATGGATATTTTGTTTTAAAATTACACTCACCTATATAAAAGTTGGTTGCTGTCCACATTTTCCTGTGCTTTGAAATGACATGAAGAACCAAAGAGTTTCCCACGAGTCCCAACACCAGGATGATGCCGAAGACCAGCGGAACCAGCCAGGCGTCCACAAGCCGCGGAGCCGCCTCCCCTGCCGCGGACGGAGCGCCGCCGGAGCTGTTGGAGCAGTTCACGGACTCGGTCATTGTCCGGTTCAGGTTCGAACGACAAAGCAGCAGTGGATACACAATTAACACATAGCTGACAGACAGATATACTCCCCATTTCACACTCAGCAGGGACACATTGCTGAGTCTCCTGCTCCAGACACTGCTTTTATAGGGAAACCCCAGCCTTTTAGAGATGAAGGGGACTCCGCCCCTCAGAGAAAATCCACGGCTGGAAAAATTACTTTTGTCCATCCATTAAGAAATATTTTAGATACAAATTGGGCAATAAACAAAGATTATCCCACTAACACTGGTTCTAATTATTGTACTTACACCCAAATATTTGTAAAAAAAAAAAAAAAAAAAAAAACACTAAAATGATTAATCATAATATTACATTAAATATATTTATACACAGGCTCAGCATATTTGGTCACAGCTCCAGGGGCCTGGAGGCTTTGGGTTCAAGTCCCGCTCCGGGTGACTGTCTATGAAGAGCTTGGTGTGTTCTCTGTGTAGGTTTCCTCCGGGTGCTCTGGTTTCCTCATAGTCCAAAAACATGCTGGTAGGTGGACTGGCGGCTCAAATGTGTCTATAGATGTAAGTGGACAGGTGAGTGTGTGTTGCCCTGTGAAGGACTGGCACCCCCTCCAGGGTGTGTTCCTGCCTTGCGACCTGTGATTCTGGGTAGGCTCTGTACCCACTACAACCCTGAACTGGATAAGTGGTTATAGACTATGAATGAATGAATATTTATACACTTTATAGCTACAATAAAACAATGGTTACACCTGCTTGTCACATTAATATCTCTCTTGCTCTCTCTCAACCATTTTAAAGGACAAGCCCTGGGATCATACAATTAAACACAACATATTCAAATCAATACTTGCATTACTATTTATTCCAGGACATGAACAGATCACACATGGCTTGCATTCCATTTACACAATGTTCATAGAAAAATTATCCTGAAATTCATCTTAGTACCAAAAACATATCCATAAATCCCACCTACACGTAAAAACACACAGACATAAGCATGGGCGCACAAAGCTAACCATTTGTGCAGGGAACTACCAATATATCATAGCCATCTACAGGCAGAGAGATATAAATATTCTACAAATCCCAGCATTTTGCTTCAACAACAAGATGTGGGACACTTAGTCTAACAGAAATAAAAATGTATCCAATGTGTGTACACATTCATAAGTGCTGACGCCTGAGAAAATGAGTGACTACGCATACACACAAATGCACACACTTTGGTTCATAACACACTGGCTGATCTAGGGTCTCCAGCCTCGTCATTGTATAAAATGTCGCAAATTGTACTCATGGTGTAGATCCCAACAAGCCTTAATCTATATGAAAATAAACAAAAATGGGGGAGGTTTTCATGCATATGTAAGGCATAGTTCTGCATGCTGATAAGTGGTCTGTCAGGAATGGGGCAAAGAAAAACAAACTTAAGATATACTAATGTATATCTTCAAATTTTTATATTCAAATATATTCAAATTTACATCCTTTAATTAATCAATTTCTCCATTGTGTACTTTTTCTTAGGCTCAATCAGTGTTAACCTTTTGATTAGTTATACTTTTCACAATTTGCTAGTTAATTTACCTGAACCTAGAAATCATTCAAAACCCAGAAACCCTTAAGGATAGAAGCATAATTCCTTTAGCCATCATGCAAATTTCATCAATATGAATTAAATAATAAGTTTTATTTAAAAAAAAACAAAAAAACAAAAAAAAAAAAACAACAACCCTAAAACAGTCTGATACTAAATTTAGAACATAAATCTCCAGTATCTGACATTAAAGAGCTGAATAAGTGATAAAACAAGTAACCAGTATTTTAAATAGTGCTTATGTTAAGGATATTATCTTTTATCACCTCAGTTTTAAATTTGCAGAAATTGGGATCTGTCCAAAGGCAAAAGTGGAGTTGTAAACCTTTACAAATAACATCAAGGAAACCCCAGGTATTTCTATACATCCAAGACTATCCCATACACTCTAATCTAGTTAAACAGTCTCATAAGTTTCAGTGTTAGTATTAACATTGTGGTAACACAGTATATGTCAATGAGAAACATTTAGTCAAACAAATCTATTGAATGTGTAACTGTTTTGAATAAAGGCACTTAAAGATGCTATCAGCTACACACAGCCACTTTCTTGCTTCATTATATGTATATGGCACAATACATAAAAATCAGGTATTTATTTCTACATTTGTTTATTTCAATCCATATATATTTTAGTGGTAAAGGATGTTAAATAAAAACATGCTATATGCTAACATGCTCTTGTACATTAACAATTAACACAAGCTACTTGTTAAAGCCTAGGAGAAATTTAAAAAAAATCTAATCAGTATTTTGTAATATTATTTATGAATATGCTTATGTTAAGTCAAATTCACTGATATCACCAATAAAAGGCCCTTGTGACAAAACAGTACACCTGCCAGGTCAGGAATATGAACATGAAAATTACAGATATTGTGCTCTATCAAAAGAATTAAGTTCATGCATTTACTTAAAAATCCAAATGAAGGTTTCCAGTACAAATACTATCCACAAAATTATGAGTTTCAGCACCATTCATATCAGAGCTGGCAGACACCAGGCTTAAAAATGTTTATTTAAAGCTGCTTCTAGAATTCATACTGGCCAGCTTATATGGCAGTGCTAGTAGGCGGCAGTCTTTTCAGCTCATTTGTTCCAGGTAGGCAGAGAGCAGCGGGCAGGGAGGGAGGAACTCCTCCTGTTTGTTCACAACCTTCGTCTGGCGAGCCCCATTACAGTCAGAGCCTACAAACAAACACATGCAGGTAGAGAAGCACTGAAGCCAAATAAAATAGGGGTGTGATTTCTGCCCTTCATTTTTTAAGAAACATATCGCTGTGGGTGGAGGACATATTTAAATAGCGAAAAATAGTGTGCGCATTTCGAATGTCTGATAGCATGATACAAGAATGTAAAATTTGAACAACTCATTAATGCATTTTAACAAAAGACATGTTGAATACTACTGCTGTAATAATGATTTAATTTACTTACTGGCTGAGACAAGATCCATGTACTGGCAAATTGCATGGAGCAGCAGCCTCTCAAAACTGACAATAAAACATCCAAATTGACAATATATTTTTAACATTTCAGAAAACAGTTCTCCAAAACACATACATTTAATTCAGGGCACCAAGATGTATACAGAACATACCTGCTGCCCAGTTTTGTGATGTAAATAGAACGTGGTGTAGCTCCAAAAAAGGTCAGCAAATCAGTCTCCAGAAGCTCCAGTGTCCCCTTCAATAGAAATTTTTTTTAAACTTTGATGACTAAATTCGCAGTTGCAGTGCATATATAATTAGGTATGTAAAATATACGAAAATATATTGTGCTCTGTGTAGTCCATCTCAAACCCCTACAACCTCTACTGATGACATATGTTACACAGATCTCACCACTGGAATGCGTTTTCGTTTCAGAGTTGCACGCAACCTCCGGTCAATCCTTTGGAAACACTCCTGAGCAGTGTAGGCAGGGTTCACTAATGAAAGAGCAACTATTATTGACCCCCATCATGAGTGTATGATATCAGCTTATACATCAGCTTAGGCATCAAGTCCTGAAGGGCCTGAGTTCGCACATTTTGCTGATTTTTCTGCTCAAATACAGCTACCAAACCTGGTAACCAAGTTGATCCAGGAATGTTTGAGCTAAAACCTAAAACAAAGTTCAGCTGTCAAGGATAGTAATTTGAAAAAACTTGTCTATAAGAACTAAACATGAACACATCCTGGATACAATCGCATTATTTGTAATAACAAACATGTCAGTACATTAGGAATGAATATTGTCTTACATTCTCGTTGATCTTTGGGAGTTTGGCTGGAATTACTTCTCCTAGCCTCTTCTTCTAACAAGGCCAGTAATTTCTCCTGTTCCTCTCCTGAGCGGTTCATAAAGTCACTCCAATACTAAGAGATAGGAAAGACTGTTTTAAAAAGGCTGCCTTGGGCTTAAACTAAATCACCGAAAAAGATTCTTGTACCTCCACATAATTTCCATTGGTGCAAGCTTCAGTGAAGACTGTGGGCAAGGCTGTCTCATGTACGTCAGCCTCGTCTTTGGAGCACTCATCCCGCTCCAGAAGATTAGCCAGATAGCGAGCTAATTTACAATTGCATTATTAAAAGAGTGTGAAACAGGATTAAAACTGCAAACATTGTTCAACTGTCAAAAAAACAAATTCCACTTACTGTTTTCTTGTCTCCTCTGGCTTTTTTTACCCTTGGCTTTGGGTGTGAGGTCAGAGTTGCGAATGGCCTGGCTTATAAAGAACTGCTTTTTTTTGGCTGGAGATACTCGTTTGGCAGGTGAGCTTGGCAAAGAGGAGCAGCGCTCTTCAATCAGGCTAAAACACAAATGGAGAATGAACAACATTGCCAGCATACTGACAGCTGACTACTAATTGATAAAGTACTTTTTACATTACTTAACATACAGCTAATTTAGGCTGTAGAAAATTAAGTATAAGCTAAAAGCGAATTTTAGCTGATGTTATTATACGTTTTTTTTTAATTATACAGTATAATACTGGAGGATTTTATTTGCCACTTGTCAATCACTTTTTACTGTGGTACATTGTGAATATATGATTAACGGGACTTGGAAAAATCTCAGAATTAAATTTTTCTTAATTACGGAGGACTGTGTGGTTGAATTTAAAGACATGAACTCCATAGCTGAGCTGGTGGAAAGATACTTGCTTTGTAAAACACTAACCTACTTTCCTGCTGTTGCTGTTTGTGGTGGGCAGAGCCATAAAAAAACTGTGTGTATTTTTAGCCTTGGCCTCAGCATAGAGCTTTAAAATTGGGCCAGTGGGTTTGGGACAGATGAATGTAGTGTCTACAACATTAAGATTAAAATTAATGTCTGTAAACACTACAACAAACGACATTTAGGTTCGACAGACTGACACAATATATTTCTCTGCTGTTTGACCTGTATTGTTCAGAAGGTCCCTGTGGATCTAATGAACAAACGGTGACCATCAAACACATTGCAGTTTAAATGCTAATTTCAAGTACATACATGTAACTTTAACAACTTAAAGTATATATTACAGCTATTTCAGATAATATATTTGGATTTATCTTTATTTAAGGTAGAACTAGTCAGGTTAACTATCGCTAGCAAATCAAACACTGATTTTTCTACACTAGCGCTTGTTAAAATTTTACATTTAAATAACTTCTAAATAGCTTACATTCAGTGTTCGCTCAAACCCACAAAAAATAATGTCAAAAAATATACGGGTTTTCTTTCGAATTGTCATTTCCACCTTAAATTTAAGGTGGAACTGACAATTCAAATAATAAGCTAACGTAAATTTCTTTGTCGAGACAACGTACAAGTGTTTATTTAACTAGTGCTAATTCACTACTAAACCAAGCCCATCTGAGTGAGAACTAGACACAAGCAGTAGAACCGTAGCTAGCTGCTAAATATGTCTACCGGTCTAAAACAAGCAGCAAAACAGAGGCGCCTCGGCGTCAACTAAACTCGCCTTCGCTGCTTTTACTGACAGTATTAACAGACACTCACATTACATCTTGTTCTTCGTTGGTGTTATTGCTGTTGAGCACAACCATTTCTTCGGGAAGATAACTGACACGATTTATTTCAGAATTTATTTGGACGGACTTGGAGAGAAGCCTTAGCTTCAGTTGTAGCTATAGCACTAGCCCCGAGCTGATGTAATAAGAGCTGTGTTTGTGTTTGGACCGGTTGACACAGAGGCGAGGCGCTGTTAACTACAACCCCTGCGATCATTACACTTGGAAGACTGTCAAGGTTGTTGTTGTTTGGTTTTAATTCATTGCAGATAAACAACTCACAAATGACACATAAATAATACAGGAAGGTTATAAAATGAAAACTTTAAGGTATCACTATATGGCAATGTTCCAGAACAGAAAATTGGCTTGCAAATAGAAAACGCAGGACATTTATAAACAAATGGGTGGAAGCAGCAGTCAATCTACTTAATTAAATGTGATTTGCATAGGAAATCCAAACTAAAACCAGCACACAAAAAAGAAGAAAACAAGATTACTAGGCAAGGGTGTATTCCTGCCTTGTGCCCAATGATTCTGGGTAGGCTCCGGACCCACCGCGACCCTGAACTGGATAAGCGGTTACAGACAATGAATGAATGAATGACTGAAGATTACTGGGCTAAATGTATGGTTGTCTGAATAACACAATCAAAATTCCACACTCATTTATTACAGGTAGGACCAGGCAGGATTGCAATCATTTTGGAGACTGTCATTCCATTGGGAAAAAAAATTACTGAGATTTTCTGAGGATTTCATCTTTCAGGAAGATAGTATGTCTTGCCACAAACCAAAATATGTTAAATTTGTATCATTTTTTTCTTTTACAGGAACGTAAATCAACTGCATCTCATGGTCAGTAAACTTATACTCCAGTTACAAATCTATGGTACAAACTTGACAATCTCCATCCTGCAGCTGGTCTGTCAGCTGCTATTTCAGAAGGCTGAAACCAGTTTGTTGTAGAATATTGATGCCTATGGATTTAGAATTGGATGATATAAAATGTTAGTTGTCCCAATAATTTTATACTTTTTTTTTATACGTTTTATGTTTATAAATACTATGCAGTCAATTTTATTCAGACCGGTCCTAACAGATATAAATGCATAAACTATGTTGTACAATATAAGTGCAATGGAAAACAGTGTGTTATTTCTGTGCAGTAGCAGCATGTTGTTGCATGGAATGACTTTAGATGCATGTATACCATACACAGTATACAGATAAGAGTCCTGCCATGTTGTTTAGAGTCTGACCTACTGGGAAGTTGGAAGTAATTTTGTAATAGCGTGATTGTAACATCAACTTAAGCAATTATTCTGTAATGAAGTAAAATGTGTCTTGTCAAAAGTTTTTAAATATAATTGCTTTGAAATCAGAACAGTCACAGTACTAAACTAATTGTGATCATAACAAAGTCTTGAACATCCATTATTGTTGCAAGGAGAAAAAAATATATAATCTTCAGGCAAGGTCACAGTGACCACATTGGTGACAGTGGAAATTGCAGAGTAATTGTATGTCCTTGTGGGCTGTTCAGAGAAATTGAAGCATAACTGCTGTTGTTAAGTCACTCTGCTCCTACCACCACCGCAAGATAGCGCTTTATATCTTTTCAAACAGTATTCACCCAAACAAATAAGAAAATTAATTTTTGTATAAACTTTCCTGTTGTGAAAAGGTTTATTTTAATGTCTTTTAAATTAAAACTTTTAAAATTGAATTTTTGCAATCTTTTTGCAATTAAAAATTGTTCAGTGTCAGTGTACTGATCACAATAGTCATTCATTTTCTGTAACTGCTTATCCATTTCAGGGTCAAGATGGGTCCGGAACTTACCCGCAGTCACTGGGCGCAAGGTGGGAACAAACCCTGGAGGGGGTACCAGTCTTTCGCAGCGCGGCACCTACGGACACTTTGACTAACCAACCAACTCAACACCAACCAACATGTGTTTGCACCGTGGGAGGAAACCGGAGCACCCGGAGGAAACCTATGCAGACATGAGGAGAACCCACAACCCCAGGACACTGGAGCTGTGAGACAGCGATATACATGTTGCACCACGGTGCCACTCCCATTCACAGTATATTTAAAATAGAATAAAACCATGTCTATATCCAGTGTATATATTTATTGTTATAGTTTCATAATTATAATAGAAAATAATGAGTATATAATTAAAAGATAAATATACATCCACATATTCATGTGCATAACTACAGTAACATGGGAAACGTTCTTCCATAGATGATGCTTTTCATAAATACAATCTAGTTATACAGTGCATATAAGAGAGTATAAAGCAGAGCCTCCATTGATATGCATAGATTTGGATTTACAGCTACATTTATGCTAAAGTGCAACAGAGTAACATCATTCAACAAGACAAGTAATAAAAGGCAGTGTTTAGGTATAATACCTTGTCTGATTCTTCTGCTGCTCAGACAGATACAGGTACACAATACAGATACACAATAGACGTTTGTAAACTGCAGTTAATACCATAAAGATATTTGCATACAAATCTTTTAAAGATGGATCCTGAGATATGTTCCCCCTTTCCAATAAGTTTGGGATAGCTTGAGGAAAACAACCAATTAAAATTCAAGTTTTCAAACAATGGAAAAAAATACACAGAGAGCTGGAGAACCAACAGAGTTGCCTGAAAGTTAAAAAGTCTTGAGGTAACAGCATTCAATTCTGAAAGATAGAACAAGGCACCAAAGACCAGAAGTAATAATGACTGGGAAAACAGACTGAATCCATCCATTGGGGGGAAAAAAAAAAAAAAAAAAAAAAAAAAAAAAAAAAAAAAAAAAATATATATATATAAAATTCAGCTAAATCTGCAACAAACTTACCATGAAACATTTGTCTCCTGTGACTTAATTTTTCACTGAAAGATTGAATATGCAATTCGCATTTACAAAGTTTGACCATTTTCAATTTACAGTTGTGATTATCATTATTTTTATTATTAATGCCAATTATGATTTTAATAATTGAATGACAATTCATTTATGTTGTTTAAATATCATGCTAAAATGAACATGCATTTTAGACCTTACACTGTTTTGATTACATATGGTTTTGCATGAGTTATAGATGACCCTTCATATTTTAATTTCCAGTTTAAGCAATTTCCAATTAAGCACCATTTAAGAAATTCATTTTTAGTAGATTTCAGAGGAAATCAAGCTGATTTCCTTCTTGCACAAAGAAGGACAAGTCAAAGAAAAATCAACTGACTGGAACAAACAAGAGCTTCCCAAACGCCTAAATTTTATATTACTGTTATTTAAAAAATAAATTCAATTCAAGCTCTACAATTTCTTTTGTTTTTATCCATCCTTCCATTAAATAGCCATTGCAAGTCCAGACCTCAACATTTTTGAATGTGATTTGCATTAATTGGATCATAAGGTGCAGGAAATACAAGACTGGAAATTAAATGAATGACACACGGTCTCTGACCTTTTCACAGAATGATATACATCAAAGATGCCACAGATGAATTATGCAAGTATGGGTGAATATTAATACACTCATTTTGCGATAAGAGTTTCCCAAGCACTTCTGCTTTTCATCAATTACTTCTTCACACACCCCAATAGCTGGCTCACATCTTAGTGTCTTGTGTCTTTGGCTTAACCAGAAAAAGCTTGGTAGGATCCTTCTTCCGAGAACTCTCTGTGAGCTTTTGCTCACTGACTGACGATTCCAGCACAGGCTGCATTTGTATCTGCTGAGATTGCTTTGCTCTGGATTGTCCACTGTGTTTGCTTTCTTTCTTGGAACTTCCAGCTCTTGGCTGAGTGGATTTGCTTGACACAGGCAAATGGGAAGCTGGAGCTGGGGAGGGTGACCTGCTGGGTTGAGGAGAAGCACTTGGAGACGGTGTAGACTGGATTGGGTAAGGTTGGATACTTCGTCTGGATTGAGGTCTGCGGGTTTGAGGTGCCACCAATTCACCATTAACAGTTACGTCTCTTAAATGGCCATCGTCATCTGTCTGTTCTTTGGCAAAGTTGACAAAAACCTGTGGTGGAAGAACATTTCCATATTAGCCTAATGCTTTCCCAAATATTCATTTACTATTTGCAATATTATTTCTTGCAATTGCAAGTTACTATATCTTTTTAACCTGGTCCAGTGTAGTCTGAGAGATGGAATAGTCTGCTATTCCAAGCTCTTTATAGTTGTTTGATAGAACATCAAACACATGAGCAATTGAGCAAGCATGAGATGGTAGCTGATACTGTAGAACACTGTGATGTCTCTCCTTTAACTCTATTCCAGGGAAGGAGTTCTTTATATAGGCATCCACTGGGCAGGGTTCTACTGAGGGTGTCAACAAGCGAAGGATAATAGTGTAGCCATCTCCAAATCTTTTGGAAAAAGATGAACATAAGAAGGTTAGATAAAACTAAGCTAAATGTGACAGCACACATTCACATTATATTTGATAGAAAACACATTCAACTGAAAATTCAAAAACACAAGTATATATTTACATTAATTACTTTATTTCTAAATATACATTTCTAATCAATTTTGTATGATACCTGTTTTTGAGATGCTGCACTGAACCCAGGCACTGGAATCTGCCATTGACCATGATGGCCATGCGTGTGCAGAGTGCCTCACACTCTTCCATACTGCAGAGAAAAAAAGAATTAAGTACAGGGGACAATGATTTGTGTACAATATCAACTGACATGTTTAAAATGTAAAATTCTGCTGCACAAACTTCAAGGATCTCATGTGATCTTCACACAATATACATGACTTTCAGAAAATAAAGGGTTAAAGATTTAATTTGGTCTCAGTGAAAGAAAAGATTTGGTGATAAATATCTGTTGGATTCCTGATGACTCCAGCTGTGAAAAAGGAGAATCCATTAGTCAGGCTAGTATTAGTATAAATATTATATGTTGAAGCTTTGCCCTGTACCTGTGTGATGTGAGAATGACAGCTCTGCCTTCTTTGATGACACTCAGGATACAGTTCCACAGAAAGCGCTTAGCTTTTGGGTCCATTCCAGTTGTGGGCTCATCCTGCAATTTACATGTAAGAAACAGGCAAAAAGAACTCTTTTGATATTGGTGTTATATCCTAAAACTACCATTTAATATTATTTGTCATTTTGTGTATTATTCTATTGTGCTGCATTACATCCTTAGCCTAGATTTTTATATTAACATCTCTTTGATTTTTGTTCATTTTTTATGACTACAATATCCTGTATGCACATCTCCATTCATCAGAAGGTTTTAATCTTTAACATGTTTGTTATAATTTTTATAAACATTTAGTTTGACTCATTATCTGAAGGATTATTTTTAGAAAATCATATTAATCTGAAATAAACCTGTGATAAACACTAACCAGAAAAATAACTGGTGGAGCTCCTATAAGGGCAATGGCAGTTGACAGTTTGCGTTTATTGCCTCCACTGTAGTTTCCTGCTTCTTGATCAGAATACTGGGTCAGTCCCAGCTTTTTCACACCCCACTGAGCGACCTATGCGACAAAAGGTCAATTATTAATAGGGCTGAGACATCAAAAGGATGAACATCTTTTATTAATTCACCAGCCTAAATGTACAGTGTAGCAAAATAACCCTGTCTCCACTTATATATAATATTACAGTCATGAGTGACCTATAGTTTTTTGTACCTGTGCCACATATGATTCAGGGACTCCTCTCAATCGAGCATAAAATTCCAGGTGCTCTCGTCCAGTCAAAAGGTCACTGAGGGCATCGAACTGGGGACAGTAGCCCATAAGCTGATGCACCTTGTCCATCTCAGTCAACACACTAAAGGTTCGGGTTGGGGGGAATATAGATAGATATGTTGGGCTTCAGGATGATGTATTGCCATTAAATACTGCATCAATTTTAGACAAATAACAATCAAAAAACAAGGCATGCCCAAAATTATGAACATTTAAAACAACACGACTGACCTGTGATTGCAAAGGAATGCTTCTCCATACGTGACTTTTGTGTCTCCAGTAAGCATGAGGAAAGTGGACGTTTTTCCAGCTCCATTAACGCCAAGAAGTCCAAAGCACTAAAATGTACATTTGTATACGTCAATACAAATGGAACCCTTTGTAGAAATGTGTCTCAGCAACTAACAAAGCAGTAAAATGTACTGTGAAATGGTAATAAATATTTACCTGCCTGAACAATTATCTGTGTTGCATATTCTATACATATCAGATAAATTACAATATGTGATATGTTTCTGTATGGTAGAAGTAATCATTCATAAATTCATACCTCTCC
This sequence comes from Hoplias malabaricus, assembly GCF_029633855.1. Lineage (NCBI taxonomy): Eukaryota > Metazoa > Chordata > Actinopteri > Characiformes > Erythrinidae > Hoplias > Hoplias malabaricus. The sequence goes on along the minus strand of NC_089815.1, from coordinate 23,928,626 downwards.
TCGTGGAATTCCAAGACAAAGCTGGTTCACTGCAGGCTTTTTGCCTGCTTTATAAACCTATAGAGAGATGGAAAAATAGAACACTGTTCTGAATACATTTTTGTACCTGAAATATTTTTGTTTGCATGGCAGATTTACAGCAATTTATAAAATACAGCAATTTATAAAATATATATGGCAATGTTAACGTTTTTAGCTGGAAATTGCAAACCTTGCTCAAGTCAATTAGAGTCAGAATGTCATCCTGTGATCTTCCATTCTTTATTCGTTCTCTCTCTTGTGCTACATCCTCATCCTCTGGACCCAAAGGCGAAAGGACAGGTTCAAACCATGGCAGTCTAGAAAAAATATATACTCTAAGTCTGTTGCTCAAAAATATAATTTTCCCAATAATATAAAATGTATACAACATATCTGTAGGTAATGTATGTACCCCTGAACACAGCTTATTATCAAGCATATTAAACCTTGTTGTTTTTCTTATTAGATATCCAATATATATTATTCACATCACATAAAGTGAGTGAAATAACAGACAAATCATACAAATTTGTGATCAGTGGCATATTAAATTTACAACTGATTATGTACCTGAAACGTACAAAAAAATTATACTGTAACAGTATAGTAAAAATAAAGAAAACTACTCCTTCCACAGCCATTGCAAACAAATTCTTCCCCACAAAATCCCAAGCCAGTGGTTCCAGGGCCTGCTTGGTTCCTGGGAACACAAAACCGAAAGAAAGCTTTCTCAGCTACTACTTCTGACTGAAACAAATAAGGCCTTGGCATGTTATGCTACTATAAATGAAAGTGCATTTTACATTTAAACAAAATCAGATATTAAATATCAGATAATCAATATTCTGCATCATTGTTCCTTGCTGTCACTACAGTAAAAATGAACATATGGCATTTACCAAGCCTCTGGAAAACATCTGCCATTGCCTGGTTCTTAGCCATGTCAATTAGACCCCGACCAAGACAGAAATGAGGAAAGATAAGAAAGATCTTCTTTAGGATCCTGTTGACCTCATTTAAATGCTGAAAACGTAAAAGAACAGCAGAAAGACATTGGAAAAACTATATGTGTTATTTGCCACAAATAGTATTTTACAATTTGCAACTGTTAACTAAAATAACATTATTCATTGTCTGTAACCACTTATCTAGTTCAGGGTCACGGTGGGTCCGGAGCCCACCCAGAATCACTGGGTGCAAGGCGCCAATTCTTAACAGTGCGACATACACACACACACTTTTGAGTCGCCAATCCACCTACCACCATATGTTTTTGGAATGTGGGAAGAAACCAGAGCACCCAAAAAGAAACCGGAGTACCCAAACGGACACGAGGAGAACACACCAAACTCCTCACAGATAGTTACCTGGGGTGGGACCAGGATCCTTGAGCTGTGTGACTGCGAGACTACCTGCTGCGCCACCGTGCCACCCTGAACCAACATTAACTTTACACATAATACACATTAACACAAAAGAACGCAAAGGAAATGCCCAAGGCAAAACTTTCTGTACATTGTCATTGAAGAGCTCCAGGACGAAGGTGGCTATGCTGCCATTGACGCCAATGAAGAGGTTGATGGAGGTAAGGGTCACATAGGCTGTGCTGGGCACGGAGAACACAAATGAGGCAGGATACATAAGGGGAGTGATGGACCAGCTGCAGCAGTGGACAGAAACAGGCATGTGATTCAGTATGTCACAACTGGTTTTTGTTTTCGTAAATTACTTTGGCTTTTAGCTCTAGATTACTATGAGGATAACAAGTAAAACATATATTCTAGTCTATTATGCATGTGAACATTTAAGTATGCAGTTTGAAAGATGGTGAAAATATTTTACTAATTGTTAGCTACACATCAAGGATGATAAATAAATTTCAGAAATCAAAATGTCTTGTATGTAACTAAATTTTTCTTTATGGGCCAGTCAGCTTTCCTGTTAGGAATGGCAAGGAAAACATTCTAATAAAAACATGATGTTCTACTTTCTCTTACCCATAAAGCAGGAGCAAGAGCACAAGTGCAGGAAGATTTTTTTCTGATACGTAGGCCTGCTGCTGAAAGCCTAGGAATATAAAAACCACCATGGTGGCTGGCACGGTGTAGTTCAGCTGCTCAAACAGATAACAGATCACAAGGCATGAGACAAAAGAATCAACGATTGTAGTATATATATTGTCTATATGGTTTTCATTGGACAATGACAATATACAGAACCAATCACATAAAACTGACCATGTCCCAAGCAAAGTTTGCTGTCCAGTACAAAATTGGTTTGACCCCACTAACAAACTGGAGATGTTTAGCCTTGCTGACCCTCTCCTCTATCAGAAAGAGTACAAAGCTTGCAGGCACACTGGACATAGCAAAAATCACGCATATGGACAACAAAACATCCACTGTGGTTGACATTCTGGAGAGAGGACAAGAGACAGGGTAAAGTTCTTCAGGAACCTCTTTACAGGAATCAGCTTAATTTATGATGTCTAAGAAAAGGGTCATACAAAGCCATCTCAGTGAGCTGTTCCTTGGTGAGATTCAGTGGGTGGTTGTAGGCTGTTATACCATATTTCTGTCTGTCTGGACCAGGAGGGAGGCTGGCCCGCAGCAGTCCGTTGTTCATAATGTTGACAAAGGAGACCATTGCATGCCAACCTTTGTTATTAAACCACACCTAGAGAAAGGAATAACAATGTTAATTTTACTTCAAGTTTAAAAATCTGAGCAATTTTTTCAATGTACTTACCTTAACATTATTCTGACTGCTGAGACCAGAGAGAAGGCCTGGTAATCTGTCCAGAAATCGATCCAATGAGCCATTCTTTAAAGAACACACAAAAATCCTGATTACAAACTTTATAGCACATTCAAACACTTAGAAAACAATCACTTTGTGTGCTTTAAGATGTATAAGGCATTCAAATCTTCCAATCCAATTCATATAATGATTCACAAAGGAAAACCATCAAATGTTTTACGTAGAGAATGTATATGTCTAAATAAAATATAATCACACTAAAATAATTTCTGAGATATTAAGACATCTTAGAGGTAAATGGCATACCTCTTTTATCCTGTATTGAGTTCTGATAGCCATTATAGCCTCCTCCAGCTGATAAGTGCTTATACTAGTTTGAGAACTTTTACCACCAAGGGAGAAACCTCCATACCTGAAAACAGATTTTTAATAAAATTTAAACTACCCAAAATTGGAATTAAATATGGAAAGGCTGGATAAAGTAAATAAACAAAATACCTGAACTCATTGACCCACTTTTTTGTCTTCAAGCTAGGAGAATAAATATAAGAAAATGTCAATTAAAAGGAATATGGACAGTTTACTTAATTTAGAAATAACCTTAAAAAGATGTAACCTCTTTTTAAGAATCTCTGGATACGTCTTCACGAGGTAGTCAGATATATTACGTCCAGTAAGGTTTTGCAGTATGTCGCCTGTCAACCTCTTTATCTGAAGTCAACAAGAGAAAGACACGATAAAATGTTTCAAATCAGAGATTGACAACTAAGAGTACAGAGAGGAAAATACACTGGTCTACAGTTTTGAGAAGTGCTTTCAATAAAATCTCCCAAACCGATGATATTATAATATTTTTAAAGAGGTACATAAGTGAAAGCATGGACTCTTAGACAAGCAGCCAACCTAGAAACAAACTTTGCTACCTGTAGTATATGTCAGCAGACGATTAGCTAATGACTTGCCAAAAATAGTATAAAATATAGCTTAATTCGCAAAAAGACTTAGAAATCTCATCATGCCAACTTTATGAACTCTTTCTGAAGTAAAACATTTTAAAATATAATTGACACAACAAGATACCATTATTATACACCATTGCCACTATTAGTCATTTAATAGCACCTGGTCACCTAATCACACCCTGGAAGAGTACAGAATTTCCCAAATTGTAATTGCCTTAGAACATAGGTGCTGTTGCTATTAGTCATGAGTTGGTGCAAACAATCAATCGATCAATCAATCAATAAATATTGTGATATGTGATACTCGACTGATGGACAAAGGAAACAATTCAGATTTTGGGGTCAAGTAGAAAGATGACCTGTGGAGGGGGAAGTCCTCCTGCTCCCAAAGGGCATTCAGGCAGCATTCTGCGAACCTCCTCAGTGCTGCACTCACATTCAGGAGATGGGTTCTCTTGTGTCCATTTCTGGTTGTGAAGTATCTCCCACATTGTGTAGGGGATGCTTGGACGGACGAACACACTCCCAGTCTCATTTACCTCACACTGAGAATTCCTGAATACAGAGCATCACACCATGTTAAACAAATGTCATATTATCTTATAATAACTTATAAAAATATAGAGAGAGGTGCTCTACATTTCTGAATCCATGCATTTTGTCCCAAATCCAGGAGGATCTAGAAGAGCTTGTAGAAGTTCTTGCATGGCAGGGTCCTGTGGGGCATCATTGCTGTGAGGAGGAGAGATATGAGAGAACACGGAGAGCCTTGACTGTTAACAGGGTACATCCCATACACGCAGTAGTGTGACAAAGTCAGAGATTATCCTTCAATTATTCTACATTTTTCCATTACGCATAAAATATTATTCATTTTCTGTGACACAAAAAGAGAACAAACCTGTACTAAGTTTAAAAAAAACTACTGTATTCTACTTGCCTATGTAAAATCGCTTTCCGTTTTTTTTTTTTCAAACATATATGCAGGGATATTTTCCACAGATCCAGTTCCACCTAAGAAGCTGGTTCCATATTGAAACTACTCATAATAATCATAAACACATTCAGTGATATTGTGATTTATAACAAAGCGATTCCCATTGTTTAGTTCAATAGACAGCAACTGTTTCGTATGGAATTATTTTATTGGAAATTTTCAGTAGAACGAATAGCCCAGTGTGTTTTAAACAGTTTGTTTAAACAAGTTCTGACATGTCAATCAGTATTTTTGTATTCTGAGTATATGAACGTTTGCATTTCTGCACACAACAGGTCATGAAACATGTGCATGGGTTATATGAAAGCCATTCTGATAATAACAATATAGGCACCTGAAAAAGGTGAACTGTTCACCATACATCCATGGTTGTAGCTCTAGAGCAGGATACTTTCCAAAGGGTGGGACAATGAGGCTGAAGAGCAGAGAGATCAGGACAAACACTGCAGGCAGCACAATCTGAGAAACATAAAGAAACCCCTAATTTCCAAGATCTTTTCAACATTTTCGAATGATATACATATACTGTGATTGCTTAAATGTTATTAAAAGTTTTGGTAATTGCATTATGTAAATGCTCATACAGATTTTTAATTACTTTTCAATATTATGAACACATATTTGTTTGTGCATGTGCGTATAAAGCGTAAATCTACTGCAACCTCAACACACCTCCACCTTAACAAAATCAAACTTCAATATGTACAACCAAATCCAGCAACAATCTTGTACCTGAGCTAAGAATCCTCTGCGGCTGCGGAGCGCATACAGCAATCTCTTAGTGAATAGTGCCCTGAGCTGCTGCCAGGTCAGGCCCCAGCCAGTGAGGGACACACTGCCCCGGCCGTCTCCACTCAGTGGCTCTGTCTCCTGTGCCTCTGCATAAAAACGGAACCCTGATGTTAATTACAACTCATCTTCCATGTTGGGCCTCTCAGTCGGCAGAAAAATTACACGACCAGCCGAAACCAATTTAGTTGCAGACAAACAGACATAATTATTCAATTATGTTGTCTGTCTGGATAAGTTTTAAAGACTTTTATCAAGCAATACCCTGTAAAAATATATACAAAATATATTGTGTTGAAGACAAACCTACAAATTAATTACAAAATTAATAACTAAAGAATAGTATCAATAAATCAGTGATCACATATTCCTTGCTGTTCCCTTTAACAAAACATTTCCTTATTTACACTGTATACATTATTTATTCATATGCAATAACAACAAATATAGAACCGAGGAAAACTCTTGAATGGAAGTATATGGGTGATTCTGCTGAACAACCTTTCTATCATTGAGGATTAGTGGTTCTGTACCTGTCCTACGGTGCTGTTTCCATCCTGTCAGCAGTAAAGGCAAAGAGAGAGGCAAGGGACAATAAAAAGATTTCAAACACCATAAACAACTGTAGCGCACAACTAAATTAAAAACGGCACATGACTCTTGTTCATAATTGCTGATGGTCCCTTAAAGATCATTTATCAATCATTATTTAATCAAGTGATCAAACTATAACAAAATATCATGTTGTATTTAGGTCAGGAATCTGACCAGGCTTAGAGAGATTTAGGCAACACTTTATTCTCCCCTTCTTTTCTAATAATGCGCCTCAGTCCCGTTGTTGCATTTATTGGGCATAACTTAAACAATGTTTTATAAAAGCCTAAAAAATACTTAATTAAATTGCCTTTAAAACAACACATTAATAGGAATATATTGCACACATTGGTCACATTTTACTTGTACTCGGAAACAGTAAAAGGACCGCAAGCTTTATGATTAACATTCAGAATTTTCATCCACGATAAAAGGCAGTATGGTGTTATTTTATTTTTTCCTATACCCCAACAGCATTCATTCATTCATTCATTCATTATCTGTAACCGCTTATCCAATTCAGGGTCGCAGTGGGTCCAGAGCCTACCTGGAGTCATTGGGCCCAAGGTGGGAATACACCCTGGAGGGGGCACCAGTCCTTCACAGGGCAACACAGACACACACACACACATTCACTCACACACTCACACCTACGGACAATTTTGACTCACCAATCCAGCAGCATACAGACAGCTCTAATTCACATCATGATCCATTTTACTACACAGCATTAATGTGGGACATGCACATGGCCCACTTACTCTGACAGGATCTGAGTTAATGGGAATCATAGCCATATTCTGAATTTGTCTGTTAAAAAGAAGTTTTATTCAAAATAGTAACCATAACCCTATCTTAAATTTATGTCTAAAGTGATTATTAATCAACTTTCAGCAGGTCCTATCACTCATAAGTTACAGAGACCATGAAGATGAATTGGGATCATAAAGTGTTAATCAAAGCCTTGGCCATCTGGAATGAAATAACTGTGTGGTTAAAAGAGGCTCAACTAAGTCTCCAAAAAGAAGAATGTAGCTTTTACCTGCATCCCTATCTTCAAGTGGCTCCCCCTGCTGGCCTGAGGACACTTCAGAATGCGTCACTAGCTCATCTGGCTCATTATCTACTTCTGTCTCCTCTGCAACCTTCAGAAAGATCTGAAATGTGCGTGCAGAGTCAAGTCAACAGATGCTTTACTTCTCCCCTGCTGCTTGGCTTAAACAAACAGTTCACTAAATCCGTGAACAGCAGGGATACGATCAGTTTACAACAACAACCAATCACAGAGGTATTAAGAAAGAAGGGGTCTGACAAACTGTAATCTCTAAACAGACGTGTGTGTAAAAATAGTAGAACACTGGGCTACAAATTCAGGAACTAAGGTTTCATCCTGGCAGCGTGCCCTTCACAACCTCATGATTTAGACAAGCTAAATCCTCTTAAGACGGCATAAAGTGGAGGTGACTGATGGAAGCATCTATTTAGAATTTACTTTACCTCCTCAAGTGTTGTGTCAGACAGGCCGTAACTGGCAATGCCAAATTCAGCCTGATGTTTGTCCAGCTCGGTCAGGAAGAGGGCCAGAGAACCGTCTTCAGAGGCAGCGTGTGGGAAGTTAATGACCACCTCCCTGCCAACGTCCTCCACCAACCGAGCTGCAGGGATGTACTGTTGAGCCAGAGTCACAAGGCCATTTACATCTGGAAAAAGAGCTGACAATCAATTGAGGCTCAGAGATTCAGGTAAAACTTTTAAAAGACACTGATTACATTGGCTATTACCCTGCAACCCTAATTCTGAAAAATAAAATAACAAAAACAAAACATTAGTTAATAATTCCTGTTCAAGATTACTCACAGTTCTTCAGCTAGGGTACAATATGTATCTAAGAATATTATTTCACATTTACAACTATATAAAAATTCCAGGGTTCAGAAAACATACACCCAATGCAAGCAGCAAAAATGAAAAAGAAATGTATAACAGGCCGACAGAGGGGTAAGTTCTTAAAAACTACAAAAATAATAGATGGTGATAATGAAGAAGACATTAGATAAAAAATGACAAGAAAAGACAATCAATAATAAATAAAATTATTATCTGATCTATCATTTGTCTTAATTATATTTATCATAATCATCATCATCACCTTTTCTGCCTAATCCGTTTCAGTGTTGTGGTGTACATTTATTATAATAATGTTCACACCCAAAGACACATGCAGCCTTGGACCAACCATCAGACACCAAATGTTAGCACTAACCATTGTGTCAAAGTGCTAATAGGGTAGTAAAGATTACATTTATTATCAAAACGTGTTTACATTTTAGCATGAATTACCATATAACGTGAGCACCAACCTGAACTATTGAGCTCACTTCCAAGTCCAGTGTCATCACTTCTGGTAGAATCTCCGTCCTAAAATACAGAGCAAAAGGAAAAAGGTCTCTCAAAAGTTAATCATATTATGGATTTTCAATTTTTCTTTTGAGCTGAGGCTGGCTCACGTTGGTATGAGCAGGGGATGAGACTTTTGCTCTGCTGATGCTGCTTGGCATCCGGCTCTGGTGCTCCTTCTTTACTGCGGTGAGGTAATAGCCTGTGCCCAAGTGTGCCTTCAGGAAGAGTGAAGAGCCACAGCAACACAACTTCCCCTGAGATATAATGGCAATGCGGTCACCCAGGAGGTCAGCCTCGTCCATATAGTGAGTAGACAGAATGATTGTACGGTCTGAAAATGACAAAGAACTTTTTACATTGATCTCAATGCTGTGGGTTGCTACAGTAAAGTAACATATTGAAAGTCACTTTTCAGACAGAATTCTCCTTTGATTTAAAAAACCAAGAAAGGTCAAAAAGCCCATGTATGTACCAAATGTACAGTAAAATATAACAACCTTTGCGGTATTTAAGCAGCAGGTCCCAGATCCCACGTCGGGAGTAAGGGTCAACGCCAGCAGTCGGTTCATCAAGGACCACAACTTTTGACCCTCCAATAAAGGCTATAGCCACAGACAATTTCCTCTGCATGCCACCTAGGAAAAAAAGGAATAAAGAGAAACTCATAGAACACACAGAAACAGGGGTGACAATTTTTTTTAAATAATTCTGCTGATGTGAGCACCTGAGAGGTTCTTGGTCTGTTCATGACGCTTGTGTGTTAGTCCCACGTCTTCCAACAGTGAAGCCACTTCCTCCTTTACTTCAGCACTACTCATGCCTTTCATATGGCCATAGAACCAAACATGCTCCTCCACGGTCAGCCTACAGCAATTAAAAAATATTTTAGAAAACTGAAATATATTTTAGTTACATTTACATACATTTTTCATTCTAAGTAAACCAGATAAAATTTGCACATCTGATATTTTTTAATTTAAAAATACCAAAAACCTGACAGGGATATTTTTACTTTTTCTATGTCTTTATGCACAATAAAGTTTTGTTAATACACTATAAAGAAATGTCTCACTGAATAACGCAATACCCAACTTTTAATTAAGTACTATTTTTCTTTAACCAGTTTGCAACTCAGAGCAAATTCAGAATGCCATACATATCTTACACATCAAAAAGTACATTGTGCTGTGGGCAAACCCCCAGCAATTTACGAATTTCATCCATGTGCGTCCGGATATCCATGCCTTTAATATACACAGATCCAGCAGTTGGGGGGAACAGTCCTGTCAGAATGGATCTGTTAGAAAACACATTCTAATTAGTGATTAAGATTTGTTACTTATTGAATAGTGGTGACTGTATTAGAAATATAACTGTACTCCTTTCACATTTTAGTTCTTACAGTGTGGTTGTCTTCCCAGCACCATTGTGACCCAGGAATGACGTGATCTGGCCCTCATAAAACTTGAGGTTTAGGTGATTCACAGCAAGCTTGGCTCCCTTTTTATAAATTTTGACCAAGTCATGGATGGCTACACCAAGGATGAGATCTGAAGGCTCTGCTTCAATTCGATCTGTAAAAGAACAGCACAATCAAGAAACAATCATCAATGCTGAAACTATGTTTGCCTAATAACTAATAGAAACAAGCACTATAGTTAAGCTGATGGTGTTCTCATCATAAAATGCTGAGCATGCTTACACCCCTCCCCTATCAACTTTGCTGTTTTAAAACAATTAGTTCAGTGAACATAAAAATTACATATTTTTTTTCCACTAATCCAAAAGTGAAATCTGTCAAGACGGTTTTTACTTCCTACTAACTACATTAGCTTCAGTTCCAAACACAGTTCCAAAAATTAAGTCAGGGTTAAGAGGGAATTTGTTACATTTTTTTTTCTTTGACATCAATTTACATGCGTTCTTACTCTCTGGTTCATCCTGTGGTGTAGGAGGAATTGGCAAACCAGCCTCCAGTGGTATCCCTCCCCAGTAATTCAGCTGGAAGACAAAATACCAGGGCCTAGGAATTCCATACCGGCCTGAAAAAAAAAACAAAAAACATAAAAACAGACTTAGACTCAACACGAACAGAAGTGTACATAAAACTATTCCACAACACATTGTTTTATATGGTATAATACATTTTTTAAAAATTATCATGGTTTTACAATATCCCGGTCAGTCTAGATACAGTATTTCCTACAGTATAACCACAGCCTACCTGGAAACACAGTTTCGATGTACCAAGTGGCCACTCCATAGATAAAGGCATCCACATACAGCATAACTATTGATATAGCTAAGTTGTACTTGTCTCCTTCAACAGGGCTGGACAGCATGTTTGACCACTGAATGCCGAGTCCTTGTTCTTCATATTGAGACAAGTACTCACAGCCAAACCCAAAGGCTACTGGAGACAGAAAGCTCTAAAAGACAGAGGAATCATTACTTAATGCTTTAAGTCTAAAGTCTAAAACATAATTGAAATATTATAATTGCAGGAATGAATGATATGAATGAACAATAAGTTCCGTTTCATCTTATATAGACAACCTTCTTCTGTTGACAGAATAATGACTGAAACATGAAAATGTAATAGATTGTGATTCATTATGCAAAGCAAGATTTTACACAGCAATCTATTTTCATCAAATTCATTTTCTATATTCATGTCATGTTTTTTAATGGCTGATATACTGTGATTTCTTGGGTTAATTAATATTTACAATAATTGCTTTCCTCTATGGATCTGATTCAATTATGAAACAACAATGAACTCACTACTAGGATCCTGTGCGTACTAGTGAGGTATTCTCTCCAAGACAAACACAGCACATAGGGCAGATACAGAGAGAAGTATGCAAGGTCTCCACAGGCTGCTGCCAGGTTTGCGCGGGAGAAGAACGTACTGATGAGGAAACACAGCATGATGGTAGCTGTTGCAAAGGCAGCGAAAAAGAAGACGACCACCACAGGGTCACTGTAGGGCAAAATGTCTCCCATCTGGAGCAAAAATAACAAAACAAGATAAAATTCACTAGATTGTTCAACTGTTGTATTACACACATGAATAATTTCTTAAACTGAATTGATTAGTTTGCAGATTATTTATCAGATGATACTAAAGATGGAAGACTGGAAGCAACAGTAACTTTGTATAAATAAACATGAAAATGGCTGTTTCTGTGGTAATAAATATAAAATAAATAAAAGTTCAGGCCCGGGCTTACTGTCTGTTTGAGAAAACAAACCTGAATGTAAAAAAAATTCTAATCATATGGCGTTTGTTCATATCGCATTTAGGCAAAGAGCCTAACAAAGATAGCAATAATCCTGATAACTCAGGCCTACCTTCAGCACACTAACAAGAAGAACTGAGCTAATGATGAACTGCAGATAGCTACTGATGAACCAACTAAGCCAGAGTGTGCCTGAACTCAATCCCATGATCCTCATGGTCTCCTTCAGACGGGCCTCTTTCTCATACACAACACACTTGATGATCATGGCAACTGTGTAAGTCCATGCCAGTGTCAAAAAGAGAGGGAGTGACCGGTTCAGCACACGCAAGAAACTAAGCGAAGAAAAGACCAAAAGAACAGGAGAGAAGTTAATATGGATGTAATTTTCAAGGTCAACAGGCTCTAAAAGATCAGAATCAGAAACTGTCCAAATTACACACAAGCTCTACATTTTTTAACATATTGATTATTGCTGGTATTTAACAACCACCATGAATACATCTTTGGGGAAAAAAATGCTAACTTACATATCATCAACAAAGCACGGGTAGGGCATCTGCTGTACATATATACCAGTAGTTGGATGTTTGCCACTGAGCACACTGGTTATTGCTCTCTCCACTAAATCCTGCACATAGACAAATCCACCCCATATGTATTGCATGTCACTTACGGGGTCAGCTGCTGGACCTGGGTCCCAGAATCTACAGAACACAAACAATTTCAGTTATTTCAGTAACACACAAGACATTTCATATTACAATAGACAGAAAGTCAAGAAAAAACAAAGCAAATACATCAGTTCAAGCATACTTGTCTTTTATTTTATTGGTGCGTATAACATCATCGATATCCATGCGGATCTTATATTTGACATGAGAAGGGAGGTTTGGGGATGAAGGGTCTGGAAGGAGGAAGACTATTCCAGCCCAAAAACGGCGATCCTCCAGCAAATCCAGAGCCCGCTCAACCATCTCCCCTTCTGTAGCTGCTCCTTCCAGCTTATTCAGGGAAAAGCACTAAGAAACCAGATTACAAGCATGTAAGAAAAACATGGATGTGTTTCATGGCAGTGGCACTGGAAATGTCCCAAAAGCTAGGGTACCTTTGATAGTTCTGACAAAGTGCTAAGGGTGTTATTCCAATCCTGATACAGGTCTGCCCATGTGGGAGGTGCTCCCTTTCTCCTAGGAATGTCAGGATCACGTGTGGAGAGGAACTGGGCAATGCGAGAAGCTGTCCAAGAAGTGTTCTCCAGCTGCAGGTTTACGACCACAGCCACCTCAGGCCGCCTCAGCAAATCCTGCAGGACAGATTAGGAGCATGGGTTTCATTTCAGTTGGAAGCAACTATTATTTGGTCTTTAGTTACCTACTACAGAACCAACTACAGAGGGGTTACCTCCCAACTACAGAAGAGCAAAATACAATTTAGGCTGCTCAGTATATTTTAGCTAACCAACAAATTTGCACAAACACAAATGTACACAGCAAATTTAATAGCCTTGGTTTTCATAAAAAAAATTGCATTTGTATATCATTTTCATCATGCGTGTTCTTCTAATTTATATAACTCTCTTTAGCCTTCTCTTTGCAAATTCATATATATAAGCTTGCAATTTTAAAGAAACAAATTTATTCTGATTTGTTGCTTTAAAATGATCTGTATCTGTAAAAGGTAAAACCTTATATAGAGGGTTTAACCTTTAGCACACGTATCTCCAAGCTGCTCTCCATGAAGTTCTTGATTCTGGGTCCCACCTCCTCCCATGCTCCATACAGCTCATCAAGAATGTCCAAAGCCTGGAATGTCCTGTTCACCTGAGCACAATTTTAATTATTTAAAAAATATTTAAACAGGAATGTAATGTTATGCAATGAACATAGACCATATGAATAAACTGAAAATAGAGCAGAAAAAACACCTCTTTCATAATCAAGCGCGTAGCAGGTGTATCTGGAGTGTAAAGCAGTTTTCCAATGAAAAGTGGCTTAATTCCTCTCCACACAATGCGAGAGACAGGATTTGATTCAAGGTTTTGAATTATGCTTTTACAGAATGGACCTAAAAATGACATAATCAGAATTGATCAATTCTCCACCCATATCATAGATATGTCAGATATCTGCAAATATGGTTAATTCATTTAAATTAACCATAAAGTAGTAACATATATATATATATATATATATATATATATATATATATATATATATATATATAATACAAGCATTGAGAATAATGCTAGAAGGTTTTGTACAATAAAAAAGATTTATACTTTCTACATGGAATATTATACATGTAGTATAGTAAACAGTATAATGAATTTCATTATATAATTCTATGACTAGATTTGCAGTTTACTTTAAAGGTTGTCCAATTCTGTCCATTACACTACATAATAGTTAAGAGTAATTCATCACTACAGACAATGTACCTGTAAAACAAAAAACTCACATGTTACTTATGTATCTTTAAGAGGACAGAAATTTTATAAACTTAGAGACAGGTACCTAAATGTTAAAAGTCATCACTTATCTCTTCAGTGTAACCCATTATACTGTCAGTATATGTCTATTTAGATTGCATGGCTAGCTGTTTAATAATGCATTAAAAATATTAACAGGAATATGAATCATACTAACTGGTAGTGTTGTCATTTTCCAAATGGGCTTGCTCAGATGGGTGTATGCCAAGGGAAGTCTTCAAATCTTGTTGTTCATACCAGTTAAATGAAGGAATTACCTCCCCATCCTTCTCAGAGTGACCACACATAGCCCTATTAAAGGCACGGAAGCTCTCCTGGGGCAATGCTGAGCGGTTTTCCTGAGAAAGTTGTCCGAGTTCTCTGCTCAGCTCAGAGAAACTGGGCAGAGCAGATATCTGGAGGAGCCATTAAATAGAAAGCAAGAAAGAAGTGGCATGTATGCAGAAAATATACTTAATAATCGTGGTCCATTAAAAGTTTGGAAAGACCTACATTTTCAAAATATTTGAAATAAATGAATATGTTAAGCTGTGTAATGGTTTCAAGAATGTAAAGTCTTTAAAGGCTAAGCACCAGCTATACTAAAGTGTCAAAAAAATAAATACAGTGGAGTTTGATTTCCTAACTTGTGTTTATTGATAGTCAGAAAACATGTTAATTCTTACTAATTAAAGGAATAAGGTTTAAAAGACCGTCGGACCGACGAAAGGTGTTCAAGAGCCTCTGTATACATGGAGGTAAACAGGGTAAGTACACTTACTTCGCCTGTTTTAGACTGAAGTCAAGCCAGCCTCCACTTGGAAAAGCTTGGTCAAGCCAGCCCCCACTTAGATTTGGTGGAACGTCGTATTCTGAACATTACGGTAATAGCGTGCAGAGGAACAAATTTCTAAATAAAAGCCAAAAGTCAATGACAGGAAATGTATGTAATAATAAATAATTTTCTAAACAAATAATAAATGGATAAACAACAAATATTTGCTATTTTGTGGAAATGATGAAGATTTTAGGACATGACTCTCAAGTCACTCTGATGTGCCATTTAAAAAAAGGCCCTTTGTGTAGTCCTATGTTTGTAAATTTATTTCCAAATTTAAATAATTATTAAAAGGAAACCTTTAGTTTGCACAGAATAATTTCACTTCATAATCATAGTACCACACCTGATTATGTCACTCACTTAATATAAAATCATTCTGATGTATCATTTCAAAATAAAGGCCCTTTGAATTGTCCAATTTCTGTAAATTTAATTCCAAATTTAAATAATTATTAAATGTGAACCATTAGTTTGCACAGAACAATTTCACTTCATAATCATAGTACCACACCTGATTATGTCACTCATTCAATATCAAGTCATTCTGATGTGTCATTTCAAAATAAAGGCCCTTTGAATTGTCCCATTTCTGTAAATTTAATTCCAAATTTGTATAAATATTAAAAGGAAACCTTTAGTTTGCACAGAACAATTTCACTTCATAATCACAGTACAACACCTGATTATGTCACTCACCTAATATGAAGTCATTCTGATGTGTCATTTCAAAATAAAGGCCCTTTGAATTGTCCCATTTCTGTAAATTTAATTTCAAATTTAAATAATTATTAAAAAGAAACCTTTAGTTTGCACAGAACAATTTCACTTCATAATCATAGTACCACACCTGATTATGTCACTCACTTAATATGAAGTCATTCTGATGTGTCATTTCAAAATAAAGGCCCTTTGAATTGTCCCATTTCTGTAAATTTAATTTCAAATTTAAATAATTATTAAAAAGAAACCTTTAGTTTGCACAGAACAATTTCACTTCATAATCATAGTACCACACCTGATTATGTCACTCACTTAATATGAAGTCATTCTGATTTGTCATTTCAAAATAAAGGCCCTTTGAATTGTCCCATTTCTGTCAATTTATTTCCAAATTTACATAATAATTAAAAAGAAACCTTTAGTTTGCACAGAACATTTTCACTTCATAATCATAGTACAACACCTGGTTATGTCACTCACTGAACATCAAGTCATTCTGATGTGTCATTTCAAAATAAAGGCCCTTTGAATTGTCCCATTTCTGTAAATTTAATTTCAAATTTACATAATAATTAAAAGGAAACCTTTAGTTTGCACAGATTAATTTCACTTCATAATCATAGTACCACACCTGATTATGTCACTCATTAAATATAAAGTCATTCTGATGTGTCATTTCAAAATAAAAGCTCTTTGAATTGTCCCATTTCTGTAAATTTAATTCCAAAATTTTGATCATTATTAAAAAGAAACCTTTAGTTTGCACAGAACAATTTCACTTCATAGTAATAGTACAACACCTGATTATGTCACTCATGTAATATGAAGTCATTCTGATGTGTCATTTCAAAATAAAGGCCCTTTGAATTGTCCCATTTCTGTAAATTTAATTTCAAGTTTAAATAATTATTAAAAAGAAACCTTTAGTTTGCACAGAACAATTTCACTTCATAATCATAGTACCACATCTGATTATGTCACTCACTGAATATCAAGTCATTCTGATATGTCATTTCAAAATAAAGGCCCTTTGAATTGTCCCATTTCTGTAAATTTAATTTCAAATTTATATAATTATTAAAAGGAAACCTTTAGTTTCCTGAATATGAAGTCATTCTGGTGTGCCATTTTAAAAAAGGACTATTGTAAATGATCACATTTCAGCTATATTCACTCCGGATGTTGGAATTCTTATTAAAAGGAATCCTCCAGTTTGCACACACCACTTTCACTTCATAATGAAAGTACACCCCCTAAATATATGTCTCTCACTTAATATCAAGTCATTCTTGTGTGCCATTTCAGATTAGGACCACTGTAATCAATCAGATTTTAATCATATTCACTGTAGATGTTGAGATTGTTAATAAAAGGAATCCTCCAGTTTGTAAACACTACTTTCACTTCATAATGATAGTACAGCACATGCAAGCATCAATCATTTAATGTCATACTTTTGTAGTGTGTCTAATTTGTTCATCCACTCATTACATCCAGATCACATTACTGATTTATGTGCTCCCAATGACCTCTATTATGCTAACAAAGCAAGTCCAATATGCTGCTGTAAAGGTTCTGACTTGATGGAAAACAATGGATTACATTACACCTGAACGTCAATCACTGAACTGGTTATTGGTAAGACTACATTATATATTTTAGGAATGTTTTTTAAATTGGCTTTATGGTCATGTTCCTATTTTACCTTAGTGAAATGATTGTACACTCTTAAAAATAAAGCTGCTGTCAGAGGTTCACTGTCACGCCCTCGTCCTGTCATGCCCGTTTTCCTCACCATGTGCTCTAAATGAGGAAAACGACAGAGACAGACCGAACTAAGAAACAAGACACGGATACACTGGAGGCAAAACAACGATACTTAGAGGAAAGAAATGACAAGGCTTGGGGAGAAAAACGAAATGACATGACTACAAATGAGAATTACACACACCGACATGACTTTGGAAACAAAATGAAACGACTAGGAAACAAAAAAAACCTTACTTGAAGTGGGAGAGAAACAACACCACATGACTATGAAAAAGGAAGAAACAACACGACTGGGAAACTAAACGAAACGTCTTGATTAGGAAGTTAACAACACAAAACGAAATGACATGACTTGACTGGGAAACAGCAAAAAAAATGACATTTAAACAAATACAAACGAGACACACCTGAGACAGATAATGAGGACAGCGGACAAGGAGGCGGAACAAAGGCGGGACATGGGCAGAGACAAGGACAGCAACAGACAGAGCCATGTGCTGAGAGAGCACATGGCGAGGAAAACGGGCATGACAGGACGAGGGCGTGACTGTGAACCTCTGACAGCAGCTTTATTTTTAAGAGTGTACAATCATTTCACTAAGGTAAAATAGGAACATGACCATAAAGCCAATTTAAAAAACATTCCTAAAATATATAATGTAGTCTTACCAATAACCAGTTCAGTGATTGACGTTCAGGTGTAATGTAATCCATTGTTTTCCATCAAGTCAGAACCTTTACAGCAGCATATTGGACTTGCTTCGTTAGCATAATAGAGGTCATTGGGAGCACATAAATCAGTAATGTGATCTGGATGTAATGAGTGGATGAGCAAATTAGACACACTACAATAGTATGACATTAAATGATTGATGCTTGCATGTGCTGTACTATCATTATGAAGTGAAAGTAGTGTTTACAAACTGGAGGATTCCTTTTAATAACAATCTCAACATCTACAGTGAATATAATTAAAATCTGATTGATTACAGTGGTCCTAAGCTGAAATGGCACACAAGAATGACTTGATATTAAGTGAGAGACATATATTTAGGGGATGTACTTTCATTATAAAGTGAAAGTGGTGTGTGCAAACTGGAGGATTCCTTTTAATCACAATTCCAACATCCGGAGTGAATATAGCTGAAATGTGATCATTTACAATAGTTCTTTTTTAAAATGGCACACCAGAATGACTTCATATTCAGTGAGTGACATAATCAGGTGTGGTACTATGATTATGAAGTGAAATTGTTCTTTGCAAACTAAAGGTTTCCTTTTAATAATTATTTAAATTTGGAAATAAATTTACAGAAATGGGACAATTCAATGGGCTTTTATTTTGAAATGACACATCAGAATGACTTGATGTTCAGTGAGTGACATAACCAGGTGTTGTACTATGATTATGAAGTGAAAATGTTCTGTGCAAACTAAAGGTTTCTTTTTAATAATGATCTAAATTTTGGAATTAAATTTACAGAAATGGGACAATTCAAAGAGCTTTTATTTTGAAATGACACATCAGAATGACTTTATATTACATGAGTGACATAATCAGGTGTGGTACTATGACTATGAAGTGAAATTGTTCTGTGCAAACTAAAGGTTTCTTTTCAGTAATGATCTAAATTTTGGAATTAAATTTACAGAAATGGGACAATTCAATGGGCCTTTATTTTGAAATGACACATCAGAATGACTTCATATTAAGTGAGTGACATAATCAGGTGTGGTACTATGGTTATGAAGTGAAATTATTCTGTGCAAACTAAAGGTTTCTTTTTAATAATTATTTAAATTTGGAAATAAATTTACAGACATAGGACTACACAAAGGGCCTTTTTTTAAATGGCACATCAGAGTGACTTGAGAGTCATGTCCTAAAATCTTCATCATTTCCACAAAATAGCAAATATTTGTTGTTTATCCATTTATTATTTGTTTAGAAAATTATTTATTATTACATACATTTCCTGTCATTGACTTTTGGCTTTAATTTAGAAATTTGTTCTTCTGCACGCTATTACCGTAATGTTCAGAATACGAC
Source organism: Hoplias malabaricus (assembly GCF_029633855.1). Taxonomy (NCBI): domain Eukaryota; kingdom Metazoa; phylum Chordata; class Actinopteri; order Characiformes; family Erythrinidae; genus Hoplias; species Hoplias malabaricus. The sequence continues at coordinate 23,909,010 of NC_089815.1, read as the reverse complement.
GTTCCACCAAATCTAAGTGGGGGCTGGCTTGACCAAGCTTTTCCAAGTGGAGGCTGGCTTGACTCCAGCTGTTTTAGTTGGTGTTAGTTAACGTTAGCTTGACTTGCTAAACTCGGTGGCTCAGATTATACTAGGCTTCGTATGCTAGTTGCATTACGGAGGTTTATAGTGTCGGAATATCATCGGAATCTGAAGAACCAGCAGTAAAAAATTCGCATTCCAAGTCAGTCATAACGGTGTTTTACTGCGGCGTTGTTCAGCGGTTGTCCACCAGTGACGTCACGGTTGCGTTCAAGAATTTCCGTAGTGAGCTCGGGTTTTTCCGTCAATTTAATAAAATTGACAGTTTTAAAGCAAAATAAGCTGCTACTTTCATTTTAATTCATACTTATATATTTTCAGTAAATAAGATAATGTGAAATATTCATGAGGTTCATTAAGTGGTGCTTAGCCTTTAAGTGTAGCTAAATTCAAAGCACAGGTTTGCAATTACTAGGCCAGGGGTCGGCAACATTTACCACTCAAAAAGCCATTTGGACCCATTTCACACAGTATAGAAAACACTGGGAGCCACAAAACCCTTTTGAAATTCTAAATGAAAATAACAGGGTTTTTTTGCCTTTGTGCTATGTATAAACAAACTATACTGTGCTACATTTATGAAATCAATGAAAGACTGCAGAGAAAATGAAATAACGTTTCTGCATGCAACAAAATATTTTTAACTATGAAAAAAAGACATTGGGTTGACAGTTAAGTAAAATACTCAATGTTTATTTGAGTCCTTCTAGTAATGGAAAAAAACGCCGAACTTAAATTATCCACTGGCAGCAAACAAAAATGCTGTCCTCTCTCTGCGTGCCGTCATTATTTTACTGGCGCCGTGCAGACAGCTGTCAAAAAGTTCAAGCAACCGCACACTGGCGGGTGTCGCACATTGGAAGTTGTGACGTGTATTAAGAGCGACAAAAATATTGTAAATGTTACAAGATCGCCATAATCTTCATAGAATTACATTTTGACAATGAACGCACTAAAATAATATACATTTTAATTAAATACTCATTAATTATTTTCAAAAGCTGAGCCGCATCAGAGGGATCAAAGGGCCGCTAGTTGCCGACCCCTGTACCAGGCTGATGACTGGTACCGTGTTTCAACAATTTCCTACTGCTAGGGGAGTAGAAGAATATACACTAAACTCCACCATTTTAAAAGCATTACTACTACTATTGTTAATAGTATATACATATTAAGATATAAGGTATGTGAATGTTTAATCATGCTCTTCTAAACAAAACAAAAAAAAGTAAGCAAAGGGCAGCATTTACAATTTCATTGGTCAAAATCTACAACCGTTTCTGATTGGACGAGGACTTATGGCACCCATCCTCCATGAACCATTCAAGTTTGGACCCCAGTCATAAAAGATCTTACTATGAAAATAAGTGCATAATTGGTTTGATCGCAGTAAACAAAACCCTCTATTAATATACAGAAATAGACTTTACAGAGGCTCGAAAATTGTTAGAGAAATGCCATTTTTTTTGTTCTTAATAAAGGCAAAATCCCCGATACTTGCATATGCCTGACGTTAAAAGAATCTAAGTGAAAAGCTGGGTATAACAGAGAGTATTATCAATGTTAATTTAGTCCTATTTAATATGCAAACATCAAAACAAGGTTAATAATTAATTGTCTATAGGAATACAATGCAAAATTATCCCTACTGTGTAGATGTAAGTAAATAAATAGTGGTGTGTGAAAGGTTGGTGCCTACTTTATCCACAATGGAAACCACCTCTTGGGCCACAGAGGAGGCAGCCTGGTTGAGAACCTGCAGGTCACCAGCACTGGAACGGAGTCTCTCCCTCTGGGGGCCAGAGATGTATAAATCTGCATTGCCTTTAAATGGTACGCCTTTATTATCATTCTAAAAAATTAGGAAAGCTATAAAAGTAAGGATCTATGAGAAAGCTTGTCTGCCTTTCACTATTAAGTTCATTCAGGAATTGGAAAATGAAAAATGGAACACAGACACTTATGAACCAGGATACTAACTGTGAAAATCTTGCTGAGGTCCATCTGTGAGATGAAAATCCTTTCAGCTTTCTGCAGCAAATCAGAGGGGACTTCACACAAGTCTTGCTGAAGCTGAGTAGTGAGAGTAGTGTTTCCTTCCATGGTCAGGTAATGGCCCAGGAGAGTGGCATTACAGACGATGTCAGACAGACGTAAGCTAGAGCCTAACATTACAACCTAGACACAAACAGATCAGGAAACAAGATTACAAATACTTGAATAATGGTAGTAGAGTCAGCAGCAGCTTATCAACAAATGCCCTTAGTCACAATCTTCTAACCTGGAGGTTGAGTCGCGCTCTCATTAACTGGTTCACAGAGTTAGAAGGTACACTGCAGTTAGTCCTCAAAAAGGAAGAAAATGTCTCATTGGCTCTGAGGTATTCCCTCACTGGGAAATCTTCCATAAAAATAAAAAAAGAGAACAAAATTTATGTCACATGTTATAAAATCACTCCCCAAGTATATGCCAATTTAAACTCATTAAAAAAAGATTACAGAATGATATTATGCAGAACTCAAGTTTAGAGAGTCAGTATAGGCACAGCCCCACTTTCACTCATGCCATCTACGCTAATGTACATCGATCTATCTGCATTTCCAAGTGTATCAAAATCAGGTCCCACTTGGCCAAGCATCCTGGTTCTCTCCCAGTCTCTGAACAGCAAGCAAGAGGTCATCCAAAGCTGAGAGGACTGTTTGATTTCCAGTGTTTGTGAGGACAGCCCTGGCTTCCACTAAAAGCCGAGAAAGTCTTAGAAAGTAAGAAAAAATAATAAATATATATATCATAATCCTCTAATATTAGAATACATGTAAATAAATCTCATTTGAATTGAATTCCACTTCAGTAATTCACATGTATATAAGATTTGAAGTTTAAATTCATTCGGTTCTATTGGTTCTTGAATTTAGTGAATGAAGAGTGAGAATGCACTGCATATAGTTCTCATCAAACCACAATAACTTTTTTAAAATCTTAATAATCAAATTATGCAAACATTCTAAAAATTTGAATTCCCATTCTAGGTTTAAGAACGATGAAGAATGAATGTACTCACATAGAGTCATCAAAATTCCCCACTTGGCCTGGTTCCTCTCCTGAAGTTGGGTGGTGGAAACATGGGTTGTTGATGTTGCAGATAATGCCCTGAACCCATGTCAAAGTGCCAGCAGAGGGGAGAGCCTTGTTGGGAAAGTGACCTAAAAAATGAAATTGATTTTATAAATAAGTATCCTCAACACAGGTGGAACGTGGTGCATCATATGTCATGGGGCTTCATATACATGTTGCATGATAAAACTTTAAAATTTATACTGGAATAACAGTCATTGCGGCAATTTGAAGGATTTAAAGATTTACAATATTTCGAAGACTTTTGAGACAGTGGGCTTACCAAAAAAACAACACTGCCATGAAACTTAACAAAACAATGGAACAGCCCAAACATGGCACCCTGAACTTCTGTGGTTGCAGCTAATCAGCTTAATTCATTTGGCCGCCATATCAGTGTTGCTGGAATGCACTAACAGTAAGCTGAGGGAATAGCGTGTGGAGACTGTGGTTCTCACGCAGGGTCACTTACACTGGCTCTGTTTGTAAGGAGGGTGAGATTTACGTACAGAGATGAGAATAAAGAAAAGGAAAAGTGGCCAAAGCAGCTCACTGATCAACTGGATCTGTGAAGACAGGTTTGGTTGATTACAGCACTCAGTTTAACACATTGAAATAATTTGATTATGGATGGGACTTCAATCATGGGGACCTTACCTTGTTCCTCCTGCGGTAGTTGAAGTTCTTCCACAGAAGGAGGTAGAGTTGAGTTCCTATGGCCATCGTGAGACCCAGAGATCTAAAAGGCCATTGCTATTAAAATAAAAAAGATGTTGGTGTCAGTTCTAGAGGTTGAAATCATATCAAACTCCATGCCACCATTAACAAACACAAACCACACTAAAACTCAAGTGAAACAATGAAAAAGCTGTGAAAGGTTGAAGGACTTGATCTGCCCAGATCTACCTGTCACTAGCTGATCTCCGAATCCTCATTATGATAATTAGCTTAGAAGATTAAAGCCAAAAAATCTCCTCCGATCAGAGCATGATAGAAATAGATATTTAGTACACAGAACGCTGCTCTAGAAACTTTGTAATAGGCTATTTCACAAATCAGAACAAGTCTCATAATTCTGCCAAGATTTCACACTGTGTAAAACTAACTGCAGAGTGTTCTGCTGGTAAAAACAGTGTATAGCCTTAGAACACTGAAAAAGAATCTTTAAAATACATAAAATAATAATAATAAATTCTTAAAAGTGATCCGAAGAATAATTTGATGTACTTAATTAATTCAAATTTTAAATTCAATAAAAATTACATTTTATTTTTTGATGGTAATAATGAACATACGGTGTAGCAAAACACTATTAAGACATTGGGGGAAAAATTAATTTATAATTGATCTGCAGAAAAATTATACTAATTTGATCAATTAAACTATAAATTCAATATACCATGAGAATTTAGTTGATTTAGATGATAGCTAATAATACTGGGCATACGATGTAGCTAAATACCACTAAGACATTGAAATTTAGTGAGAAGAGGAAAAAAATAAAACATATTATTTGATCAAATATATAAATAAGACATTTAGACAACAAAGCAGTGACTCACTGTCACCGTGATTCTGAAACTGCCTTGCCCTAGTGACGTTAGGGAAGTGCGGGCTAAACTGGTTAGCACTCAAGATACATGTAAACAAACAATCATTTCATATATTTAACGCCATTTTTCATCGCTACAAGCACCTCGTAAACGTCAGTTGCACGTAAAAAGGAGAAAAAGACGTTTATTTACCTGTGCAATATGAGAGGAGAGCAGGAGAATTCTTAACTCATCACTTGCGTTCTGCGGTTCCCATCTCTCCACTAGGAGTAAAAGCTTCGCCAGAGGCGGGGCTTGCACTGAATATTTTACCGTTCACCCAATCAGAGCCACTCGCCCACATTCTACTATCCAATCAGTTTAATACGACAGTAACGCACTTTAGGTCTACTGCATATTTATGGATATTTTACAAATGTATTTAATTAATATTAATATAATTAATTTATATTATAATTTATAATTATAATTCAGTGATTGCCTTCATAAAATTATTTAATTATTGATTCAATTTTATGTCTCTGGCCCACAATATCCACATCCTGATAATTCAGTAAACAACCAGTCAGTGACCAGACAGGGCCTCCTAAATCTTACATATAACAACCAGGTTGCACTGAACTTGAAATCAAGGCAATAGCTTTCTTGACACTTACTGGTAACATACTAGGCCATGAAGATAAAAGGACTATTACATTATTTTTTGAATATATTTTTTTTATTAAACATCAGATACAGCATCTATTAAAATAGTCCTAATATTTCTAAAAGCAGACACCTTGAGACAATTAAGGTCACTCATTTTTTACAGGCACTGAGGCTCAAGTTCTGAACACAGCATGCATGGCCTCAACTCTTCCAGCAAAGACAAAGTCACTGACAGCTGAATTACATAAATGTGTGAACAGTTTTTGAGTGGACTCATTTACATCGTCTACAGCAACTTTGTTTCAAAAGGGAACACATACACACAAACATATTTCCACAATTAACAATCTCCAAGGCACAGTGGCATACAAATATGCATGCTTTGAATTGCATTAGAGTTTACCTAGTGCATTATGTAGCTGACGTTCTGACAATTAAACTTGACTGCTGTAAGCAAATATCAAAATATAAAGTTGAGATCCAGGGTTTTAGCACTGGTTTGCATATGGATACTGAAGTGCAGAGTGTCAGTTAATACTCAAGATTGCACAAAACTATGTCTCTGAGTGGCTTAAAAAGTAGCACAAAATAATGAAGTTTCCTTTTATCTTTTTCACAGGAAGACAGGCTGCTCTTGTCCGGTTAAAAGACGATATGTGGATGTTGGCATGGTCTTCAAATGAATCTATAAAATAAAATATGATGATAATGATTCAAAGACAATATAAAAGAAGCAAACATCATTTAAATGTATTACAAATATACTTATATTCATGATGCATTCTTCTCATTTGTAAATGAATGAATCAAGTGTCTGTGAGGAGTGTGGTGTGTTCTCCCCGTGTCTGTGAGGGGTTCCTCCGGGTGCTCCGGTTTCCTCCCATGGTCTAAAAACACATGTTGGTAGGTGGATTGGCGACTCAAAAGTGTCTATGGGTGTGAGTGTGTGTGTGTCGCCCTGTGAAGGACTGATGTCCTGTCCACGGTGTGTTCCTGCCTTGCACCCAGTGATTCCAGGTAGGCTCCGGACCCACCATGACCCTGAACTGGATAAGCGTTTACAGACAATAAATGAATTATTGTAGGAATAATGAGTGTAAGATGGAATAAAGTGCACATACATTGTAACCGTTTTGTTGGAATATTGTTAATATTTAATAAAAGGGTGTAGAACATTTTTAATGAGATTTTTTACAACTTGTTACATTTATATTTGAGGTAAAAAGCAAACAAACCATTTTGGGACCCTTACCTCTCCAACTGCATTACTGAGGATTTGGATTATTTTTTCATGAGGTGTGGCTACTACACTCTGTCCATTAATCTCTATAATGCGATGACCAACCCGAATGCCACCTCTCTCAGCAATGCCCCCACGCAGTAAACTGCAAATCTAACCAGAATAGAAAGTTAAAATGCATCAGACATATAGTATACCAAGGTGTATGTAACAGGTAACTTTGTAACATACAATGCCATCCTCCACGCTGAAGCCCAGTTGATATTTGGGGTCTGGACGCTTAATGATGGCCATGGTGACTGGTGGGCAGTGAACTATGCTGAGTTTCACCTGAGACTGGTTCTTCAAGTCCTATTGAGAGAAAGAGATTAATTTAACAAAGGAGGAACAAGGATAACCACTACGAGTATTTTACAGGAACAAGAGGTAATTCAAACAATAATATAAAGATGAAAGAGGATTTTTCAAAACTGAACAGACTTTTACATTTGATTTAAATCAAGATGTAACCAATCATTGTGTAGTTTGATGTGATATTGTCCGTCCTGGAGTCGTATTTGCACAAACATATAACTTCAAATAAATATAGAAAAGACATTAAATATTTTAAAAATACTACCAAGGTTGAGGTTTGGCCTAAAACCCATGTAATTGTTTTAACAAAGAGATGCATGTAGAAAAAAAGGAAGTGGCTTGTACAGTAAGTTTGTTCTTACTCTGATTATGTTGTGGCAGGTAGTGATGGGCAAGCCCACCAGACTGGTTCCATTCACAGACATAATTCGGTCTCCAATGCTTAACTCTCCTGACCGCTCAGCAGGGCCTCCATGAAGCAGGTTGGCGACCACAACCGTGGGCAAGATGGAGCCCCAACCAGATTCTACCACTGCTAATCCCAGGATCTCTCCTACATGCTTGGCTATAAAAACCTTTACAGCAAAATGATGTAAAGAGAAGATATTTACTCCAGTGTATTCGATAACACAAATCAATCTCATTAAAATGTCTCATTCTGTTTATGATATTTCTGTTATTCTTTTGCTGAAATGCTGTTTCCCAAAGTGTAATGAATGTAAAATCAGTGGAAATAATTTACAAACACCATTTACAAAAAGGTAAAAAATTATCATTCATTATCTGTAAGCGCTGATCCAGTTCAGGGACGCGGTGGGTCCAGAGCCTACCTGGAATCATTGAGCACAAGGTGGGAATACACCCTGGAGGGGGCGCCAGTCTTTCACAGGGCAACACACACACTCGCACATTCACTCACACACACGAACACTTTTGAGTCGCCAATCCACCTACCAACGTGTGTTTTTGGACTGTGGGAGGAAACCGGAGCACCCGGAGGAAACCCATGCAGACACGGGGAGAACACACCACACTCCTCACAGACAGTCACCCGGAGGAAACCCACACAGACACGGGGAGAACACACCACACTCCTCACAGACAGTCACCCGGAGTGGGAATCGAACCCACAACCTCCAGGCCCCTGGAGCTGTGTGACTGCAACACTACCTTCTGCACCACTGCGCCGTCCACATTGAAATTCAGTATTAAGTTAAATATAGTACAAAGACAACATTTTAAATGTTGAAACTGAGAAAGTTTTTTCTTAATATTTTCCCATTTTAAATTTGATGCCAGCAAAGCATTTTTTAAAAGTTGGGGTGCGTTTTTATTAGTGTACTGCATCACAGTAATATGAGCCTGGGCCTAGAGAAGGTGGAAGCATACTGGATCCTGTTTATTTATAGTTTCTTTGTATTTGTGTGTTTTAACTTGCATTTGTGGATGCAGCTACCAACTGTGTTCACTGTGTTTTTTAAAATTATTTCACCATTTGCCAATGCTATCTTTTACAGTGACCACCTCTCGATCTTTTCTTCTGGAAGGTCCAGCCACTCTGAGATGTTCTTTTAAACCAAAACATGTCACTAACCTGTTGTCAAATAACCAATATTTTTACAGCATTACACAACTTTACCAGTCTTTTGTCCTCCCTTTACCAAATTTTTGGAGCATGCTGCTGGCGACAATCAGAAGGGGCATACATTTTTCAAAAAATAATAACATTGCAACAAGTAAAATATTGGCTTTGTACTATTTTTAAAAGATTTGCACATCTTCGCATTGTATTTTTTTTAATTTATACTTTGCCCAGCATCCCACCATTTCTGGAAACGGTGTGTAATAAAACTTTAAGCTGACATTTTTATTAGTTTTAGTGGCATACTTTTAGGTCTTTAATAGATCCTATAAATGTATCAAGTCTCTGTCATAAACAAGTCAAAAACAATGATTTATTAGCAGATATATGACTAATCAAGATACAAAAAAGGTGTCATTCCTTACCTCTCTGATGTTTTCAGACTGTGAGAAGTGGACCAGGTCTCCATTATATAGTTCCTGTGTGCCGAGGAAATCACTGTAATCCCCTGGCCGTAGTGTCTCTGGCTTAATTCCATTTTCTTGCAGAAACTGTTGATATGCAACTCCAAAGGCCTGTCCAATTGCTTGAGCTATAACCTGTGCCTGTGGCAGACAAGAGCATGCAGTAATTTACTAAGGTTTACTGTTACAGAGTCTGGCTTTGTTCTTAGATACAGACCTCACAAAAATCATCAAACAATCTCAGAGGTACCTCTGCTGACTGAGGAGAGAAATTTGAAAACTCACATCATCAGAGGAGAACACATGGCAGATCATCCAGCATTTCTTGGGTGATGCTGAAGAGCTGGCTGCTGCATCTGAAGGCTTATGACCTGCTGGCTTCCTGCGTGCCATCAAGACCACAACATTACCAATATCAGCTATATAGGAGATCATCTGCAGAGAATGGTCCATCATAGCCTCCTAAAGACAAGAAGATTCCAATAAACTGAACTGATTGACTGTAATCAGACAAGCAAATCAGGAACATAAGAATGTAACGACTAATTATGACGGCTAACATCTGTCACAAACCTGTGTCTCAGCACTCAACACTTTAATTCTTTGAGTTGAGATAAAGAGGTCCACCTCAGTCATTGGCTGAGACTCTCCTTCAGGTGCCTGGTTTTAGTAAACATAATAAAGTCTCACTTGTGATGACATTACAGAATTTAAATTGTTCATGTACTATTAAGGTAAACTGTACTAACATAATAAACAACTATATTAAATATTGCTTGCATACATTCTTTCTGTTTTTATACATGAGACAACACAGCAGAAGCAAGGAAAATGCTGCATTGAAGTACTGAAGCAAAAAATTAATATTAAGTACTTTCAGATTCCCAGAATGCATGTTTACCTTGATGCGGTCTACAGCTTCTTGGGCCTGAGCCATGCGAGCATTGGTGGAAGGGTTCCTATCTGACTGCAGCTGAGTGGAGCCCAGGTATTTTGCTCCAAATATGACTCCATCCAGAAGATCTTCAGGATCACAAGGACCAGGCACTATCAAAAACAAAAGGCAATGTTTATTACTTGATTACTGAAATAGGCACTGAATAATTCCTACCAGAAAAGGTGTTATAATCTGTAATAAATTTAACAATTTGATATATACAGAACGTTTGTGTAATTCTACCAAATTAGAACAGATAATCCAAATTACTACAGATAATTCAGACTGAAACATGTACAGTGCTGTACAAAACTAAGGGATTGCTCTTAAAAGTAAAAAAAGCGTATCTTTTTTTTGTTTCTGTAAAAGAGCAAAACAATTTATAGATACAGTCAACAAGCAAAAATAGGTACTGTCTTGGTCAGCCTCGACGCTGAAAAGGCCTTTGACAGAGTGAGCTGGCCCTTTCTGTTCGCAGTTATGGAGAGGATGGGCTTCAGTAGCCAATTCATAAGGAATATACAAGCCCTCTACAAGGAACCAACAGCTAGATTAAAGATTAATGGCACTCTCTCATCTAGGTTCAGACACTACAGGGGTACTAAGCAAGGATGCTGCTTAAGCCCCTCACTTTTTGTCTTGTTTATCGAACCATTGGCCCAAGAAATTAGGCAAAATAATGATATTAAAGGAATAACGATAGCACAACAAGAACATAAAATAGAATTATTTGCAGACGATGTTATCACATATATCCAAAATCCAGACTCATCCCTTCCTAAGCTCTTTACAATCCTAAATTATTTCGGACAGAAATCCGGTTACAAACTTAATATCATGAAAACACAGGTACTTTGTATCAACTATACTCCAAATAGATTAATAAAAAAAAAGTACAAATTAAAATCGGACTTGGAAGCATTAAAATATTTAGGAGTTAAAATTGTAAAAGACTTGAATAAACTTTTCACGGCAAATTACACAAACATCAACGGCAATCTAAAAAGAGATCTTGTACAATGGTCATCCATCCCTATGGATTTTATCTTCAGAATCGAAGTGATTAAAATGAATGTACTCCCCAGATTGTTATACCCGTTTATCTCTCTACCAGTCAGAATCCCAGAATCCCAGTTCACAGCCTGGGACAGACAAATATCGAGGTTTATCTGGGCAGGCAAGAGGCCCGGGATCAAATTCAAGACATTGCAGTTGGGGAAAGAACAGGGAGGACTTTCTCTACTCAATTTTACTCCGCCCAATTGAGATATATTATATGTTGGTGTTCTTCAGTCTGTACTGCTAAATGGAAAGAATTGGCTCAGATACCAGGGGGATGATAACTTTACCGTAGTAGAAACATTAACAATATGGGCGGAAATAGTAAAGAGATATAAGCTCGAGGGAGACTGCCGATTACTGCTGTGGCCTTCATACACCAGTACTTTCAGACCAGGAAGCACTGACCAGACTTTCAGCAGGTGGACAGAAAGAGGCATAACAGCAATAGGTACTTTGACTGAGGCAAATACTTTTAAGTCATTTGAAAAGGTTAAAAAAGAATTCAAAATAGAAAATAAAGACTTGTTTGATTTGATTTGATTAAAGATTTGATGTGTAAAACACAACTCAGCTCCACCAGCTCCAGAAGCTGGAGAGGATTTGGATGGAAGAATTTATTAAGATATTTCATTACACCATATATTAAAAGTAAACAAATCAAAGTAAATCAACCTTGCTGGAGAGAATGTGATCACATGAATCCCAATCACCTACATGTCTTATGGTCATGTGAGAAATTACAACCATTTTGGTCAAAGGTGGTGAGGATAATAGACGGAGTCCTCAATTATAAGGTTCCAAGAGACCCAAGGGTTTTATACCTTGGACTGACCCTAGAGGATGTGATTCGAAAAGAGGACGTCTACATCTTTAAAATAATGATTGTGGCTGTGAAGAAAGTTATTACAAAGAACTGGATGAAAAAAGAGCCACCAAAAGTAAAATACTGGATGGAAATAATGGAAGAGATCTATAAAATGGAGAAACTGACATTCGGCTCAAACTGCGGCTCAAAATTAACACCGTTGAATGTAACTGGCGGAAATGGACACTATATAACAACCCAAATGCAACAGGTTTATATTTGAGAACTGTCACCCCAATGTTCAAGTTTTTTTTTTGTTTGTTTTTTTTGTGTGTAATTATTGTTTTTGATTACGTTCTACTCATGTTTCTTTTTCCTTGAAAAATGATGCAAAGCACTAAATAAAAAGTAAAAAAAAAAAAAAAAAGCAAAACAATTTAATAAAATATGCAGTTTTGAGCATTTAGTGTCTTGTCCTTATCCAAGTATTTTAATACACTGATTGATGTTACGTTCTTTGGTCCTGAGGTGACCATGCCATTTTTCTGAGAAGCCATTCTTCTGACCAGAAGCTACACACTGCTACACACACACTTTTTGTCAGTTCCCTTTTCTCCATAAGGGATTCTTGACATCGTTGTGGTCTCTGATGTTTACATGGTTTTGTACATGTCAGCATTACAAGAGAAGTGAAATTCTCAGCAACAACTTGATTATATTTGTACACCACCAGGAAAAAGCCTATCTAACTTAATTGTTAGGTAAGAAGTTGTTTTCCAAATAATTAATTTGTTTTCTTACCATCTTTATAAGAAGGCTGAGTTTCAGAAACCTCAACATCCTGTAAAATAAAACAGAATAAGATTTTATAAAAATGTTAAGAAAGCTCACATAATAACTTGCTAATTAACAGTGGTTTTAACTGGGTGTGTTCACTTACCACATCAGCACTATGGGAGGGCACCTCGTCTGAGGACACACCTTTGGACTGCTGCCAGTCTTCCAAGACCTTGTCCTCTGAGTAGCCTGAGACCATAAACCTGTCAAGGAAAGGATTGTGCCAGGTATCTTGGCCATAAGAAACACAGACCACTTCATCAGCCTCACCACTCTGTGTAGTGTACCGTGTACAAGTGTCTGTAAGCTGTGGCATATGCTCATTGTGGCCTTCAGTATTTTGAGGTTGGTAAACTGCATGAGGTTCAGTTGGTTCTCGTCCCTCCAGCAGCTCTAGGAGATCTCTCTGATGACTTTCTGTGAATAGCAGTCCAGAGGCTATCCCATCAGAGCAAGACTGGTAAGTGCCAACATCTGGCTCCTGGCATGGGGAGGAATGACTGTGATTTACAGCATCAGGGCTAGATGCCTGCTGATTTGATTCTGTTTGTAGAGCAGTATCTGTAGGAGAAGGTGTTGGGTGAAAAAGATGAAGCTGATTGAGTAATGTTTGAATGTGGGAGTGGTCCAAATCTTGACACTTATGCTCCTCTTCTGCCTTCTCCTCCTTTTTCTCCAGAATTTCAGGCTCATTCACTTCCTGATTTGTAAGATCTTCAAATTCCGTTGGTGTTTCCGTTGGTGTAAACCTTGTGTTCTGAGCTCCATAATCACTTAGTTCCTCTAATGGTACATCCATTGAGTCAGTATGAAAAGATCCAGGTTCATTCATATCCTGAAGTGAACATTCACTAGAAGAGTCAGACTTCCAGTCCAGTGGAGGGGGCTCTATTAAGTTGAAGGAGTCAAGATCCTCCAGCAGAGGCCTTGTAAGATTGTTCCCTGTTTCAGCCTGTGTGGATGCATGATGATTTAATTTCCCTCTGGCATCAGTGGCAATATCTTTTACCTCCTCTGTGACCTTAGTTGAGGCACAGGTTATTGCTGTCCCTTCAGCTAAGTTTGTTCTCTGAGGAATGAGTTTTGAAATTTCCAGCAGCTCATCTTCACAGGAGGTGACCTCTTCATTTCTGACAATGTCTGCCAGCTTCTCCATTCCAGGCTGATAAATTGTGATTGAGAAGAAAAACAAAGCCAAACGTCCTCTTTCTAAACCTCATAGGTCACTCATTTTCTCCCAGAGATCTCTAGACCTACGAACAAGGAAAGATTAAGTTATTAATTGATTTTTCGTTCATTTATTTTCTGTAAAATCTTTCTCCAGTTCAGGTTTGTGGTAGGAGTCTGGAGTTTACCCAGAATCACTGGGCACAAGGAATAAACAGACCCAGACAGGCACCAGTCCAATACACTCCAACTCTCACACCTATGGACACTTTTCAATCTGTCCAGGGCTGGGATTCCCAAAAGCATCTTGAAACAAAGAAGATTTTCAAGTGGTGGGGTGAGCATCACACTGAACACTCTCTGTCCTTGTTAAGATTATCTTAAAACTAAGATGATTTTGGGCCTGTGTGAGGAAACTGGAGCACATGGAGGAAACCCACACAGACACAAGGAGAACAAACCATACTCCTCAGACAGTGACCTGAATTTGGGTTTGAACCCATAACCCCAGGACTGTGGAGCTGTGTGACAGCAACACTACATGTTGTGCCACCGTGTGCCCTCCAAGATGAGGTTATGATTAAAGTAAATACATGTGTGTATGACAAATGTCTTAAACAACTGTGGATTAAGAACTATCTCATGCAAAGAAAATGGCAAAGTGTATTCCACTGTTTTGTCTTACACATGAGTGAATTCATGATCTACAAGCATGTCATGGCAACTGGAGGTATTAAGACTTACTACTTAACAGTCTGGAGTCGTAATATCTTTTACAAACATAGTGTGATAGATTACATCCAAAGCAGCAGAGTAAGCACTGCATAAAAAAGAAAAACAAACAAACAAACAAGACCCTTCTTGTCCATGTAGCTGTTATAATTATAATGCTATGTTATAAATAATGACCCCCCCCCCTCTACCCCCCACTGCACAGTGTCTTCCATTAAACTATTCTATATCTATTCGATTATATTGTATCTTATTACAGGCAGTGGATTTTCGTTCAAACTGCAGTAACACTAAAGCAGAGTGACATTTGACAGTTGAAAACCAGAGAGTGAATTTGTACAAGGTTTTAATTTAAGGTTTGATATCGTCATTAAAATGTAGTAATCATGAAAGAAATGAAAGAAAAACAGTTACCTGACTGTACGTCATCAAACGAACTGCAAGTTTCAACCGGTGAAAGAAAGTTGACGTGGATCATTTCAAGCTCCCATTAATTTGATTCCATTGTATCCTGTAAATGTTAAAAAAACCCAATATCATGCTCTAGGCTGAGTGGGGAGCTTCAGTGTATCACATTAATGTAAAGAAATAAAGTCCGTACTCTCACAATAGTTCAGCTCCATTTCCAAACCCTACTCAGCCATGAGATTCCAACGCGCATGCGCAAACAGCGAAGTCGTGACTAATCGATTGCATAATCTATAAAAGTATAATTTAATTTTCCATTATTTCTCGTAATATGAAATAGCTTCCCTAAGTTATTACTTACTATCTAATACATAATATTCTTTTCTTTCACATTATTATGATGCCAAGTCATTATAATAAGATAGTTAGTCATGAGATATTATTTTGAAAGAAATATTTGCATTGATACTCAGACTATATACATGTTTTTTTCAGGTGGCAAAAATACAGGCTTCCTAATCAGTCTCCACTTTCAAGATGCACTACTACATATT
Organism: Hoplias malabaricus; assembly: GCF_029633855.1. NCBI lineage: Eukaryota > Metazoa > Chordata > Actinopteri > Characiformes > Erythrinidae > Hoplias > Hoplias malabaricus. The sequence goes on along the minus strand of NC_089815.1, from coordinate 23,893,472 downwards.
CACTGTGTTTTCTCCATTTCTAAACTATTAATTATCCAACTCCGGGTGACTGTGAGGAGTTGGTGTGTTCTCCCCGTGTCCGCGTGGGTTTCCTCCGTGTGACTGTCTGCGAGGAGTGTGGTGTGTTTTCCCTGTGTCTGCGTGGGTTTCCTCCGTGTGACTGTCTGCGAGGAGTGTGGTGTGTTTTCCCTGTGTCTGCGTGAGTTTCCTCCGGATGCTCCGGTTTCCTCCCACAGTCCAAAAACACACGTTGGTAGGTGAACTGGCAACTCAAAAGTGTCCGTAGGTGTGAATGTGTGTGTCTGTGTTGCCCTCTGAAGGACTGACCACCTCCAGGGTGTATTCCAATCCACTGATTCCTGGTAGGCTCTGGACCCACCACGACCCTGAACTGGATAAGCGCTTACAGATAATGAATAAATGAATTAATAATTATCCAACTAGGTTAAGTTATTATTATTACATGTTACATGTTCTGAAAAAACCTGCCCATCAATAAGAAATAAAAACTATAATGCCCAGAATGTCAATAAGAAAATAATGTATTTAATTATTTGTAGTGAAATCTATACATTGTCACATATAGCAACGTAAACTTCAATCAGCATAGTCATATACTGACTTAAGTTATTTCATACAATTGTTCAGTGTAAACCATTACATCACATTATAAAACATAAAATACCAATCTTGGTCATTAAACCTGGCAATGTGCGTTATCAAGGGTAAACATGCTCATTCAGAAATTATGTAACAGTGAATGATCCAAACACATATTACAATATATTTATATTAAGCCTAAAATTTAGGATTAAATTATTCATTCCAGTGCACAATGCAAATATAACCTGTTACAGTGTTATTAATTGTAGAATTTGTAGCAATTTAATATTTTTTTTTTGCCTTCACATCATTGTGTGTCTAATTTACTATGGTTAAGAACAAATTATAAAACTTTTGCAAAGTGCTGGTTAAATTCAAATATTTATTTGTTGGTTGAATGCATTTGGAAAGAATTCTGTACACTCCATTTCTTTAAAATAATTGAGAACAATATATTATAAAAATTATGACTATACTATGAAACTTGCAACAACGTATGTGAAAGGCAATCCATAAAATTTTCTTTTTTATTTTGTGTCTAAATTATGCAACTGATGCACTTTCCTTTTAAGTGTTACAATTATTTACTGTGTGTATTTTTCACACAAGAATAAGTGGTCTCTGGACATTCATGAGGCTACTTCAAAGACTATTTTTACATAGCGATAGTGTTGAGGAAATGTAAAGCTTGCTGCCATAATGCAAATGCTTTGAAATAATTACGTTATATATGACATCTTTGACAATCATTCTGCTGCCCACAGTCCATCATCTCAAACACTGACACTTTGGTCACTGGAGCACATCTGCAGCATTCCGATCAAAGATGAAAAGGTCCCCATTAGTCCCACCAGCCAATTGGGGAAGCGGCCAGCCCAAAGAAATCCAGGTGGCATCCAGTGAACAGCATTGCTCAGATCAGCCAGACTACTGAGAACATTTAGAACCTCTTCACAAATCTTCCTCTGAATGTCAACAGTGACAATAACTGCCTCATCCCTAAAATACAACCAAACTATTTCAGCAACCATCTCATTCATAATCAATTTGAATGAAATTATTAATTCAGTAAATTTTGAATAATCAGACATCGTCCTCATAAAGATTTACTCACCTTTCACCTACTTGACCAGCCCGTCTATATTTCTGTGCTTTCCTCCTTAATTTCAGAATAATTCTGAGAGATCTAAAACCATTTAATGTTTAAAAATATCATCAAACAATTTTGAAATAATGCTCAAATCTAAATTACAGAAATCCTGTTTTGATAAATGGTTTGTAAATGTTGCAAATGTTTAGTAAATATTTTTATATTGATATCCTCATTCAACAATTAAAGCAGTAGAATAGACAACTTTAGATGAATTTCTAAGATGTTTTCCAAAAGGAAATCTAAAGCATCTGGTCAGTGTTCAGTTCTGCTGTATTTTACCTGAGAGTACCCATAAGTAAGGACAGGCCCCAAAGGGCTGTGCAAAGCGTCCACCATTTAGCAGACTTGACTTTAATGAGCTCAGCATCAGCTGCCCAGGCGATGTGCTCACAGGGGTAATACAGCTGGTCAGCAAAGTTAATCAGAACAGACATCCATCGTAACACTTTGTCCTGCTCCTGTAAAATGAAACATATATTTTGTAATTATCATTAGGTTTTATATTAATTTATTGATGGTAATTACTATGAAATTAAGTTGTGAAACTAAGGAATTAAAGTGTGGGCAAATTGACGTTTAAGGTTATGGGCACAGTCAGAATAACATATAGAATGTCAATTAAAGACAAGAGAATCAACAAAGCATTTACAATGGATCATCAAAATAGTGTTATTAATTATATTTGACCATATTTTAATAACTGTACCTTACCGTGGCCCCGAGTCCATAGCTTTGTGAGTAAGCGGCCATAGAAAGGTCATCAAACAGCCGCAGCACTGTCCGGCAATGGCTCAGCTGAGCCGAGAACAGCAGCAGACTCTTGCCAAGCTGAGAGGAGTCACCAGTCTTTTGTGACATAAGTCCACCCACCAGTTGGGATCCATAGCAAAGTGTCCTCACCTAAAGCCATCACCAAAAACAGAGACATATTTCCAGTCAGATTTAAAAGTAAAGGGACTAATTCAACTGTCCTGTGTGGTGTTTAGCTTTTTACCTCATGCACAGACCTATGAATATACAATTAGTTCCTCCCTCTATTTCCATCTACAGGTCTGCCACTTGCCTGCAACTTGAAAGCTCCGCCCCAAAAGTGGAAGGGGGTTGGTTCCTTAGGTTTATGATGTAAGAAATCTTGGCTGTCTGAATTCATCTGTGTGTGAGGACGCTAAACCTACAAGAACTGACATGATGTTGACTGCTTATTTAACCCATGATACATTTATGAAACATACAAAGAAACACCACATTGACATGTTAATCATATAAAACACCTGATTATCAGTGGGGTGGGGGGTGTATGTGAGAAATTAAGAAAATAAATTCCAAAAGTTCCAAATTGTCCACTCAAAATATGCGTTTCTTTGCCCTTTGACCCCAAAACAACGTGTGATTCCTGTATTATATAGATCGGCAGTTTTTGCCACTTTTAATAATGTAATAATATGTTAGCCATTTATCTGCCGAATGCTAAGACTCTGCAGGATATTCTATAACAAACATTGGGACACCAACCCTCTTTAAACACTCACCACTTTGTCTCTCCCTCTGTAAGACTCCAGTAAATTCACCACTGACTTTAGTGAGCTCTCCATGTCTGGACAGTGGGCTACTCCTCGTTTATTACTGATCAATAAACACAGCAAACATGAGCTACCTGCTCTTCCTGAATAGAATGAGAAAGAATAGACTGTTTATCAAAGGCTAATTCAGACGGGTTCCTTGAGTTTACCTCGACTTCAACCACACAAACTGCTTGAGAAGAAGTGAGTACATTACGGTAAAAGAGAGAGAGAGAGAGAGAGAGAGAGAAAGAGAGAGAGAAAGAGAGTCTGTATGTTGGGGAACAACTGATTTCAAAATAAAAGCCACAAGTCGCTGGCAGAACGTATGTCAAATTAATGAAATTTATCAGTTAGTTTAAACTGATCAAAATTCAAAATTAAATTAAATGAATGATGATAAAAAGTAATTATTTAAATAAATAAATCTATCCATGAGTTGCAGGCGATGCCTCTAGTCTCCTTATTGAAGACACAAATATATTTGTAGTATTTAAACTAAAACTAATTGTATTATTTTAAAAATATAAATTACTGCACCCACTTTGTGAGTGTGTTTCACTGCCACACGGTTAAAGCGGACACATTTCTTTAATGACAAATAATTGCACATTATTAAAATCGCACATTATTTGAAACTATACTAATAATTTAATTGAAGGGGGGAAACCGTGTATTTATACTTGAATATCATTTATGTATTTGTTTACATTATTCAATCATCCGTTTTTATTTTTTAACAACGGATAATAATCTGTTATTGGCTTTTGTTCTGGCTTTTGTTTTGAAATCGGCCTCACAAAACACACACACACACACACACACACACTCTCTCTCTTACCGTAATGTTTAGTATGCTCTTCTTCTCATACAGCGTGCGGCTAAGTTCAGGAAAATCTAGACCCAGACCAAAGCAATCTATTACCTATGCTACTTGAAAAGGCTCATCTCTCAGTCGAAACGTAACAGAAGTAAATATCGATTTATATATAATTAGGCTTACAGATATCCAAAGTTATATATATATATGGGCTTCTCAGTATGTAAATGAGGGTTGGCTTCTTATTGTTTCCGGTCCACAAAATCTAGTGCCTGCAGGGGGCATTGTAACTCTTTAAACAAGTTTACTTTAAATGTAAACGGGGACTCAAAGCAAATCCACAAATGTTTTCCTTTAAACCAAGCAGAAGCCACACAGTACTGAAAGCCAAGATCTATCGATTAGATCAACTGATTAAAAGCAGGTGTTGCTACTGCTTTTTGGAAAGAAACCCTGCACCCACATCTGCCCTCTGTGGATTTGGTTTGACACCCCCTGCTCCAATATTTTTAATTGTTAATGTGTATTTGTGATTTTTTTCAGTAGCAATGAGTGTCATGTCTGACCATTTCCACTTTCAAACTGCAGTATTCTAGATGGCCAGTGTTTCTTACATCACAAACCTTGAGAACCAATCGTATCAGCGGAGCTTTCATGCTGCATGCGTTTTACATTTTATGGAGGACTTTAAAAAATAAATAAACGTGTTTAAAAGTGTGTTTCTTTTTTCTGTGCTTAGATTATTATTTTTTATTATTATTGTTTTTAAAATTTAAATAAAAACCCAAAACAATCTTTTTTTCCACATTGGCTGATTGATTTAACTGGAGATTGCTGTGTGAACTGGGCTTTTTTCTGTTTTATATTTTTGAAATATTTTCAATCTTTGTACACAGGAGGCCAGGAGTGTGTGTGTGTGTGTGTGTGGGTGTGTGTTTGTAGGTTTATATAACAAGTTCATTGTGACCAATGAAAGGTGAAGAATAATTTTTAATGTTTACTGAAATGGCCAGAATTATACACTGGAGTGATGGAGACCCTCTTGTCAGTGTGAAGAGTATAATTTAATTTAATCTTGCATAATATCTTCAGAAATATTTTTAAATGGCTGGTCTGATTTAGTGAATCCAAAGTGGTGTAGTGTAATGGATAACAGTAGAGCAGACTTGTCTGTAAGAGAACTACATTTCAAGTCATTTTAGATGAGTGTCTGCCAAATGCATGAATATAAAATAAATCCCATAAATTTTAGTGATCTTAATAAGAATAAAGGTATATGCTTAATTTGTGAAATCTCTTGTATATTGAGTATTAAATACAATATTAAATACAAATACAATACACAGTTTTTTGACATTAGTAATAGGTCAGCTAATGCTCACAATCTAATATGAAACTAGAAGCAGAAATAATTAGGCAGAAATTCATCACTGTTATTTAAAAAAATGTGCATTATTTATTTAATATACAACGTTTTAAATGTCCAGATGCTGTCCATTATTTTTGTCATTTCTGTCCTCAGGAATTCATAGTATTTCAGCAGGAAATGAATGATGTCTCAGTATAAGACAGTGGCTATTTCTTCTTTGTTTATGTCCAATTTCTGCTTTGCCTATTAGGGTCTCAAAGGTCCAGATGTGCTGCCATCATTGTCATAAACATCTGAGAAAAGAAGAAAATAAAAAGACAATTAAAAAGCGTCAGACCATTCACATGCATTATAAAACTCAAACTAAATCCAGCCATTAAATGGAGATTGATATCCCTGGATTGATGAAGTGATGACAACTCTAAATTTGAATTCATACCTGTCAAGTTGTCAATGTCATCATATATTTCACTTTCCCTGAAACAAAGAAAATCAGCATTTAACTGGATTTATGTAAAATATACATTGAAAGTATATAAAAAAAACTGAAAAAGATTAAAAAGTATAATGATAATCACAGCTCCTTTAGCAGACAACTGTTACACCCACAGTGTAGGAAGGAGAGATACCGAAGGTCATTCATACCTACTGATGTTAGATTATACAACACTTACAATATGTAATATATACTATTATCTTGCATATATTTTTTGCACTATCTGTCTTTGCACTACCAGTATTACTACCTCTGCCCTTTTCCCAACAATGCGAATATTCATGTGCAATAACTTCTCATGTGCAACCATCTGTATGGTTGTATGGGTTATATGTTTTGTGAGTATGTAAATTTAAGTCTTTTCCTCGACTGTTTTTATTGCGTTACTGTCTTTTTTCCCCCACTTCTTGTCCAATGCCTAAGAGTGTGTGCTGCTGTAACAAGTGAATTTCCCCGATGTGGGATCAATAAAGTTAAGTCAAGTCAAGAAAATGAAACCTACGCATGGAGAAGGTAACTTCTGGGCACATATCCATCTGAAAGGATCACAAATAATTAGCATAATTAAACAGTTAACAAGCAAAAACATAGGCATATGTTCACACATTTTCACATGAATGACCTTATTTATATTTCTTATCAAAGTTTTATTGAAATATGCATTTCAATCATATGCAAATCATTGTCATAACTAAAATCTCATTTTGGAGTATTTCTATTGGTCCATTTGTAATGCCAAGTTCCCAAAATATAAAGGGGCAACAGGCATTTTCAAAGTGTAAAATCAAAGGAAATTATAAGAAAAAATGCTTAATAATTTATTCAAAATCAATGACAATATATTTATAATTTTAATATTTCATAAATGTCACGCCTAAAATGTCCTAAATAGCACAGAAGTAAGCCATGAAACATGTTGCCGTGTTTCTCACAAGAGTGTGAATGACATACATTTGCCCTGATCATTGCGGCAGAGCACTTTCTTCTCACTGGTCTCCTGAATAACCTCCAAAATCTCCCCCCGCGTCACATTCAAGTCCTTTCCTCCACACTTCTTTATATTAGCATTTGGGTCCACCATCATGCAGCAAAGAACCTTGATGGGCCCTTCAAACTGTCATCACCAAAAACACAATTTACACATTTTTAACAATGTTCTGGCTTTGAAATCATCTGCTTCAAAAACAGATCTTTAAACAAACGTATTTAAGAAAAATCTCTTTAAAAATAAAAGGACCAATGTATGGGAGAAAATGCACCGTAAATAAATGTACCTTAAACTTTTTCCTAAACTCCTTTTCCTCCTTCTCCAACTTCTTACTCTTTTTGGGATCATGGCTAAGAGAATGGTTAGAAGGATATGAACAGATAAATATGCATGCTAACTTTATGCTGGTATAATGACACCATTAACGTTACAGGCATAATAACGTTAGCACATCAAACAAAGCTTCATTCTCTGACATAACACCATAAAGTTAGGTATTAACAGACAGAGAGAGGAAAAAAGATATTTAGCTATAATTTAACCAGGAAGCTCTCACTGCACAGCAAGTTCAGAGGCTGTCCTTATTAAATGTAATGTAAATGTAGGATAAACATGAAAGCAGAGTGAGCTTGTGTTTGTACATGACCCTTATACGTCTACATGTTCTTTGCGAAAAAGTAAAAGGCCTTAATGTCTCACCGAATAAAAAAACACTTTAAACTGGGCTATTTTAACATAAAAAAACTTAAATCCCCATACATATTTGTGAATTATATATAACTTTTTAAAATAATTTTGGTTAAATCTGAGATTGTGTTATGCATTGAATAGTTTTCTAAATAAGTTGGGGAACATCAACTGAGCACAATTTAAGACGATAAATTTAAACATATATTTATGGTGTGTACCATATCTCAGGCGGGGGGAGGGGAAATTCATCCAGTATCTCTACATCATCATATACCTCTGAGAGAGAGAAAGGAAAAACAAACATCAAACTCATGCACTGAACGAGTACGTGAACATACAGTAATTTTCAAACCACTTACCACCGCCTCCAGTGAAACTGCTACAAACAGAAGAAAATGGAATACAACAATCAGTACACCAAAATGCGTTGTTGAATTAAATAGCTTCTTAATATCATTATCAAGAACAGAAGCCTACCTATTCAGGGGATCTGCGCCGACATCATCATAAACCTCTTCGTCTTCTTGAACTGGTGGAGGAAAGGAAAGAGGAGCGGCACAAAGCTTTCGTTTCACTGCTTCATAGTCGACATCAACACATCTGTTATTGATGTAACCATCTGCACAATTAAGTGAAAAAACACAGAGCTAAAAAGAATGTTAAACTACACCTATTGCACTATCAGTAAAAGTTTTGGGAAAGACTCCAAGCTTTCCATAAGCCCAAATGTGTCACAAGTTTAAAATAGTAAACCGCCCTGGGAAAGAGCATAAGGCAAATACTGTTAATATAATTTTAATTTGCATCCTACTTTTGCAGGTCTCAGATCAAGAGAATATTACTGTAACAGAGTCACTGAGGCTAACACTTTGGGGTCTATGAATGCGCCCATGTTGTAATTTGATGATTACTAATGGTTTAATTGATGTTTTTGTGATAATACAGTGCAAAAACATGGTCCAAACATTTGAATCTCATCACAAGATTTTTAGTGACTCACATCTGGAGTTTTGAGGCCATAAAAAGTAAAAAAAAAATGTCATCTGTCAATCACCATATTGTCGGTGTCCAAAAAAAAAAAACATGTATCTCCAAAACAGTAATTTTATAGCAGAAGGAAAAAACCTTAACTTTCTATGCAAATCAATGTGAATAGATTATATCCCACATAATTCTGGAGCATTACTATTGGTTCGTTCACCATGACAGCTGCTGTGTTCAATTGATGTAGTAATCTACAAATGCACAAAAATGGAAATACATGTTTTTCTGTGGATAAGGATGATATGTAACTGGTGGAGTGTAAGTCTGTTACAATTTACACAGTGCTCCAGGTCAAATTACTGAGAGAATAAAATATTCAGAACCTTTTGATATGAAATATATAGAGTTAAAAGCAAGTTAAGATGATAGCAAAAAATTCAGAAAATGCCTCTAGACACCAGAGGTTAACCTCACATTCACCAATCATGTTTCGAGCAAGCCATTTCCCCTCAGGGTTGTTGCTAACTCTAATGATCTCCACACTCTCGCCCTGCTGCACACATAAGTCATTCTTCCCTCCCTGCCAGTCCTCCCTCACACGAGCAAGGTGCAGCACCTCCACATTTCCAGTTAACTGCAGCAAGAACACACACACACACACACACACACACACACACACATTTAGAATTACATTCCAAAACAAGTTGGGAAGGGTCAACAAAAGTTTGGTAAAGTTATATTATGCTACAATAATAATAATAATAATAATAATAATAATCATAATGGCAACAGGTCAGTGATAAGTTTGAATTTAAAAAGGGCATCAGAAGTAAAGATGGAGAGTGATTCACCATTTTAAGACGAAATGCATGGCACTGTTCTGCAATGGCACATTTAAGATTGAATAATATTCTAAAGGCTTTGAGGCAACATGTTACCATCCAGACAATATTGTTTTGGAAGAAAAGGCCTTGTATTTTTTCACCAAGAAAAGGCCAATCTATATTCTGAATCGATTGCAACAGCATGGATGGAGACCCAAGTTGTTAAGCAGATGAAATCCTATACCCAGCAAGAATGAGAAGAGATTTCACTTTCAAAACTACAACAATTAGTCTCCTCAAGCCTTTACAGAGTGTTGTCAAAAGGGGTGATGCAACATAATGGTAAACATGCCCCGGCCCAAAGTTTTTTGCTAAAGTGTTCCTGGCATCAAATTCAAAAATGTGAAATATAAAACCAAAAATAATATAAAAACAAAACCCAATCAGTTTCAATATTTAAAATATCTTTGTAGTATTTTCAAATAAACATAGAGTTTAAATTATTTCAAAATCATTGCATTTTATTTTCATTTACATTTTCGCAAACGCCCCAACTGTTTTCAAAATGGAGTGTGTATGTCTACTGCGGTTCCTCAGTGAGCCATTTCATTATGATGTAAAAACTTCATAACAGCTTCCAAACAAATTCCAGAAATGACAACGCTGCCAGAAACAATTTATTATAATGAGAAAAATTGTTTTATATGGTGTGCCATTCAGAATGTGACATTCTTAGCAGAAAACATTACAGTGGTTTTAAAATGTTATACAAGCATACAATCTGATTTAAAATTATAGATGTATTTATTTATACAAACTAATAATTTTTAAGTTAGATACAATTATAATGATCTACAACTTACTTTAAATTTTTTCCGGTATTCATTTTCTCGTTTCTGCCTTTCTTTTTGCTCTTTCTTTTCCAGTTCTTGTTGCCTTTTGAGTTCCCTTTGTTTCTTCTTTTCAGAGAAAGCTGGCTGAGAAAAATCGTCCTGGCTGCAGTTCATAAGACAACATCAGTTGAAAACAGTAGTGAAAAGTTTTTCTGGGAAAATACTGAAAGTATTAACACAATAAATTCTAGGTAAGGTAAGATAATTCAGTTATTAATTTTAAAATATATTATTCTGTAACTAATATTGTTTATTTGAAACAAAAAACTAATATTATATTCCTAAAATTTTGAAAGTGAAAAATTAATGTGTAGATCCACAGACTTTAAAGAGTTAATTATAATGAGAAAATCCTGTAATTGTGCTGTAAGTAAAGCAATTGAGTTTATTTGTACAGGACTGAAAAATGAATAATAAATATAGCGCAAAGACTTACTCCTCAATATGTTCATAAATTTCACTTTGATCACTCTCCTATAAGTGAGAACAACAAAAACACCCACAAAACAAGCTGAAGAACTGTATTAGGAATTCCACGAGGACTGAATCAATAACTAAAAGGTAAAATCTTGAATTTAAGGTATGACACCACACTCACTTCATCAGCCTGAGATGAGAAACTGTCAGTCCATGACTCTATTTATATAGAAACAATCAAATAAATACATGTTAACTGGGTCTGTTAACCACTATAAAGACATAATTATTAAAACTAATATACTTATATAGCACCTTTCCCAAACCCAATGACGCTTTACATAGAGACACACACACACACACAAACAAAAGGATTAAGTTACTGAGAGTAAAATGTGGAAAAAAGGAATGTTTTAGCAGTGATTTGAAAGAAGATAAAATTGAGCAGTTGCGATGAAGAGGAGGAAGAGAGTTCCAAAGTTTTCAGGCCGCAGCACTGAAAGATCTGTCACCCAAGGTAGAACGTTTAGTTAAGGGGACAGTAAGGAGACCAGAGTTGAAGGAGCAGAGACAGCAGGAAGTACAATACAAAGAAATTAGTTCAGACAGATACGAAGGAGCCAGACCATGTAGAGCCTTGAAGGTGAGAAGAAGGATTTTGTCTTTAATCCTAAACTCAACAGAAAGTCAATGCAACTGCTTTAGAACAGGTGTAATATGTGCTGTACCCTTGATGGAGGTAAGAACCCTAGCTGTGGAATTCTTGTTTAACATTTTAACTGGAAGTCCACAAAACAGTGAATTGTAGTAAATAATACGAGACAAAAATAAAAACATTCACCAACGCATTAGCATTTCTGTCACTAAGCATGTGACATAAGCATGCAATATTTCTCATATGATAAAACACAGATTAAACCAGATAAAAATTAATAAAAATATTAATCCATATTATTATCCATATTTAAAATACATTCAAATAAACCAATAGCCAATTGTTATTATGAACAAAAACATGTCAAAATATGGCTATCCTAGAAATGCCTATTAACAAAATATAAATGGTTGTTTACATGCATAATAAGCTTAAGCCAAGAGTTTTTGGAAACTGGTTTCTGTTTTCAGTGAAGACTAAATCCCTAAATCCCATAATTTTTTCAACATGGGATTAGAGAATATGCAAATTTACAATGACCAATCCCACATATCTTATAAATCATACCTATAAAAGGAGGAAAATATTTCTAATCAGTCCATATCCACTGTTATATACTGTGACCCAGCATTAATGAGGTCATTTAAATAACTAGAGCTATAGTGAATCTGTGAGTAAGAGTGTTTTATGTAATACAGCATAGTGCAGTATATGTCAAGTAAAAATCTATGATTTATTACATCTTTATATGACATAGCTCACTGCTTTTTTGAGATATTGTGTCATTTACCTCTTGAGGATGGCTTTGGAGGTGGAGGTGGAGGTGGGGGCAGTTCAATGTCGTCATATGTATCCTGTTCATGCTCAATGATTCTGAGAAACAAAATAGAAATTAGATTTTGCTTTGTATGTGATGTGCTGTGTTCTCAGGAAATTACCAGATCTGCAGTGCAATTACCAAGCATGCAACCACCTACAGCAGAATACAATAGACAAATGTTCATTAAGCCAGATTTATGAAATAGCAGCGCCTGATTTACAAAAAGCATAATATACCACTGTCACATATTTGTACTACATTTAAGACTTTGTTTTATTCTCCCTTTTTATTTTAAATGCTGTTTGTAAAATAAGAACTCAAGAATACAAAACCATACATTAAATTATTAACTATACCAAAAAAACTACAACAAAGCATACTTATTTGAAAAGGAAGGTTTATTTAGGTTCAGATGGACAGGTTTGTTTGGTGGCCGTCCTGGTCCTGTGGAATGCACACATACACAACACTGTTAAACATCACAGCAATTTTACAATGCCATTTTGCAAAGTGCTTGTGGAGTGTTTAATGTCCCTCTGAACACTATCACATGAAACGATTATAAATATTCTGAAGGATAACTGGCACACTGGTTTTACAATAGATTTGAGAATAGATTGTTTTCTACAGTTTTGTTTTAAAAGCATTCAAGGTAGAGAGGTACATGCCAGGAGTTGTAGATTTACTGGTCATTTTGAATAATTAATAAAATGACTATAATTATGTTGATAACATTGTGACCCTTGGTTCCTTTTAAACAATTGTCTTATTATACATCCTTGTTAATTGTAGAGTAAAAGAGCAAAAGCATAGAAGAGGTAATTTGGTCATTTGTCAGAACGACCGGATTCAGATCCTGTTGAGATTAAAACTCTGTATAAAACAAATGTGAGTTCCGTAGCAATGAGGTGTAAGTAGCTGAAACACTGGGTTTAAATCATTTTCAATTTGATATTTTTCTGTTCTCATTTTTCTATATTTAATCAATACAATTATTTCTGCAGGCTTGTTGTGTGTGTGTGTTTTTTTTAACCTCGCCTTGGAGCTTGAACATAAACATGGATCTAGTGCTGTGATTAGACGGACGAAGAGGCGACAACTTTGAACTAAATACACCCTACATAAGATGCAACACAAAATCAGAACAACACATTTTTTTCCATGTTTTCAGACCACATATAACTGACAGGGTTGGTTTTTTTCACAGTGTGAGGATTGGGGGGAGCTCCAAATGTGACCAAAATTGGACATATTAATGCAGTCAAAAATTGATTTTAAAGGTGATAATATGTCCTATTTAATGGAAGAGATGAATAAAAAGTACCTACCTTCAGATGTCTTGGTATCCTGGCGCCTTGGGGTTTGAAATGGAGGCAGCTTTTTCCGCAAATGGTCCAGATTGACCACTGGGGGTCTTCTGGGCTTTGAAGGTCGTTGTCCGACCGGGGGAAGAGGCTTTCTCAGGGGGGCGACCTCAGACATGCTCCTCTGACTGGGCAGTGGAGGTCTGGGAAATGACTGGATCTTCCTCTCATCAATATGCTTCATCATCCTATTTTGCAGAAGCTCTCCTGTCAGTTTTACCCTCCCTGGGGTATCAGGCTCGGTGAGGGGTGCTTTAAGTTCTTCATTTGCCACTACACGATGAGAGGGTGGAGGTCTAGGGAAGACACCATGAAGTGGCTGACCAAATCTCTTGTGGTCTACTGTTGGAGTTACTGGAAGGACAGGCCTTGGACTTACAGGTGACTGTTTGTTTCGAACTGCTCCATTGGCCGAAGACTCTGATGTTTGACTAAGTGCACGAAGATTTGGTGAAGCTCCACCTCCAGAGGTTACAATTTCTTGCTGTGAAGTAAATCTAGCCCTCAGGGCTCTGACATCCACATTCTCCCCCTGTTAACCAACACAAAAGTTACTTTTCTATAACAACAGCAAAGGAAGGATGAGAGATTTTATTATGAATAAACAATACCAGTATATTGTCTCGTAGTATGGGTTTTACATAGATTTTGGTTCCAGTGGAATAGATACAACTGTGTTATATAATTGGGATGCCTGCATTTCAAGTATCCTGATAATTTCATCAGATTATAAACACATAAAACAACAGGATATTATAATGCAATAGGTTTTAATTAAAATCACTCTCACACACTAAACTAGGGTGACCAGATCTGAGAAGCAGAAAAAGAGGACACGTTTCCGGGGGGAGGGGGGATGGGGTGATGAGTTCTCGCCCCTTGCTGCCTTTGTATGCTTAGCTGAACCTATGTGTGCTTTTAGGTCCATTACATCTTTATTTGCTACACAAAACATGGGAATTTCTTTTTTAATTCATCCGAGAATTTACATTTACTTTTTGGCATAGCTGCTCGAGATGAGGGTGGGTACATGAGCTTTGCTTCTCACTCAAGCGAACCAAACGGAGTAGGGGAGGTCGGGACTAGTTTGTGAACGAAACGCTTCACGAAATTCTATGTAAAATCTAGAAAAAAAAAATCCCGGACGTTTGTGAAATTCCACCTGGATGTTTTTTAAGTTTAAAAAAGAGGACATGTCCGGGTAAAAGAGGAAGTCTGGTCACCCTACACTAAACCAAATATTTCATATAGCAGGCATAGATAGATAGATAGATAGATAGATAGATAGATAGATAGATAGATAGATAGATAGATAGATAGATGGATGGATGGATAGATAAAATTGCATCTTGTTATTTAAGTGATATGAACTCACTCTACCAATGTCTGTTGACTCTGTTGTTCACATAGCAACAACCAAGCTGACTAAACGATTGTGTCCCTGCAGCTTCCAACAAATATTAAAACAACTAGTTTATATCTAACACAAATTAACGCTATGCTCCATTTTAGAGTGGTAAGATTACCAAATGCCTGCAGACGCTACAGTATTAATAAAATATAACTCTGGAAACCTACATTGTTACATGAAACCTACAATGTACAAATCTGTACATTGCCACTGTCTGCAGTTTTGACAATGTGGTTTGTGGTAATGCTTTTGAAGACGATTTCTAATTATCAGCACAATGATAATAATACACTCAGTCATTGCTGCTGTGAACTGACAACTGCTTTACTTCATTTTGTGACATCTCACACACTGTCTAGGCTCTACTGATTTATACTATATGGCTATATAGTATTTTAGAAGCCTTTATATACAGTGTTTGCAATGTTTATTTTTTATGTTTATTGTGTGTCTAAATGCAGAATCATGTTCTGGTGTGTTTTTATACCTTTCTCAGCACATAAGCACATTTACAAAATACAGTTATGATATTGTTGCTGAAGCCAAAGACATGCCAGTGTCATTGTCAAGCTGAAAATGGTTCAGTACCCAAATAAAATCTAGACCTATGACGTTTCATTTCCTTCAGTGGACTCTGTGTGTGGCTGTCAAAAAAATGTACAACTACAGGTTAGTTACAGTATGTAAATGCATATTTCATAGGGCGCACTTATATGACTGAAATTACGCCCATTGGTATACGTGATAAAATGTTAACTGGGTAAATACTCTGTACTGTAGGCTATATTTACATTAATAGAATCAATTTATTATATTCTACTGTGGTAACATTACATTCTTACCAAACCATGTTCAGAGTATTTTTGACAGTGTGAATGAGGCTTTAAATATCTATGCAGGGTCCAACATTTATGCAGACCAAAACTGTGAACTAATATAAGAACTGAGAGAGGTATGCAAATATAACCTGCACAATAACCTCATCTAAGACTTCATCTTTCTAAGGGAAAGTCATGGATTTCTTAAGGGTTATTTAGAAATAAAAGTTAAGTATTAAGGTTATTAATTAATCATCAGAAGCATCAATAATATTCATTTCCAAAAAATGAAAGTGTTCTATGGTGTATTTTGCTTGAACATCAGTAATACTCTGTGTAAGACAATGAGGTAGAATATCTGGGACATATCTCTAAACTATTTATAAAGCCAGCTTTATTCTCTTTGTAGAACAGCATGAACATGTAGAAACCATGTCATCATACCAGGTGTGTGTGGTGATGAGTGTGGGTTTATACTGAAAGGAACAGGTGTTTAAAAAAAAAAAGGGGAATACATTTTATATCACCATTCATTTTCACATCCCTTTTCAAATATCAATTTTTGTATTTTACAAGTCTGCTGGAAGGAACTGCTGTAAAACTGTGAATGTTCACATCATTGTTACAAGACAAAAATGAAATATATATGATTTACCTTTTGTTACAACATTTATATAGGCTCTTGGGTAATTTCATTCACAATATACTGATATATTGTGAATGAAAAACGTAAATCTCCCAAAAAAGTACAGGAGAAGGAAAAAACCCTTAATGTTCTGTGGAAGTGAGTGAAAATTATATTGGATACTTGGATTATATTCCAAGTAATTCTGAAGCATTTCTATTGGTCCATTCATTATTACCAATTTTCACACAGTGTTAACAGGACAGCGGCTGTGTTCAAATGCTGTATTAAACAAAAAAATCTACAAAAATGGAGATACATGTTTTTAATTGGACAGCGATGATGAGAATATTACAGCTGTTTAAACTTCATAACATAAACAAGATATTCTAGCTGGGCCCCGGTCCCATGACGACCCTGAACTGAATAGGCAGTTACAGACAAAATACAAGATATTTGGTCTTTGCACAACACAAACAACAGCACCAACAACAACATCAACAACAACAAAATTTCCAGTGGTTTCCAACAACAACTGGTTCAACAACCTCCTACTTATATCAAGAACTTTATACTTACATTTAAATTAACTTTATAACAAAAAAATGAATATATGTAAAAGCACATGCCCATTCATAAACAATAAGGCCAGGCAATCTCTTCTAAAATAGTATAATATTCAAGACATAATAAGACACATTGTTCATTGTTTAGAGAAGCACATTAAATGCAGAAGATGCAGACATTTAACAGAAGTGTGTCTTTACCACACCATCCTCCAGCAGATAAAAACTGCACACTTCAGGCTATTCTTGGCCATTCCACAATGCACAGTACTGTAAATGACTGACATCCGTGGTATGTCACTGTAAACACTTTGACTTTGGCTAAATTCTAGGCGTTGTTTTACCAGAATCATTACATATGAACTTCACTTGTTATTATAACAATAAAAATAACAAATAATAATAGTGATATTAATCATCATCATCATCATCTTCTTCTTTGCTTAATCCATTTCGGGGTTGCGGTAATGATATTAATACAAAACAAAACTATACTGAGGATGTCAGTAACATATGCTTAATTGCACCGTGTTGAACCAAACATAGTGTATTTTACAGTATGTAAGGAAAATAATATCTCATTTTTAATTTTCTTATGATAAACAAGAACCTAAAATGATTACATAAATAAATCTAAAACATTTTTAAATGTATCTTAAGCTCTAAGATTAATGTAGCTAACAAGGAAAGAAAGACCCATAAGACTATGTACACCACATGCCCCGATCGTCACAGATTTGCCTCATGTGGAAGTTTCTGGCACAGTGTGACATACATCATATGTTACAATGTTAGTAGACATCCATTATAATGAGTGAATTCAGTTACTTAAAGGTACCCTCATTGTGGACTCATGTTTAGTTGCGCACACACCACAACATCTTCTCCATAAAATAAATAAACAAAAGAGATAAATAAATAAATAAATAATTTTGACACTCTGGAACTGCTCCACATGAGCGAATGTTCTCCATGTTCAGTTGTAAGTGCGAGCTAGAGGGTTATGAAACCTCATCATGGAACTAAACTGCATTCTTTGCAGTGATGGAGCACCATTCCTTTTAGATTAACTGAAGTGGACAAATAGCCAGTGTAAATCCATGCCAGAAGAGAACAGGGGGAAATTATATATTAACTCGGTTAGTTGCAAAAGAAGTGTTTGAAAAGCAGATGCCCACAAACTTTGGCTACAGAGTGTAGAGTATCAAAAAATGGCAGGCTACTATCAGAGAGGTTTGTTTCAAAACATTTGCTAACATTTAAGCACTGTGTCCTGCTAATATCCATTTTTATAGATAGCAGTGAGTGTTACAGTGTTAAAAACACTGTACAACTGTACACTGTACAAAAACACATAAGCAAGACTATTCAAGAGTATTTATCAACCCAACATTTAAAAACATTTATGAAATTAGTTTGCAAAATGAAAGCTAATTACAAGCTTCCATTTCAAAGTAGTTTAATTAGCCTTCAGCTAAACCAAGGAAGCACAACATATGATCCACAGCTAAATTTGGGGGCATATTTGAGATTTAGCTAAGCTGTTCCTTTAAATCCAGAGTGTAACAATGATTTCATGCCATATATGGTTGTTTTTCCTTGAATATCTGACACAAAAAAACAGGGACTTTTCCTAATCATCAGTAATCAGTAAATCAGTTAAACCTCTGCTAGACATATGACTTGTGAGTGGGCGCTTGATTCTAAGGCGAATGTCACTGGGAGTGTTTATAAGGCTCGCATCCTCTCAGACATTTCTCGTCTTGATAAATATGTGGGTTCAGAACAATAGCGACACACAGGAAGTATCTCCAACCACACACACCTTTACACTACCCAGCTTCACTCAGCAAAGGCTGCCATACCAGTGGGAGTCTGTTATAAACCAATCAGCAGCATGCTCTGCTACACAGACGCTTTGTAACAAAAAGACAAAGGAAATGGTGAAATCCTTTATCTGCACTACAATGCACTGAATCACAACACATTATCTAAATGGTACAAGCATTTTTCTATTAAAATTTTCAGCCTTTTCAACAGACATGAATATATAACCTCAAATGTTTTTCAACTGGAGGCTTGTAAACTATGTTACTATTATATACACCAATATAGAATTTGAGTAGACACAAGTTTAATGACGTATCCACTTTTTCTCTGTTATACTGTACATTACGGTTGTTAAGGTCTATACCCGGGATACTGAACCAAGTAATTTAAAGCAGAATAAAATAACATATGGACTAATTCAGGGGTCAGTGAGGATTAAATTGGATTCCTCCTGTCAAATGACAATTAGTTCAATGGTTTAGAATGTTAGTGCTGTTGTCCTGAAGGACATTAGCCTGAAAATCTTGAATTAGGTTTCACCAGGAAACATAAAGACAGATAATTTGATAGGGATGGAGTATTATGTAAATTATCACTAAGGCTATACATGGCTTTATAGCAGGATGCTATTACATCCACTTACGTTATTACATATACAGGCATGTTATGAGTTCGTAATTTTAAAAAAATGTCAATGCTATATTTTTTCGGGAAAAAGTATGTTCAGTTAAACCAGGTTTAGATCACTCTGATTTCTGAATAGTAACATATTTTCTTTATATTAATATTAGTAAGTATAGTCCCTGATAGCAGGAGACGGCGGACCACTGTTGGCCCACTGAGGGCATAGTTGGAGGTCCACTAGTGTTTTGCACATCGTTTTCCGGGCGGTCCACTGGTGATTAAACAGAATCTTAGACAAAATGCCACATTTTAGCACTTTTCCACTCACAATCCAATTTACATATTTTTCCTTCATTAGCTTCTTTTGTTATCCTTTATAAATAAGATTAGTAAATAATTTTAATCCAGCACAGTGTCAACATTTTTAGCATAATCATTTTATATCAGTTTAATGCGGATTATTATGTCTCTCATAGTTGTTGGTAATATTTGTATTAGTTTGTTTTCCAGAATCTCTGTGAATTTAAAATCTGTTTGAGGAGATTTATTATATTTTTCCTGTGTAACACCTTTGATGGAAAAAAAAACACCTTTTTACTCTCTGAATATACTCATAAATATACACCTTTCCCTCATTGACAGCTAGCTCCTAAGTCTTTGACAGGATTCAGTTTCAGGACTACTTTGCTTTTGCTGACTTTATTTAATTTTAAACCAACAACATCACAAATCAGTCCTGCTGCTCTTTTCTACGAACTCAGTACTGGGAGATTTTATAATCTTAGACTCAAAGACTGAAACTCATATTGCTTAACACGCCCCATGTAGTGCACTGCAGAGGTTATTAAACTACAAATTCCTCACACATTTAGTGCACATTACAAATCACATAGCTTATGTCTCGATGTACAAGGTCTAACAAAAACTTTTGGTGAAGGAGCCGTTATTTCATGATCTACTTAGAGCATTTCATAGAGGTAGGTTGCCGTTTGAGATTCACCATTAGTATTTCGTATTAAAATGATAGACAAATTTCACTTAAAGTAGTAGTACATGTCACAGGAGGGTGATTTTACTCAAGAACAATAAAGTACCCAAAGAGATGAATATAACAATTTGTTCTTACCATATCAGAGTCGAGTTTCACTTCCAAACTGTTTCCATGACATTTTTAATCGACAGTAATTTCTGACTGAACAACGGGGAACACTCACCTGCATCTCACTGTTGCGTTACCTTTTCACAGCCGCATTCGCACAGGTGCCGCCCCTCACCCAAAGCCTCGCTGTGATTGGTTAATATGTTACTGCTTGCTGCACTCCAATTGGTTAAAATGTTGGCGTCTCTTTTGGAGGTGTGTGGATGTATATACTGTATATATAAAAATACTCCTGCACAGTACGACGCAAAAGCGAAGTCAGTGAAACTCGAAATGCTGCTGGCTAAATACTGACACCAGCCCATATTCAAAGCTAGAACCTGCACGCATACCCTGTATAAACTCCATAGCAAATTATATAATGTGCAGGAAATATGTGGGTCAACAAGCCTAAGACGAATATAAAGCTGCATTCTCTGGAGAGATTTGGCTATATCCAGTTACTTTGGAATGAGTTGAGGCGGTGTTTGTAGTCTAAAACTAATCAATTCACACCAGTAGGCCTTATCTGACTTCAGTAAACGCCATTTTGGTTGAATACCATCAACTGCTCACAGCTATGTGTGAAGTCTTCCCATAACAGTAGAAGTAGCTACTTCAGTAGTGGAAATCTCATTCCCTTTAAATGCCTTTCAGAAAACAATGCTGAATGAACAGGTATCCAAAAACACTAGGTTATGTAATTTGCAATGTGATAAACATTTGTTAACGTTATTCTGTGTATTCTGGGGTGTATTGCACATCTAACAGATGTAACATTTTTCACTACACGTCGATCCGTGAATATGCTACTAGTCCCCGTTTCTATATCCACCCACTCCTTTCTGCCTCTACCCTTCAACTAAAACCCCAGATTATATAGAATTGTCTGCTTGGGTTTCTGATGTCATAACCTGACTGTTTTTTGAACAATGCAGAAATCAGAAATGCTCAGCCGTGGTATTGACTGCTTATTTCACTCTACTAGTTTCTCTACTTGTATGATGTTGTTAATGAGCTGTTCAGTTTCGTGGAAGCAGAGAAAAACAACATTGTTCATCAGTGTGTATCCAGGATATGGGGCTGTAGAACAATGTATTACTGAACAACTGCAGTGTTCTGTGACCCTCTGTCGTTCACTTAGGGAACTACACGTTGAGTTCATTATCAAAACAAGGAATACTGCAAATCTCAACCATCAGGACTTGCATAAGCCCCACAATTTATAATATTCTGCTATAACATTCCAGAAGATTTCAGAGGACTAAAGCTGTGGGTAAACGCAGAAGAATACCGTAGATATCTTAAAATCTGTCTTAATTTTCTTCTTTGAAAAGAACTAATGAAAGTAAACAAAGTTAAATTATTGCTAATCTTTCAAATGATTGTGCAAACGTTTAACTGTTGATTGACAGATTGTATCTTGTATCCAGTAAAGACTAAATCTAATCAACTTCTATTTCATATATACACACATTGTAATTGGTAACAAATTTGTTATTTGGAAACAAATCAAGCACAAGAAACACAACCCATAGCCAGAAACAGTTCATTTTATCTAAAATAAGAGACAGATCAACAGAGGGATTTCATGTTTCAAAACTGAGCTCATCTTTTTAGTACCACCTCACAAAAACAGTAATTGGAGAAGCCTACA
The DNA here is from genome assembly GCF_029633855.1 of Hoplias malabaricus. Classification (NCBI taxonomy): domain Eukaryota; kingdom Metazoa; phylum Chordata; class Actinopteri; order Characiformes; family Erythrinidae; genus Hoplias; species Hoplias malabaricus. The sequence continues at coordinate 23,871,168 of NC_089815.1, read as the reverse complement.
GTTTAATAAAGGAGACAGGATATACGGAGGTATTGTCATGAACTTCAGTGTGTTTCTTGCACAGAGGTTAATGTAAGATGCCCCTCAAGCAGTCTATTCTTAGTACAAAACAATGCACTTCAACAAGAGGCCTTTCCTTTGACCTTTTTCTATTTTATGAACTATAGACACTAGGACTTCATCCTGTTAGTCTACTGAACGTGCTGACACACTAATAAATGGAAAATAATAAAATCCCACAACTCTTTTATAAAGCATTATCTCATAAGTGGGACACTGAGGCTGAACTCATGCGGTTTCTATAATACATTGGCATTGACTCAAAAAAAGAAAAAATATTTTAAAAAATTATATTCACATAAAATCACACAAATTCTTCTTCCCTTTTTAAAGCTGCAGATATAAATCTACACACTCTTTATTAAAATTCTGTCTAACTTTCCCGCAGTTAGACCAAATGTTTAATAAGGAAACCTTTTTCCTTTAAAGAAATAAAGCTAAATTAACATAAAAATACAGAGCTCTTAAAAATGTTGAGAATGAACTCTGAAAACCTAAAGAATAAAGACAGAATAGAGCTAAATTCAGAAATAATTTTCACTAGCCCGTATTCATCAAGCTTCTCAGAAAGAGAGGGGGCTTCATTCTGGTTTACTAGGAATTTCCTAACAGAGGTGGATCCTAGATCAGCACTCTTCCTCTGATAAGCTTTGAGAATATGGGTCACTGTGTGAAAATCAGCAAAATTATGATACTGTGAATTAAATCTGACTACAGGACAGTTCCTGGATTGCACCTTTCATCACAAGGCCATGATAAACAGGCAACGTTCTGAGGCAAGCAATTTTAACAGTAGATATTGCCAGTAGTTTCAAAACAAAACAAAACAAAAAAAACCCATGAATTACATCACAGCATTGACGCTATACACCAGCTCTTCTGTGGACAACAGTACAAAGGCTCACTGCCTCAAATGCTTCCGCACATCACAGTCTCATGCATACATTTTCAAACTTTGTTCTTTAATATGAGCGCCTAGAAGACCATTTTATTAATCGTGTTTCAGATTTTTCCACTGAAATTTAATGCCCCTCTCTGAACAATGTGTCTGATCCATTGATAATCTAGGATGAATGTTAATGCAAGAATACTGTAAGACTCTTACAGGTAACAAGGTGTTTCCCCAAATTTTGCAACAATTCAGAATCACTTGGTTTTGGCTTGGGAAAATGATCAAACAGCCATATCCATAACAGTTTAAACTTGAAAGACTAACAACATTGAAAGTAAAGATCAACATGATTTATGTCCACCTGCATAATGCTGAAAAACCAAATCATCAAATAGCCACAAAAAAGTACAGACTACAACAAAAGAGCATCGTGACCAAACAGCAAACATTCAAAAAGGGTTTCTTCCCATGATATGCCTTACTCAGAACTTCTACAAAAATAAATACATGACTATATTTACAAACTAGAAGTAATTTTCCAATTTTGGAAACCTTCTTTTAGGACCATTAACTGATAATTCATGGTTTTCTTTTGTGCAGCAGCTACTTAAGTGTTCAGTCTCCTGATGTTCTAGCAATTTTTCCAAACGCACTGAGAGCAATTCTCCCATATACAAATGATTGATAGTATTATAATCAGTGGACATTATCGTTGAAAGTTTCTTAGAATAAATAAAAAAAACCTCAACAACTTCCTTTAGAGTAATTACATAAAAAAAATTTTGAAATAAATATGAAGAAATGGCCCAGAACAACTATTAAACCCATATGTGAAAGGAAACACTCTCGCCTCCAGTTTGAATATTTCAGTCCCACACAAAACAGTTCAGTCTCCTTTTACAATTTAACAGGTTCATTCATCGGTTTTAAAGACTATACGACATACTGATTGGATCCGTAGTTCATCGTGTAGGCCTGTCTGCTGTACTGAAAATGGTCGCTGAGAACATTACTCCGGCCATACTGAAAGTCTGATGCTTGTTTGAAAGACGCTGAACCATTGGACAAGGGTTTGTCAAATGACACCATGTCCTGTGAAGAAACTGGCAGCAATTTCTTCTTGACATCCTGGTTGGCATCATATTTCGCCTGGTGTACAGCACAAGGAAAAATGTAGTTTGTTTACAACACAGAGAAAAGATATGCATAAAGATATCTGTGTAAGAGGACTAATCAAGGCAAACACAAATCTGTAAAATCACTACAATTTTAGCCTCTAAAATTCTTACCTTATTGTAGAGGAAGACACCTAGGATGGCTGTCATCATCCCCAAAATGTTAGTTAAACTGACTGGGTTTCTCAGCATCAGTAAGGATATACTGATGACCATGATCCTCTTGGTAGCATTAGCCACTGCGTAACTGAGCGGACTGACTAGGTTTAATATACTGAAGGCAATCATGTTTTGTGCAAAATTGCAGAAACCACTGATGAGTAGCAGCACCACTGTTCCAGTCCAATTGGAAATATCTGACTGAGTAAAATTAAGATGAAGAAAAGTGTTATAAATAAAATAAACTCCAATTAAAATGCCCGTCGCTCTTACTTTTCTGAACATTACAAACAACAACAGTTTGGGACACTGCAGTGTCGGCAGACATTTAACTTCTTTCTCCCCGTCTTATTTTGCAATATTGCATACTTCATAGCGTTATAATTTGCAAAGATCAAAGTAATTCAATAATTAACTGATAATATTTTCCCATTTCTCTTTGCACAGAAAACAACTCTGATGTATGCACTTACCAAGTCTCCATCAACTAGAAACACAGACAAGTCGACTAAAATCCATGTGGGCAGCATGAATATAACTGCATTAAAGCCAAGGATATTGAGAAGACGAAGATGATGTACTCTGGTGTCACGCAAAACCTAAAAAGTCACAAGACAAAAATTGATATACAATATTAAATAAGTACCACTTTGATGTGGCAATCAAATGATTGTACTTCATGAGCACATAGTGGTCTCTTATGCACTTTGTGTTTGCGTGTTTAAATAAATGAGACACACCCAGACATGAGACATCAGGAACGTACACACCAACCCAAGCACACATGCAGACTCATACCCAGTGACAAACAGTCACACAGAAAATGTGTTAACTTTTGATATGGCCAATTTGGTTGAAATTAGGACAGGTGCTTGAATGAGAATTAAAAGACAAATTTCAATAATTACTATAGAGCAGGTTTACCTTTCAGGAAGGGCTCTGGTTTTTGATCTGACTGTCTGTGCTTTATTTGATTTTCTCCTTCACGGTTTGACAAATGTGCATTTCGTCACCATGCTATATAAGTTTTAGCCATTATTTCAGGGACTAGTCAGAGATGGATAATGACTGCACTTCTCTGAGGATTTTCAAATGATCCTGCTCTCCCTTAATCAGATATGTTTCATTTCAGTCCATCGCATTCAGATCCTTATTCATTTATTTTGTTTTATTCCATTTTCTGTGGTTTAGCTCTTTTTATGACAACTTAAAGTCATAACAAAAACCAGCACCAAAAAATGGCACCAAATTAGATTTATGCTTACAAATCTACAACACTTGAGGTTGTATTACCAACAGATGGGTGTATTATGAAGCTCATCAGAAGCTGCCTTTTGTTTTTACATTTTCTAGCATAAATAACTCAATATGATTGTAGCTTGCTTACTTCAAAAACCATTACAAAAACGATCAATCTTTCTAGTAAAGGATGAACTACTCATCTCCAGATCTTTTCACACAAACAAGGTAACCCAGAGGTTTAACCAAATTTACCTGGAAAAGCCATGTGTGAACACAGATGTCCATTCCATATTTACTGGACATTACCTGAACTGTCCATGTGTGAATAGAATCAGGAATGTTCCAGAGAATCTCTCGCAGTGCAGTACACAGGGTAACATTTCCAGTTTTGAGTATGCATCTGACATGGCTCTGGCTGTATACTACGTGTGAAAGAAAAACTCCAGAAATTGTGCAGACCTAATCCTACAGACTATTTCTGGAGTTCATATGTGAAAACAGCTTCTATCTGTTATTGGAAATGCCTGTATTAAAGCACTTACCTTTTTGGAGAATATGTTTTGTAAAGAAAAACACAGTGTAGCTGCCAGAGCACTAATTAGGCCAGAAAGATCAAAGGAAAGTTCAGTCACTGTGGCCAACAAGACACCACCTATGATAGGTATGAGCGACACATAGACCTAAAACACATAAAACCAGGCAAACATTCAACAACAGAGCATATATATATATATATATTCATTCTCCAATTAAAAACATGTATAGCGATTTTTGTCAAATGGACCCATAGAAATGCTCCAAAATATTTTTATATTGTCTGCCATTGAATTTAAGGTTTTTTCCTCCTCCTGTAAAGTTACTTTTTTTGACAGTTGCATAAACAGTATTATTCTCATAACTAGCTTGATTTATATAAAATACAGAAAAACTAAAGCTGCCTGAAAATCTGAAATTAATGATCACCTTACAGACAGCAAAAATATTGAACTTAATCTAGGCATAAACTTTATAATCTTTAAAACACTTACTCTTGTAGTTTGTTTCTCCTTCATAATTATCCGTGATAACAACACAACCCATATTGGCATGGTGGCTTTCACTGTGAAAATGGGCAAGGGATTGTTAGTGTATATCTTCAGTAAATAACACTTATTTGTTTTACTAAATGTAAATCTGGACTCAGCTAGTTAGTAATGTGTAAACTCAATAGCACCTAAAAAAGGCCAGATCTTCATTTAATAAAAGCAATGCAAGTAAAAGTATCATCTATACCATTGACAACCCATAAATACAACATATTATATCCACAATGCTCATACAACAAGCTGTCAGGGTTCTTTATTCTTTATTATTATAATGGCCTGAAATTTAATTGGAAAACATTATATTTACTTCAGAATACTGTGAAAGACATTTACATCTACTGGAGCTAATGTAACAAACAAAGTATAGATTTCATTTCTACCAAAAGTGGGGAAAAAGCTTTTTCGTTAAAAAATAAAAATAAATAAAATAAAAAAAAACACCACTATGTTAGATTCGCAGTAGTTTATTTTAGCACAGAGGCCCTTCGGCAGTATAAGGTCCAGATCAAATTTTGCATAATTTTATATCAGCAAAACGTGATCATTTTCCAACCGAAATGAGTTTCGCTGTGGACAAGCAGTCGATTAAGGTACAACGAAGGTGAACCGATGAAAAGTTTGTTTTTCGATAATGAAATCAGCCCCCGACTTTCTTTTGCCTACGTTGCAAATGAGCTCGTAACTGGAGGATATTTTTTTCGGGTTTAGCAAAGCTTGTGCTATGAATTCTGACAGCTGACGATATTTCACAGCCTGCTGTCTCCGAAAAATAACGAACAAATGTCCTCAGTACGGGCTGAAATATACTCTGACAAAATGAAACGCTGGTCTGTTTAAGACTAAGTTACAGCCGGCCTAAGTTAAAGGGCAATAACGGTATTTAATTGACGTCAGACTTTAGCCACATGCTATACACCATTATCTAAAAAGGAAGATTTGGTCTTATTTTTATGTCCCTCCCAATCCCCAAACCAATATACCTTTGGCTTCACAATAACTGGTATTATCTATTTCACCTCATTTTTGTTAACATCACAAAAAACAAAGATCCGGCTTTTTATTCCACCTTAAACGGTAGGTTAACAGCTGCACTATTTAAGGTGGAACGGAGTATTCGAATAAGAAAACCAACTTCAGCCTCGTTGCTAATGGACATTCGTGTTGGCTACAGATAAAAAGGGCGATACACCAGTAAGTGGGAAATTTTATAGACGTACCAGTGTGAGCGTATGACACGGGCACCTTCCATATGCTGAAGTGAGCCGAGACCGAAGCGAAATATTTGCCGAACGCCAGCGGGAGGATGTACCAGCGGTAGTATCTGCCCGGGACTTCAGACTTGGGGACTCCCCAGGCTCGCAGAAGCGGCGGCAGTAACAAGACGATGGACAGAATGTGAAAGAGGGAGACGGTGACCGGGTATGGGAAGCCGTTCAGGATGATCTTGTTGACGACGTTGCCGCCAGAGCTGACGGTATACCAGCAGAGACACAGAAGCGCGATCCGCATTCCCTCCTTCACAGGCGGGCGCTCCACCGCAGCCATCTTTGCCACTGTGCGCTCCACCGGCAGCTACGGCTTCATACGTGGACCTCAAACTTCGTAATGCAGTGGGTGGGAGGGGGGCCTAATCACAAATGGTTACTTACTACCTGTGTGGTGCACTACGTAGTGAGCCAGAGGGAGGCTGTGTCTTAAATTACTCTCCATTAGGAAGGAGGTGTGCTATTTAAGGACCATAAGAGAGGCGAGTCTTAAATAGCTCCGAACTTCATATGAAGTGCACTATGTAGGTCATAAAACAAGGGCGAATACTCCCAAATAATTAATTACATTGCTTAATTCTAAACGATATTCAAGGTTTCATATTTGATTCTTCCGAACAGAGAGTGAGACAAAAAGCTACATGGTGTTCCTGCTTTCAACTACTGCTGAAGGTTCTTTCTCAACTTCCCCAGAGTTGACGCAGGCTCAATGTCCTTTAGGAAATTTTGTAGTAGGGGAAAGCTGCAGTGGGCTGGCATTTCAACTCCAGCCAATCAGCTAGAGACTGCAGGTGTCAAATACAGCTGTTGTTTCTTTGTTTGTTTTTTTACATGGTGTCCATTATTACCCAACCAAAAGCCACTTGACTACATATGACCTCCAAACTCCATTATACTCTTTTGGATTTGTTTTTGTGATATCACAAAAACCCACATATTTAAAAAAATCAATTATCCATAAAATGATTACCCATGTCATTTTTGCCACAGTAATAAAAAAAAAAGAAAAAAATATTTTTAGGCTGTATGTGCAAACTGTTTTACACATTAAACAAATTTTTTTAGAAGATACTGGATGTTGTTTTTCTTATTATAGCTCAAGCACATCATAGAACCAAACCAACATATAAGTTGTACTATGACTGGAGAATATTGTTTTTATTTGCACTTTTAAAATATATATACACTATTATTTTCTTATATTATTAATATTTGTTCAGTGAATACAGCTTACATTGCACAAAATGTTCAGACTATCATGTATTTTTATTTTATTTGTATCTAAATGTTATCTAACTTAAGGAGATGTTATCTATTGTTGAAAACATGGAAATCAGCTGGAACTCTGGTTTCATCACAAAGTAAAAGGAAACAATGTTTATGGTTATGAGTGTGCTGCTGTTAAGAGACACACTAAAATGACAGGTGTAGTTGTAACAAAATAATCTGTTATTCACTTTAACTCTTCATGTTTTAAAGTTGTGACTAATTTGTGTATAGCCGTGTCTTTAACCGAGTACTTTAACCCACCCATGCACACTGTACTGTGTGTGTGTTTGTGTGAGAGAATGTATATATAAATGAAATTAAAAATATATAATATATATAAACATTTTATTTCAAGGGAATTTGTGTGTGTCAAATTATTGAAGTGAATCAAAAGCCCTGTTATGAATTTGGTATTGTGGACAAATCAAAATTTGAAAACATTTGCTCAAGAATAAATGATCACAACACACATTATAAACAGAAGTCTCGTTCATTTCACAGCCTATTATTGTTATAAACAAACAATTCCATTTTCTGTTTTGTCTGGCTGACTTTCAGTGTGTTCTTAATGTGGTGTCCCTGCACTTCCCCAGGGCCTCATTTGCATTGCAGCCAGCGGCTATTCTGAAGAAATAAAAGTAAACTCACAAATTTAAGACAGTCTTAAACAAATCTCCAAAGGAATTAGACGAAGCTTTTAAATCATGTCTGTCTCAGAAGGCATCCGAATGTCAAACCCATCACCATTCCTATGCTAACACGTTTTGACATCCAAAGCTAACACAAAAAGTCACAACACCATCAGTTTAGACTAGACAAAATGTACAAGCAATGTGTACAACAGTTTTATTACTTATTTTAAAAATACCTGTTTTTCACCTGTTGATGTCCCAGACCAAACACAAAAAGTTAGAATAAATAGATACAAACATCAGTTAATACATAAACATAAATCTGGACCAGGAATAAAGGCTATGTTTGATCCTGAGATGCACTTTTTATTGTGGATAAATATTTTAGTCTATGCAAACATATGGCAAAATATTAAGTTTGCTTCCATCTCCATACGTATCTAAGGAGATGCACTTAGTCCAGTCATACCAGTTGCCCCTACTGTCAAAACAGCCATTGACTCCTGACCAGTGCTGATTGTGTATCCTGCTGAGATCATCTGATGTGATGCCTCGACTTATTCCTGGAAGTTCTGTCTCAGAGATGCTTGGCACATTGAGACAGACTTTGTTGGAGTCTGTGAAATGGTCTTCTTCAAGCTTCAAGTATTCAGTTTTAAAAGAGTTTGACCCTGGCGTTTGACTTCCAGATGTTTTCAGCAAGTTATTTTGAAGGTTTAAGTAATATTTTACAATTTCATTTTGTGATAAATCTTTCCAGTTTGTCTTGTGCAAAGCATTGGGACATGAAGCAGGACGGCTTTGCTTCAGATTGTCAGATTCACTAACTTCTATCATTAAATTGTGCTGCTCCTCAATCTGGCTGGCACTTGAAGATCTAATCTGTTGTGTGAAGGGATCAAAGGTAAGTTTACGATTTTTCACTCGAGAAGGTTTACTATCCACTGTTGAATGTCCTTCCGTATTGACTGTATCGTCCTTTGACTGATGCTTTCTCCTCTTTCCCTCTGGGGCTTTGACATCTTTTTCAGTTTCCATGTTGGTGACTTCACTAAGTAAGCCAGAATGAGACCTTTTTGAGGTTCTAGATCTATGTGCCAAGGTATGCATTTGTTCAAGCGTTGTTTTCTCGTTGTTTTCAGGGGGTTCCCCATCAGAATATTGTGGCAAGGCCTCTTTTGGTTGTTGACCTTCAGTTTGCATACAGTAAATGGAAGAGTTTATTGGCAGTGCTGCAAATTGTTCTGAATCAGAACCAGCAAATGATGTTTGCCACTTGGTTGCTACTGATGGCTTAACTGTTCGAGGACTAGGAGAGATGCAATGATTTTGGAGTTTTTGCTGCTCCTTTGTATAAGCAGCTTTGTCCCGTCCATATTTTTGAAATACTGACGTTCTAAGGACTGTGGAAGCACTGGAATTTTTGCTGGGTTCAGGAGAAGTGAGACGAGGTTTGATGGTACTGGCTTTCTTCGTCAGTGACACACCAGAAAGAGTGTCTGGACCCTCTGCATTTTCATTGGCTGATGACAATGCAGGCATCTGCCCATAGACTTTTTGTTCAGCTTTGTGATTAATGTCATGCTGCTTGTCATTGTATGAGGAGTGCCCCTTGTGTAAAAGCTTCTTCTCTGTATCTGTCACAATCTGGACAGATTTAATTACGGGTAATGGCGGAGTGGTGTTGCATCCATTACCAGTGCTAAACAGTTCTTTTGGCAGTTTTTCGTTTTGCTGTGGCTCAATCAGCTTCTGCCAGTTACGTAGAAGCTTTTTTGCACGCTTAGCCAGATCCTCATCCCTGGTCCTCTTCCTCAAGTCATTTATCAACTTCCCAAGCCGGGTTTCCTTAAATAAAAAAGCACATACAGTTAGTTTCTCTAGAGCATGTTACATTACTGAACTTTAACTTAATACTCTCTTTTCTCCTTTAAGCATCAGAGTACATTTCTTTAAGGATTTTCTATATTACTATATTATAATAATTAGCTGAGATCCCTTAAGGTGAACGGTTACATGTGACATTTAATAGACAATGACAAAGTTGGAAAGAGTATGAATGGCATAAAGTGTAATCAATGATACCACTATTAAGAAAGCAAGTTCAAAACAGGAAATGCAGTCATGTCCAGCTTCGTTTTTGTCATTAGTCATTGATCCCACACTTTAACCAAACCTGAGCTAAATCTAGTAAATCATTTTTAACTTAGCCCTGTTTTAAATATGCAGCATTTTGTTTTGCACAGTTTATTTTTTTTAATGAAATGTAATCCAAACCACTTTTAATGACATAATTCCTTAAAGATTTCTCACCTCAAGTGCCTCCTTGGTAATTGGGTATTTCTCCAGATTGGATATTACATCCAATACAGCCACCATGTTGTGGATCTGTGAAATGACAGCAAGAATTACATTACTCAACAACCATTTCTGACACATGCCCAAAGGTGAGTCATGAGATGATTTTGTCAGGATTGAAAGATGCAGTGGTAAAAGCAGCAGTGGCAGTCCCAAAATCAGGAAGGAAGGAGAATCTGAGGTTAATGCATTGACGAGTGGCTGTAGTAATAAAATAGTGAGGTTAGAACGCGTGCAGGCTACAAATATTGGTAGATGGGGTGAAGCACAAGATTGGAAATTGCTGGTGGATGTAGAAAAAAAGCTGCAGGTTCCAGAGTGCATTGGGTTAACTACACTGAGGTCAGACATGGCGATCTACTCTGAAAGTTAACGGATAGTTTATTTCATAGAGTTAACAATTCCATTTGAGGATGCAGTAGATGAAGCATTCGAAAGAAAGAAGCTGAAGTACAGTTCGGCATCAGGGAGCGGAAACTAAGGGAAGCTTTGGAGGAGTTATCAGAAACAGCTGAAAGGTCTAGTCAGTGGTTGTGGATAAGGAGAGCACAGATTACTTGGGGATATGCACTGTAGAGATGCGATTGTGATTGCTGGTGATGTAGCATGTAAAGTTCACATTGAACTGGTGGCACTGAGCAAGCATTAACGGTGCCAGTGGGGCTAGGTACAGCCTTAGTCACCAGGGAGGCCAGTGTGGATTTACGGTTGTTGGTGGTAAAGGGTAAGGTAGGACTGTAAAGCTGGCTTGAAAGGGGGTGAGTCTGGGCTGCCAAACTTCATCATTGAGCCTTCTGGAGGTTTTGTGGCATTCAGCGAAACACCAATGAGAGGAGGTACCTAACTGAAGACCCCTGTGAAGAGCTAGTGATACTATGGGTGGTTTGGGTACTCATGTGATGGGCTCAATGTAGTTATTAAGGATAGCCAGTTGCTGATAGCATCATAAGCGGCTACAGCATCCTTAGTGTTGAGGTATAGGATTCAACAAGGATTTTTTGGGCTGCAGGTAGGAAGAGAGTGTGGTGGGCCCTATGTAAAGCTCTAATGGATTGACATAGGATATTTTACATCTTATCTTGTGTATGATTATGGTAATCAAACAAAATTGCACTTCCTGCAGTACAGGTTTATTCAGAGATCAATACAGAAAACAAACAAACCTTTAATATTACAGTATTACAGGTTCTGCAAGCAAAGTATAAAATTTGATGTTGATTTATTCCAGGGTTGGGGAATTCTAGCTCTGATTCCTGCACAATTTGGAGATGTTCCTTCTGAAACACACCTGATTCTGCTCATTAGGTAACTGGCTGATGCAGTTAATAAATTTAACCACTTTTATTTGAAGGTCTTCAAGAAAAATATCACAGTAAAAAAAAGACATAAAATTAACACTTAAATAGAAAACCTAGCAGAAAACGAGAATGACCAAAATAGACAACTCATGCCACCTCCACCATCAATCTGTTTTGAATCATATGGCAATAGCAACAAATTACAGTTATTTTCCAGACTTTAAATCTGTCAATGCTATGCTTTGAGGCATTTTCTTACGCAAGGCAATGTATCATAGGAAATTATCTTGCTGTTACATACTGGAAGCTTCCTGGGCCCCCAGAAACAAGTCCTGACTGAAAGTTAAGAGGTTTCATTACATTTAAATGAACTCTCAAATGTGCACCTGCAAAATATTATCAGAAATATGTTGGGTTTCTGTTCACCACATGGTTTAAAAAGACATGCAAATTTTAGACTTGTGTTCCAGTAATTAGACTTTTTTGAGAGATATTTCAGATAGAGTTATAAGAATCTGCTCAAATTGCAGTGAAATAAATATAGATTAGGTCTGTAATGTATTTCATGGCAAGATTTTTTTTAATGTTGTTGGTGTTGATGTAAGGTACAGCTTTTCTTTAACACATTTTGATCACATTCATTACAGTCTGCATTTAGCAGCAGGCAGCACAATCTCTAATTGTAATTTCCTACAGTCTTTCCACTTTAAATCTCATTGTGAAGTAAGCAAAAAGAAATGCTGAAAAAAAGTTAACTGAAATCTGTGCCAGCTGGACAGTTCACATGAGTGTAGACTACAGACTGCTTTTTTCTTCAGTCTGAGATTGTACAGTAATCTTATTAAGTGTTAATGTAATATAGGTGTGAGTTTCTTCAGTGGGAAGGTGACAGCTGGGCACAACTGGATTATTTACAATAACAATTAAAACCCGACTTAATTTGTAATATCACCCAATGTTACACAGTGGATAAGTCTGTTTACAGAGCCAGTGTAGGTCTCCTTTGTGCCCACGTTCATAGTGTTTATCACGGAGAGGTCTACTCTACATTACTGTACATGATAAAGACTAAAACCAGTCAAAATATGCACAAAGCTCTGTTACACACAAACTCATCTTGTTAACGGTATCGACCGCAGAGGTGCTCTAAGGTAAACATTAGTCACACGATAAAGCGCCTCAGACTGGCTCTGACAGTGCCCTGTTCCAGATATAACTGAACTCAATTGCTCTTTTGTTACTTACATTACTCTGTCCGTCTGTGGCTTGAAGCAGTCTGTCTCTCAGCTGCTGCGGGCTGCTCGAGCCTGTTGTCATGGCCGTTAAGCAGTGTCGGTAATTCTCCAGACCGAAACCTTTAGCAGACTAAAAGCCGCTGGTGAAACCGAAAGGTAAGTGCTACATAACGAGCTCTGTCCGCCGAGGACACAGTGAACTCAGCTGGACTGAAGAGCACAGCGATGTGAGAAACACACAGGGCCGCTACCAGCCTTTCCTTTCTTTTACACGTGACCACCGTTGGCCAATCACAGCCGATCGCCGCGCGCACCACGGGAAATCTCTCAGCCAAGGAAGTTCTGGAAAAACGACGTTGCTACGGAAACCGTGTCTCCAGCTTAAACCCGCGCCACAATGGCTCATGACAATGTTGAAAAAATCTGATTGTGACGCGATCAAACTGATTCTTACCGTGTCACACTTCGAGGCTCCACGCGGAGATAAAGGTTGTACGTGTAAAACGTATAACGTACACAACACGTGGCCAAATGTTTGTGAACACCAGCTAATTCTGGAACATTCGTGCATTCATTCGTTCACTCGTCCCTCCGTATCATCTTCATCCTGATAGGAGTCGCTGTAGCTCATGAAAAAAATTCGCCTAAAATCACAAGTATTAAAGGAAGTCTACCCCCTTTGCTGCAGTAATAGTATTCCTACTGGAATACTGCTATAAGGATGTGGCAGCATTTCGCTGTAAAAAAACGAGGTCAGGTAGTTTTTGCTGGAGAATAGCATCATGTGATTTGGGGATACGTAAGCAATAATTAAAGTGGGGAGGAAAATAAAATAAAAGAAAGGTTAATATTCATCTTAAACACTTCCACTTCACAAACAAAGGGATAATGCATGATCCTCTGCAACATTTATCTAAGGGTGTACTGACACTAGGCATTATGAACAGTGCCTGAGCAAGTTACACCACCAGTGACCAATTTGTTTAAGTGTGATTATTCTGTATATCCAGGACACGGAACTTGAATGTGATACCAGTGAAGCTATACTAAAAACAATCATTTATCATTTATTCCAAAGCCATTCCCAAGTACACATGAATATGCAATGCCTGACTACAGGATTTAGTATGGATTTATTCTCTTAATATATACCTACTTCAAGTGCATATCCATGTCCATGAAACATCACCTTGAGATAAACTGAAACTATTGTGTCAACTTTTTCCAGGTCTCACAAGGGTTTACCCCTTGAGTCACAACTATATGTGATCTGAACTTTGAGGGGAAAACCCTCTGAAAGAAAATGTAATGGGCAAATGATGTCATTCTTAACCTTAATGCATTTTGAAATAGTGCCAAATACCTAAAATATCATTGATTGGATTGCAAAATTCAGATAAAACATTTTTTGAAAAATTTATTTCTTTTTGACCAGTCATCAGTTAACATGAACTGAGGTAATGGAAGTGGCTTTTAATAAAAAGATAGTCCCCCAGAAACAAAAAGTGCCAGTAAAATGTACAAAATTCATTTGGATTGACAAAAATCATACATAAAATTTAAAGCATCTTTTAAAATGTATGATATCTTCATTTTAGAACAATCCTGAAACAAACAAAAATCTTGACAAAACAAAAAACCTCACAAACTGTTAATATATCACATTTTATCAAATATTCTTAACATAACTTTCAATTTAAATTTAATTACACTTACACTCTTATGTAAACAGGAGATAAAATATTGAGGAACCTTAAGACAATAATTTTAAAGCAACATCAGCAGCCAAAATTAGCTTAGCCACTTTATTTCCCATGCTTCTTCAAGGTTGTGGCTTAACTTTCACTGAAGGTCAGGATGTAATGAGGTGGAACAGTTATGGATACATCTAATGTCTGCAAGATAAAAGTTTTTTTTTTTTTGCTGTGCTGTTATGACCCACTGATATCATGGCATGACTTCTTTCAGAGAATTCCTGGATAAGAGGCATTCCTCTAATCAACTTAAATAAATAATCAAAAAAAACCTTAAGGATAACTACCAGATGTTGTTATTAAATAAAGAAAATCACTGGTGTTCCTCTAATGGAAAAACCAACAAATTTATTATTGCACTCTTTTTTAATTAATAGATTATGAAGTGTGCAGCTGATATTCACAAACACTTTTCATATATTCTTGTGACCACAAGAACACCAGCCGACAAACAAATTTAAGTAATCTTTGTTAAATATCAGTTTTACATGAACAAAAGACTATTTATGGGTTTCAAACAACTGACCTCTTAGCCTCTGGCTTACTGCTTGGAACAGAGTAAAATATAAGACATTATTGATAAATATCTTGCTCTAAGGGATTGGTACTTGGTCCTATACCCAACATTGGAGTACCCCAATCTGCCCAAAAAAGAAGAAAAGAACCAAGGATTGTCCTTTACAGTCACACTTTTCTCCAGTTTGGCAAAGTTGTGTTACGATCCAAATAACCTAAAGACAATAAGAAAAATCTTTTAGTAAACAAATATTGCTTAAACATAAAAATTTAATGTATAACAAACAATACAATCTATAGACATGTACATCATGTAATAAATATACTCACAAGATCATGCAGAACATTATGAAGATGTTCCACAGAGCTATGAATATGCGGAAGTACCTCAGGCTCAGTAAAAACTCTCTGATATTATCACCTGCAAATAAGAATTAGAAAGACTAAACTACAGCAGTGATTTTCAATCTAGAAATTGGAGATTCCCAACCAGTTCACAATTTTACTTTGTTCTAATTCACAGGGGTGTCTGTGGGTTTTCGTGATTCTGCTTTATTAATCAGCTAGTCTTTAAATACCTGGTTTTGTACGCTCTTGTATTTTGGCTTAAACCTGCAGCCACAACAGTCCCAACAGATTAGGCCACAAATCATCAGTAGACACCAAAGTCAATTAAGCAGTTTTGAGGGAAATTGAGGATTCATTTTCTGACTAGTAGCCACCACGGTCTGTCACTGCTCATTTGCAAATAGCTGAAGAAATCTCAACAGGATTGTGGCACTGAATTCGCCCATTTCCTGTCACTCACTCTCGTGTTACAGAACGCCAGAATGTTGCTGACTCTCAATGAAAATAAATGACTTCTTGTTGTGTGTATGCATGGTATGTCAGAAAACCTGGAATAAAATAAGCATTTCTGATTTTGCACAGCACCTTCTATAGAGTGCAGAGACTTTAAACTTTTCCTCCAGTTACATTTAAAAAAATGTAATGATTAAATATGGCAAAAACAAGAAAGGAGAAGAAAGAGAACTGAAAAGAGAAAAATGTCTAAATACCAGAACTGCTACCTGATCCTCAGCTCTCATGCTGAACAGAGCTGTGGCTTGTTCTGGTTTAAAAGAACAGGTGCCGAAACCAGTCGTTCTGGACAGGGCAGTTTGGACACTGAGAGAAAAGTTCTGTCGTGTTTGATCCTTGTGGTATTTTGACCAAATGCATATAACAGACCACAGAATGGTGTCAACTTGTGGAAGAGGGGTATAATATATCCTCTTAAAAAAACATTAGTGTCTGACTGAAACGTGTTCCCAAGAAGGAACAATAAAGGTTTGTACACTCTGTCCACTCATTGGTTACTCTATTAAGACAGAGACAATAGTTAATCTGCTTCTCTACATATCTTTTATCTTCAGCGCTGCTTACAGGCCGCTGCCCACAGGATGATTTTATTTATTTTGTGGACTATACTCAGTTCAGCAGTAACCCTCAGGTGTTTAAAGATGTACTATAAAGCTGTATGTTTTTAGCCACTGACTGTATATTAGATATATAACTGTTACCTGTACTAGAGCGCCCTCCTTCATCTCCGAAACCGTGCGACTGAGACTCTTTCTTTTTCCTGAAAACAAACTAGAGTTTAGCCCAGAGTATGAGGATTACAAAAATAACCAATAAACAAGTTAATCAACACATACTCGCCATAAATACCAGCAGACGTTAATACTTACAGTTTAAAGTTTAATACGGCTCCAGCATTCACTAACAGAGTGCTGTAAATAAAGACAAACAAACACATACATAAATGCCAACACAAACTGAAACAGGGTATGACGTGGAAACGCCGCGCGTCAGAAAGCTATTTCACAAAACACACAGTACAACATCCACTGTTATCCAACGGACACAAACGTATGGAAGTTTGTCGTTAACAGTAAACTCATACATAGTGATATTTTTTACAGGAGAAGAGACATTTACCCGAAAATGAGCAAATCTCCGATCATTTTGACACTTTTTAGTCTTCCCTGTTCTTCTCTTGGATGTTCATATGGTGAATGGAGGGCGCTGAAACCGTACTGTCGCCACCTGCTGGTCGCCGTCCACCATAAACATTTACAACAACAGACTACACCGAACACAGACGCTAGAATGGACAAATTAAACTGTGTGTTTCCAAAACTGCCTCCATCTCATTCTACATTTATTATGAAATTAAAAGCATTTGTATAAATTTGCCTGCTGATGACATCTATATAACACAATAACCTCGGGCTCATAAGCAACTGCCCAACTGACAATCGACCCACAGTATATTCACCTAGGAAAATTCAAAACGGGGTGAACTATCTAATCTAAGGGACATTTTACTCACTTTGGACAGAGACTAGTGTATATTCGCCAGGGTTATAAGGTTTATGAGCTGTTTTTTATGTATTTTAAGGACCTGATACACAGGTGATGTTTTTCAGTAATCTCATTATAGCATAAAATAATCATATCCTATTTAAAATAGTCTGTAAGTTAATTTAAAAAAAAAGTGTATAATATTTAATGGTATGTTTAACTAATACTCTTGCATCCAAATATTTTTTCTTCAAAATTAATTCATTTTGAGGCGTTGTATGATGTCTATTATAGTCATTAGAAAGGCATATATAGATAACCTTTTTTAATCAGTGTACATTCTATGAAGCTTAAAATTTAAGTGATGTGAACCTACCACTTTGAGTATATGTAACTGTTCTTTCACAAATGACACTTTCCATCAAGCAAAGTTACTTCCTGTATAAGCAATTGATGTTTCTATTAGTTTTTGTAGATGTATTTATTTATAGCATATTCAGGGATGTCTCCTCTGGCCTCATTCAAACCTCTGATTCTCTGATGGGGATGAGCATGATGATGATGATGAGGGTGCACTAGATTCACGTAAAAGGCTCCATAGGGGGCGCTAATTCTGCGGTCCTTTCTTGAAGTGCTGCGTTAAGCCAGAGCTCGGAGCTGCAGATGAGGTGCTGCTGTGTATTAATAGGAGGGTTTAAGTAACCACAGTTGCTTTACTCGGGGAGACGGACACAGGGGGCTTGAGGCGAGCTGCCTCAGTCTAACACTCAACACACACTCACACACACTCAGCTTTCTCTGTTCATGTGCTAGTGACATCAGCCGCACAACCATGGAGGTGTTGGATATCCTAAATCTGGGGGAAATTGCACACTATTTCTCCAAAATGGCCATGTTTCCAGTTTTCGATCTCGCCTATTACATTGTGTCCATACTCTACCTCAAGTATGAACCAGGTAAGTGTGTGGCTGCGTTTTTCACTTGCGCATGCTATGCCTGGATGTTTAGAGATGTTTAACACTGTTGTATTGCCTGGTGGATGTGTATGGGATGATGTTACATCCAGGTCAATTAAGTGATTTGCCTATTAGGGATTTACAATTAAGCTAACACTCATCCAAGGCTCTGTTAGATTCACTATTAGAAACCATTAAATACCATTTAAAGTGATGCCATGAACTGGCACTCATCTTTAGGTTATTCTTCAGTCCTCCCCCCACACGTTTTCTCCTTATTTTAGCGTTAAGGAGATACTCAAATCCCCCTCCTCGAAATGTGATAGAGGGAGAGGGCACATAGCAGAGTGCAATAAATAGACTTGCCCTAAATAGACAGCAAGAGCACCTCCTTCACTCCCATTAAAACCACTGTCCAGGAGCACATGGAAACAGCCTATAGGAATGCTCCAAACTGGACAAACATAATAAGTTTTAATGGGCTAGTGAGCACAGAGCAAATCTGAGTATGGTTTTAATGATTTCTTTGTACACGTGTGATTGATTATTTATGGCATATGACTGACCTGTCTATTATTCCCTTATGAGGCTGTGGAGTTAAAACTAATCTAATGAGCACAGGGTGACAGACATGTGATTCCCAGTGGTGCCATTATTCTGTGGTTAATCTGTGAATCATAATAAATTTCCAGCTGTTCAAAAGTATCATTTTACTAAAACAATCCACTATAAATACCTATATTTATTTATTTGCTCTTTCATATTATAATTCAAGTGACATATTCATTATAATTCTTCTTTTTTGGCTGTATTAATGTTATATGTATTTTTTTACATTTTATGTATTAATTTATATCAAATATAATATACGTTTTTAGCTTTTGTACTCCCAAGAATGCAGTTTTAGAGTCTGCTGCAGTTGTTTGTAACGCTGAACTCTTTGAACTCTTATTGCTAATGAAAACCTTTTTGCAAAGCTTTTTTGTAAGCTTTTTCAACTTGACAGCACAGGTGAATAATATCTGTGTCAAAATACATAGTGTAAAAATTGCTTTTAAGTATCAAGATATAATATTACATACCCTACCTCACTGGGAGCCCAAAGGACAGATTAAGATACATCTAATAATGTTAATGTAATTTTTGGCAGTTTATTCAATAAATAGCCATGAAAAAAGAAAGCAAGAAAAGCAGACCCTACGCATGTACCATTTAATGTTCAGGCTCATTGTTCGGAGTCAGTGTAACAGTTGCTCTCTCACGCCATTCACGTCTCATGAATGAGCTCGGACGTTGGGGGTCAAAGGTCAAAACCACTCAGCCAGTTGCTTCCAACAGGTTTGAGGTTTATTTTTAGTCAACATTTGATAGGATCACATCTCTGTCAGAATGCCTAGCGAATGTCCTCTCTTGCTCAGGCCACACCTGTTCCATAAGATCTCTTCATCCATGGAGCTTCAGACCCTGGGAAGACCTCTTCCATCTCAACTTACCCTTGATATTTGTCTTAATGTATAAAACATTTAGTTGAATTTTCCAGGCCATGTTTTGATTACCCTGACTGTACCCATGTTGTTTCAGCGGACCACAGACAAAAGATAACTCTTTCATACGTTGTTCTGTGACGTCCTATGATGTGTCCAAAAAAGGAATTATTAATGTAATATGTTTATATTTATGAGAATTCTGAGGTGATGGTAATGTGTTTGTGTCGTCTGCAGGCTCAGTGGAGGTGTCCCGCAGAAGCCCCGTTGCCTCATGGCTGTGTGCGATGCTCTATTGCTTTGGGAGCTACATCCTGGCAGACATCATGCTCGGACACAGCCCCGTTGACTATTTCCATAATAACAGCCACATCCTCCTGGCCTCAGCTGTGTGGTAAGAGTCTTTGGAATAGAACAGTAAACTGGCACAATGCAGCACAAAGGATTTCCATAAGTATTTACATAACCTGTTTGTGCTAGGTTTCAGAGATGTAGTTTTTATGCAGGAGAGACCGTTTTAAAGGTAAAGATAAGACCTCTATTAAAGAAATGATCGAATAACTTGAATATGTTGGCACTGTTGTAAATAAAGTAGTTCAAAGGATTTATGTACAGATGTGTAAAAATGAATGATTTCAATAAAGTACTGTCAAGTAGAAATAAGGCTTACATAAAGCAAACTAAGTCCAAATATGTCCTTATATCTTCAAAACTAAAGTTCTAATGCAACTTTAAATGTAAATGTAACTTCAATATATTATTGAAGCTTTTTAACAGCATTTTTTTTAAACTGAAAGTCAAAGTATTATGGACATATTCATTTTGAAGTTGTAACCTGTAAACTGCAGATTCATTCATTTGTTGATGCTACAATGGACAATTTACTTAATCCACGTTAGTTACTTGGCTAAATCATTTTTTAATAACAATATTTTTGTCTTTTCATTAATGAACACAACAGGTATCTCATCTTCTTCTGTCCCTTAAACCTGTTCTACAAATGTGTGGCATTCCTGCCCATCAAACTGGTGCTGGTGGCCATGAAAGAAGTCGTCCGCACTCGTAAAATTGTTGCTGGAGTCCACCACGCTCACCATGCCTATCATCACGGCTGGTTCATCATGGTTATTACTGGCTATGTTAAGGGTGAGTATGTGAAATATTAGAAGGAAATATTTTCATTTAAATTAATGTCTTTAAAATAATCGCTTAGGCATTTAAATGAAGACCCGTACTGTAGATGTTTTATGCAAGAAGCCAGAAACCTTTGAGCTGAGAAAAGCAAAACACAGAAGAGAGAGATTGTTTTGGGTTTGCTCTCTAATAGTTAGGATAATCTTAGCATGAGAACTGTACAGTGAAGCGTGTTAATCCTGATGTGGCTTCTGAGGTTTGGAACGCTATTCCCACCTGACACTCATTCTCTTAATGTCCTTGTAGGGTCAGGAGTAGCTCTCATGTCAAATTTCGAGCAACTGCTGCGTGGAGTGTGGAGGCCAGAGACCAATGAAATTCTCAGTATGTCATTGTAAGTGCTCCTTTTTTTTTTGCCCTAATTTGAGTTCTGCATTGTCTTACTAAACTCCCAAGACTTCTGAAGACTCTAATTCATATGCTTAAACAATGCTCAAATAATTTTGAATAAAATGCCCATCTCTAAGGCATACAGTTATTTTCCATGGACAATAATTTGATATATTTCTCTGTAATTTGGAAAAAAAAAAACATACAAACAAAATAAAGCCTTATAGCAAAATTCAGTGTGCAGGTGCTGAAGCAAAAATAATTGTATGTGGTGATCATTTTTCAGAGGTCATTAATCTTAATAATTCTTTCTGCATATTTGTCCAGCCCTACCAAAGCCAGTCTATATGGAGCCATTCTGTTTACACTCCAAGAGGCACACTGGATTCCAGTGTCCAAGAGCACACTCATATGCATCTTCACTCTGTTTATGGCAACTTCCAAGGTATGGCTTTGGTTCTTTTAAGACCTGATAGCTTTTATTTATATATATAATAGAAAACTGGGCGGCACGGTGGTGCAGCAGGTAGTGTCGCAGTCAAACAGCTCCAGGAACCTTGAGGTTGTGGGTTCGAGTCCCGCTCTGGGTGACTGTCTGTGAGGAGTTGGTGTGTTCTCCCCATGTCCGCGTGGGTTTCCTCCGGGTGCTCCGGTTTCCTCCCACAGTCCAAAAACACACGTTGGTAGGTGGATTGGCGACTCAAAAGTGTCCGTAGGTGTGAGTGAATATGTGTGTGTGTGTGTTGCCCTGTGAAGGACTGGCGCCCCTTCCAGGGTGTATTCCCGCCTTGCGCCCAATGATTCCAGGTAGGCTCTGGACCCACCGCAACCCTGAACTGGATAAGCGCTTACAGATAATGAATGAATGAATGAATAATAGAAAACTGAACGTCTTTCCCTTGAACATCTCATGTAAATAATTTTAAAGTTTCAAAATATAGAATTTCTTCCTCAGTCCTTATGATCCATATTAAAAAACTAAACAGTAAAAACTGTCTGTTTTGAATATACAATTTTTGTATTGTCACATAACCAACATATGTACACATCAGTTTTACCACAGTGCTTTATTCTGACTGATGTTATATGTTTGCATATATTCTTTGACTATATCATGTTGAATGACATTTTTTCTTTTTAAATATTAGATTCTGAGTTTTTTTTCCTGGTCCTCTGTAAAATAACATGGTTTTATTAAAAATAATCAGCTTACTCTGTTGACCCCTCCTTAACTCTTTTGCAGGTGGTCATGACTGCTCGCCACTCTCACGGATCACCCTTTGCTCTGGTTGAGTCCTGGCTCTGCCATCTGCTGTTTGGTTCTCCACTGGGTGGTGAAGATGCCCATGACCATCATCATCATCATGCCGCTCCAGTGGCTACTGCTGCCCCAGCCTCTCCAGCCAAAAACAAGGAGGAATTGAGTGAAGGCACTCGCAAGAGGAAGTCAAAGAAAGCAGAGTAGAAAGACACCCAACGTCTTGTTAGAAGGCAATGAAAAAAATTCTTCAACCAACTACTGGCATCTGAAGTCCCCTCTCAGGCCATTTTTGATACAGAGGTTTCCATTTGTCAGTGGAAAAAGGGCAGGAGTCTCAGGAGTCTGATTTTAACCAGTTTTTTAAATGGTGCTTTAAATGACAGATACATAGGGACTCTGTAAATAGCTCACCAACACTTCCCACCCTTCCCATGAATATACAATAAGTGAATGTCTCTATTTATTATGTACCTTGCTTTCCATCAGTTCAGCTCTATTCCCCTGTCTCCAGAAGCTTGTGGTGATCTATGCTATGGACATTAAATCACTGGATTACTAAGCACAATTAGAGGTGAAACTGTTGCAGCCCATTTAGTTACAGGAAATAACATTTGAGGCATCGTAAAAAATCTGAAGGAACGGCCAAAGTAATGATCTTAATATTACTGCGCAAGGCTGTTTTTTTGTCATATTTCATTTGACAGTATGGTATTTTCAAAAATAAATCTATTTTCCAATCAGATGTTATTTCTTTGAGGATGACTTGTTGTTTCGTTCATTTTCTGTAACCCTTTAATCCTGTTCAGGGCCCAAAGCCTACCCAGAATCACTAGTCCGTCACAGGGCATCACCCACTCACACCCAATAACTTATGTTTTTGAAGGAACTTTTGGTAGGGAACAAGAGCACCCGGAGGAAACCCACACAGTCATGGTGAGAACACACCAAACATCTAACAGGCATTGACCCAAAGTGGGGGTTGAACCCACAGTCCCAGGATTCTAGAGCTGTGTGACAACAACACTACCAGGTGCACCACTGTGCTGCCCTGTGGTTTTGTTTTTAACACAGATAAAATATACAGCCCTTTCACAGAGATTTCCTTATTGTGAGATGGCTCTCTGCCACAGGAGCTATTACAATTGAAGTAAGTTGTACTTTAAAATAAGCACAAAAATGATACTGTAAGTTTCTGTCTTGTGTTTTTGTGCACAGACAATGACCAAATCCTAATGCTCTACATGCTAATGCTCTAAATTCTCTAAGGCTCTGACTATGTCAGCCTATTCTCTTATCATCAGCTGGCTGGAATAAATAAAACACCTGAGTATACATACTTTCATTAGGCACAAGTGTGAAATTGTTTTAGGCAACTGTAACTAATGTAAACCTAGGTTATGACTGAGCTAAACCCAGCTATGACTGAGCTAAACCCGGGTATTACTGAGGTATTACTTACCTAAACTTGGCTATGGTTGAGCTAAGTCTTGTTTAAGACTGAACTAAACACGGCTGTTTTATATATGTTTGAGCACAAATTAAGCTTTGGTTGAGGTTAACTTGGTGGCTGAGGTAAACTTGGCTGTGGCTGAGTTAAATCATTTAAGTCTGAGGTAAAGTCAGTTATGACTGGTGTAAACTTGACTATAATGAATGTAAACCTATGGCTAAGCTAAACTGCTATGGTGAAGCTAAATGTGCTCTAATTGAGGTCAGCTGTCTTCACCTGTCCCATAAGTTGGCCAACAGACTGTTGCTTGTTGGATGTATTTTGAACAGCAGTAATAAATACTTACAACTTTGGTTAATAATGGAACATTATTGGTGACAAAATATTTAAATGGAAATACCAACAAAATTACATAAGCATGTAAGAGTAAAAACAATGTGTATTTAAAGAGAAACAAGAAAAACAGCAATACAACACCAAAACATTCAAATCTAAAATGTGGATTACAGCTTTATGGATTACATTTGATATCTTTGTAAGTAAATGTAGGGAGTAATCTAGAAAAGCAAAGAAAGACTAATCAAAACTTTTAGTTGAAGGCATGCTGGAGACTTACAGTAATAAGGTAATTTTTAAACATTATGTAGTACCCTCTGAATAATGTTTGATCAGGTAACAACAGAAAGCACATTGTTGAGAACACCAAGCCTTACTTATCAAACAGAGA
This sequence comes from Hoplias malabaricus, assembly GCF_029633855.1. Taxonomy (NCBI): domain Eukaryota; kingdom Metazoa; phylum Chordata; class Actinopteri; order Characiformes; family Erythrinidae; genus Hoplias; species Hoplias malabaricus. The sequence goes on along the minus strand of NC_089815.1, from coordinate 23,846,480 downwards.
AGCTGTTGATATTCTGAGAAATGAATCATCACAAACTCATTGTCCTTATAATGGCCGAGGGACATTGAACAATACCACGTGGATCATCTAAAATATAGACCAATTCAGATTGGTGTATATTCAGATTCAGGTTCAGATGTTTTATTTTTTCTTTCTTGTTCCCGAATCCCATGTAGAGGAAGGGGAGGTCAGTAAAATATACTACAGACCAGTAAAGTCTGTCAAGGTGCACCTCAGAACCCCAAGGGCCAATGAACTGGCCTGAAACGTACATCTGTGAATGTAATTACTGGCTACCAAAAGGCACAGCATAAACACAGATGCACAAATAAGCTGCATGTGTTATCTTCATGTGCTTAAAAGTTGATGTCCCATCTTCAATTTTATGTTTTAACTCATGCTTTTAGAATGAAGGATGACTACTTATCAAACTCTTAAATGTCTTGACATTATTGAATGGGAATTTTATTTATTATAGCTGTGCTTTTACTGGAAGTGCAATAAAGCCTGCTTTTTCCATATAAAAAGAATGTTTTTGTGATTTGTTGCGAAACAGCCACAACTCTAAGAATGAATCGTTTCCCCCAATTTCATCTTTGCTGTCACCATGAAGGAAAGAGCCAGATTTGGGCGGTTGGTGATGTCAGAGGTCCAGAGATATAAAAGCAGAGGAGAAGATAGGAGGAACTTCACAGAAAGGCAGACATCACTGCAGTCCTCAGCTGGAAGAGGAGAACACTGAAGAAATGCACTGGATTCTGTTATTATCTGGATTTCTCCACCTGGGCTGCATTGTAGTGTCTGGCCAAGCAGCTTCAAGAGGTAAATTCACACCTGAACTGTGTAGAATGGGACTAAGCAAGGGCACTGAAAACATACGCAGCCCACTGTGTTGGATTAAGGTGAAGTGTATTAGTCTCTTGCATTATGTAGTTTGAAAGTTATAGGATATGCTTTGTTTATATGGCGACCATATGTGGTTTATATGTACCTTACTCTTTTTTTTTTCCCAAATATGAAACACTTATATGCGTAGAGATTAATAAATATTTACGCATACTAAGATTATATACCTAGAGCATATATGTGTCTTTGCTAAATTAAGGATGCTAAAATATTGTATGCAATCCTCTTAAAAATAAAAGTAGCCAGAAGTGATCTTTCAATGAAACATATTCAGTTCCATAAAAAACCTTTAGTTCGATGACTTCAGATTATTTCAAATCCTAGGAAGTTCTAAAAGACAAATGCATACATCTAAACCAAATAAATCTGTTAAAAGATATGTTTTTTAGTTTGGCAAAGTAAGATTCCTGAGACCTGTGTTTTGTAAATACCTGTATTACTTTAACCGTGGCCTCTGAAACATTTAACCCGTACTGTATTTCATTTATGGCCATTGTTCCTCTTACTCAGATAGTGCAGAAAGATCAAATGATGATGTGTGGTTTAGGTGAGCTGATGTATCTTACACATGCTGCAGCTTATGTTGTGGAATCTCCTGAGCTTTTGCCAGGAATGCATTTTGAAAACATAAACGCTGTTAATGGAAAGAACATATTTCCATTCCTCCCTCCATGAGAGGGAGGCAGTACAGCCCCCTGGGGAGACTAACCTACCACAAACACAAGCTGGCCAAAGAAACTGATTTCAGGTCAGATTCCTTTTGAAAGAAGGCAAGAGAGGAGGTGGAAGTGAGGGGTGATGGCTGCCATCTTGCCTTCTGCTGTTCTGGGGTAATCTCACAAAACCACATTCTTTGTACATAAAGGTGAATACATAAGGAATATTCACAATAGTCTCCAATTCTGAGTTACCACTCTAAAAGTATTCACCTAATGGCATGAGCAACATGTTGGGCAGCTGTTCATCCAACGGTTCTTCTGAAATTAATGATAGTTTCAATGAGTTTGTCTTCCTTTGCTCAAGTACTAGCCTGCACCTTTCTAGGAAGGCTTTGGAGCAGAAAAGTCTGCTGATTAGTTCTTAATCACAAACACCACTCCCACTCTTCTTAAAGTGTTTGGGTGGAGCTTAATGACTCCAGAAAACACAGTTCAGCTGCTCCACAGCAGGATTTAACACTCCTCCAACCTACACTGGCCACTGAGCACTGAGCAGCTGCTGGACTCATGTGCAGCTGTTGTTTAAAATGTTGACAGTTGTGTACTTTCACTGAAAGTTTTTTTTTTTTTTTGCAGTGTACTTCCACATTCATTTAAGCAGTACTTTTACTTCAGTCCAACTCATATGTTCTCATATTGTTGTTATTCAAATAAGCAATGAATACTATCGTATTGTTACAGATGGAGAGATAATAAAACAGATTAAGGGCACAAACCAGGCACTGGCTGAAATCAAGGAACTGCTCAAACAACAGGTGATTAAACAAGAATAGGGATATCCATTGCCCTATTTTCATATTTACACTTATTCCCAGTTCAGATGTATGTTTTTTTTTTTTAAAAAAACTGTTAATCCTTTATTGTAGATCGAGGAAATCGTGTTCCTGAAGAACACAGTAATGGAGTGTGAAGCCTGTGGTGAGTAATGCGGCAGTGCTTATGCAGCCACAGTGGACTATAATGTAACACTGAGGAAACAATGAAGTTAAGAGTCAAACCTGTTAACTTTTAAGAGAAAAGTTGTTTTCAAAGTAATATTTAGTGAATGGCTCATCAGGAAGAGGACATTTTTTTGGGTATTTTTGTGAATGGAAAAAAGTGCTTTATTAATGAAATCTTTTTTGTTATATGGGTAAAAAAAGGTTTTACTAACTTACATGACTTAATACGAATTTGAAAAGTAATTAAATTAAAGTAATATAATGTCTTAAATTCCTAGCGCATAAACACCTTCTACTGTTTAGCTACTACTAATTTACTACTAATTTTTTATAATAATTAATACTAATAATGTTTTATGTAAACGACAAGGATAATAATGACTAGTCTAAAATAAACATATTTTAAAAAGCATGTAATTATCTTAAAATGTTATCCTACAGTTTGAAAACTGAGATTTCTTCTTAAATTTAAACAAGATTTTTGATGCTGTGATAGTAATAACATATAGTTTGTCCACCATGACCTGGAGGTTGTGGGTTCGATTCCCGCTCTGGGTGACTGACTGTGAGGAGTTTGGTGTGTTCTCCCCGTGTCTGCGTGGGTTTCCTCCCACAGTCCAAAAACACACATTGGTAGGTGGATTGGCGACTCAAAAAAAAAGTGTCTGTGAGTGAATGTGTGTGTGTGTGTGTTGCCCTGTGAAGGACTGGCGCCCCCTCCAGGGTGTATTCCCGCCTTGCGCCCAATGATTCCAGGTAGGCTCTGGACCCACCGCGACCCTGAAGTGGATAAGCGCTTACAGATAATGAATGAATGAATGAACATTTTATTTTTGAAAAATTTCAACAATTTTAACTTTAAAAATCTATATGTGCAGGGATGCGTACAGAAAATACAGAACCGAACCCAAAGCCCTCCTGTGTTCCTAACCCCTGTCACCCAGGAGTGGAGTGTACGGAGACAGCTGGTGGAATTAAATGTGGGCCATGTCCTGACGGCATGTTGGGCAATGGCACACATTGCACAGACGTGGATGAGGTGGGACACAACACAGGAGCATTTTTTGGATAAAGCCAACCGAACCTGTGTGTTCAGTTAAAACAATCACAACAAACTCTTCTAATATATGATTGTAACAATTTCTCTGATACTTAAAGAAGGTAGTGCAAAACATATTCTTGTGAAGTGAAACCACATTAAATTTTGTAAATATAGTTAATGTTTCTCATTTGTGGACAGAATTTTGTTCTTAGGACATTGTACAATTTTAGGTAACAGTGTTGATTTTAAGACACAAGTATTTCTAAAGTATTTAAAATCTTAATTTGTATGCCAGTATGATGAGACAATTTTCATTGATTTCAATTAATGTATTCAAGACAAATAATGTCTATAAAAATTAAATAAATTTGCTTTATTTTAAAATGACCACAAAATTAAATAAAACTAGATTCTCTGCTGTCATTGAAGTAAGTTTGAGAAAAGATGCATCTCTAACTTCTGCGCAGTGCTTTACATGTTGTACAACCTTTGTTTTCTCACGTTGTCAGTGTACTGTAATGCCGTGCCACATGGGCGTGAGATGTATCAACATATCTCCTGGTTTCCGCTGTGGCCTGTGTCCTGCTGGTTATACTGGTCCTCAGGTCCAAGGAGTTGGACTTGCCTATGCTAAAGCCAACAAACAGGTGGCTGCTCACAGAGCTTCATTCCTGTCTTCACTGAGTGTGACTGAAATGTGGCAGAAATTTGTGCTGAAAGTATAACACCATTTTTTTCCCTATCCTGTCTTGCTACAAAGGTTTGTAAAGATTTAAATGAGTGTGAGATCTCAAATGGCGGCTGCGTGGAGAACTCCATCTGTCAGAACACACCGGTGAGCAACTGATTAAAAACAGGCATCAAAAATATCTTTATTGCATATCTGTTGTATGCTACAACTTCTCATTTCCTCCTATCTGACTCACATGCTTCTGGTAGGGGTCTTTCCGCTGTGGTCCCTGTAAGCCAGGCTACATTGGAGACCAGATTCAAGGTTGTAAACCTGAGCGAGCTTGTGGTAATGGGAAGCCCAACCCCTGTCATGCCAGTGCAGAGTGTATTGTCCACCGGGACGGCAAAATAGAGTGTGCTGTAAGTTTCACGTTCATATCCATTGCTCCATTCACAGAAATGATTTATAGTTTTTATATATGCTATTTTTATCTATATTTATTCATTTTTATGATAGAGTCATGATGCTTATTGTATTTAAACATTTTTTGTGTAATTACAAAAAACAAAAAAACATCAACAACCCAAAACAGTTATTTGTACTTAATCCAGAATGAACAAAAAGGAGTAACATTCTTGGAAAATGTTATTCTGTATATATATATTTTAAATATTTAACATTTATGAACCAAACGTAAGGCCTATTTGGAACGTAGATGGTCTAAGGCTAATCCAATGTAAAACTGTCTCTGAATTTAGTGTGGAGTTGGATGGGCTGGTAATGGATTCATATGTGGTCCAGACACAGATATCGATGGCTTCCCTGATGAAAAGTTGCAATGTGATGAACGAAACTGTGCTAAGGTAAAAGAAGAAAAAAACATCTCATTAAATCAGATATCAGATATTAAATGCACTGAAAGCGTAGGAAGCTGATTGAAAATTGATTTGCAGGACAACTGTCTCACTGTCCCCAACTCTGGGCAAGAAGATGCTGATGGGGATGGCATTGGAGATGCATGTGATGATGATGCGGATGGAGATGGGATCCTTAATATAGAGGTCTGTCAATCTTTTCAGTCATTTTTCATTTCATTTCATGAAGAGGAATTGCTTCGTTAAGGCTCATTTTAACATTGAACTGTTCCCTTGTTCGCTAGGACAACTGTGTGTTTGTCCCAAATGTGAATCAGAAAAATGCAGATGAGGATGATTATGGGGATGCTTGTGACAACTGCCGGCAGGTTAAAAACAATGACCAAAAAGATACTGACCTCGATGGCAAGGGTGATGAATGTGATGATGACATTGATGGCGATGGTATGTTTGACATGGGTATCTTCTCTACTTTATGGCTAACGCTTTATCTGATGTTGGTCTTTTAGTTACTGTTGTGATTCTCAGGTATCAAAAATGACAAGGACAACTGCAAGAAGGTTCCCAATCGTGACCAGATTGATCGAGATGGTGATAATGTTGGTGATGCCTGTGACAGCTGTCCTTATATCCGCAACCCTGACCAGGTCTTGTTGACATCCTGTGCTCTGTTTTAGATTATTTTGTACCATGCATTTACAGAATGAAATTGTAATCATTTCTTTGTACCCTTACAGCTGGATATGGATAATGACTTGATTGGTGACCCTTGTGACACCAACAAAGACAGGTATCATGTTTTTAATTTTTCACTTTTCTAGTGGACTTTAACGAAGTGATAAATGTTATATCGGTGATGTGTGTCCCCTTATGGTGATTGCTAAATATGAGAATATCTGTCAGTGATGGAATTACAATGTCCTTTGCATCTGAAAACAGAGAACAAACAGAACCATTTAAACCCGATCGTCCATTTCCAATGGTTAATTGTCTATTGGTTCCCATTAGATATTACTAGTTTCATCCAGAGCCCCTCAAATGCATCTAGAATAGGTCACTTGTCACAAATGCCAGAACAAAATTTTTATTGTCTGTACTCCTAGTGATGGAGATGGTCACCAGGACTCAAGAGACAATTGTCCTGCAGTCATCAACAGCTCTCAGCTGGACACAGATAAAGACGGAAAAGGGGATGAATGCGATGATGATGACGACAATGATGGCATTCCTGATCTCCTTCCTCCAGGACCTGATAACTGCAGACTCATCCCCAATCCACTACAGGAAGATTTTGATGGTCTGTTTCTCACTTATGTTTTCTTTTTTCTATTGTACATCTCTTCATTTTGAACAAATAAAATTGTTAATTACCTGATACTGTGCTTTTAAGCTTGTGCTTTGAGGCTAATGTTGCTTAACGGAAATTATACATTCATCACTTCAACATACAGTGTAATTTATTTATTTTTGTAATTTTTTGCTGATAGTATATGCTGAAAATATAATTGTGTATTTTGTTGTCAAAAATATAGAGTCATTTTTATATCCTTGTCATCCAGTAGTCCTAGTCTTGTAGCTGGCTTGAACTTATAAATATGAATTGCAGGGGATGGAATTGGAAACGTCTGTGAGATGGACTTTGACAATGACACAGTGATTGACACAATTGATGTGTGTCCTGAGAATGCGGAGGTCACTCTCACTGACTTCAGACATTACCAGACTGTGGTGCTGGACCCAGAGGGGGATGCTCAGATCGATCCAAACTGGGTGGTACTCAATCAGGTCGGATATCACTTAATACTTTCAAGAATGCTTAGAAGATAAACACTTCAGGATCACATTCATAAAGCAATCAATGCTTCTTGTTTTCTAAACAGGGAAGAGAGATTGTTCAGACCATGAACAGTGATCCTGGACTGGCTGTTGGTAATATGTCTATGGAGATTTACAGTCAACATAACCTCTTTCACAATGAAATTGCTATGTTAAGACAATAAAACTAATCAATTGACAAGAAAAACTAATCAATTCTTGCATTCCCATTCAGGTTACACAGCTTTTAATGGCGTGGATTTTGAAGGGACCTTTCATGTAAACACAGTAACAGATGACGACTACGCTGGGTTTATATTCGGTTATCAGGACAGTTCCAGTTTTTACGTAGTCATGTGGAAGCAGGTGGAGCAGATCTACTGGCAGTCCAATCCTTTCCGAGCTGTGGCTGAGCCAGGAATCCAACTCAAAGTAGGCATATTTAACTCCACATCCTGTCACCAATTAAAGATCTTATAACATGTAAAGGATGATTTCTGCATTGTGGCACTGAGGATAGTTTACTGTAGAATGCACCATACTAGAGTTACTCCACTCAACGATAAGTTCTGTTAGTATCAAGTGTCAACATACTTCTTTATCAAATATCTAGAGGTGAAGTCTCTAAAAATCCTGATCTGCCTCTAAATGTTCTGTAATAATTTGCACTGTTTGTGTATTGTACATTCACGTCCCCTCATATAAATAGGCAGTGAAATCAGACACAGGGCCTGGAGAGAACTTGCGGAACTCACTGTGGCACACAGGCGACACCCCCAGCCAGGTGAAGCTGCTGTGGAAAGACCCCAGGAATGTTGGCTGGAAGGACAAGACATCCTATCGCTGGTTTTTGCAGCACAGACCACATGATGGGTACATCAGGTACAAAAACACTCAACACTGCTCCATCTATATAGCAGAATCACTAACTATGCTGAAATCACCTCGCTGTAACCTGATTCTCAAACTTTTGTGTTTGATTCTATGAGGGTTCGATTCTACGAGGGTCCACAGATGGTTGCAGACACAGGGATTATTATTGACACAACCATGAGAGGTGGCAGACTGGGAGTGTTCTGCTTCTCACAGGAGAACATCATTTGGGCCAACTTACGATACCGATGCAATGGTAAAGCTAATCATTCAGTTAGCAACCTTAAGGTTTACCATTCAGTAATCAAGAGGCATAGTCATAGTGTTAGAGTGTTCCTTTAAATATAACTACTTAAATAAAGTCTACAGAACACAGAAGTCAGGAGAAAACGAATGTGTATTTTGGTTTATGCAGCCTGCAAAAAAACAAAAACCCAAAAGAGCAATATTGTCCTAATCAGTAAGAAATGCTAACTACTGTCCATGTTTCTCTACAGATACCCTTCCAGAAGACTTTGACACATACAGAGCCCAGCAAATCCAGCTTTAAATTTAACACCAGGCACCGTCCCAAAGTCATTCTATCCACCTCATCCCAGCGTCTAATCTGTATGACACTATCAATCTGTAAATAACTCTTAGAAAGTATATGCCTGTATGCTAATTAGCTTTCAGTTATTTCTGTGTTCACTTCCTCTTCACTTCTTATTAACTGCTTATCGTTACGATGAATACCAGTAGATTACTAGCTATTAAATATTGGCAGGGTGTCAAATTATATGTATAATTAGTGTAAAAGCTGAAATACATTTTTAAAATATAAATATCAGTTTTGTGAGTGAAAATCTAAATGTCTGGTGTATTAATAGAATATTATTGCAGTGATGAAAATTAATATTAGCATTCCTTTTAGGGCAATATGGTGGTATTGTATACTTACACTTTTCAGTGCAAATTATATCACGTAGCAATTTTCAAAGTATATCTGTACGTTTAGATAACTCTAAACAGGTCAGTCCCAAAGTTTATAATAACTATGCAAAATAACTTCCAACTTGATCACAAACCTCATAAAAACTAAATGTGAAATTGTATTATGAGCTAATATGTTTCAGTCACCCTTATTTATTCTTACAGAACTGAAATAGCTTACTGTGATGTAGTAAAAAGAGAAAACTTATTCCATTTTGAGTCAATAAAAATCTTGTGCATTTTTTAAAGGGGAATTTCAAATATGGTTCAAAACATCTAAACATCATGAACAGCCTTTCTAGTGTAGGCCACGCAGCACAAACTTTTAGCCTGATGAGCATTTCCTTTAAAATATTAGAATACACTTAAAGGTTCACTGGTTACTATACGCAACGAAAGCACCATTTCACATCAAATCACTGAACGATATTGAATTCCGCAGAGATGTAGAAGTATTGGTGAAATTCCCATTTAAAAGCTAAAAATGAGAAGACTTGGTGAATGTGTTTGCACTGAAATCCAACACACTGCAGTTTAAATGTATATATTTTAAAAACACGTACAGAAATACAGATTACAAAATATAAATGATGTAATAAGAACGATCTGATATATGTAGCTGAGACATCATGCACATCCATATTTAGCATATTTTGAGAACGGAAAACATCCATGAAACGATCACTGAGACTATGTACAGAGAGAAAGTGGCCTTCTACAACCAATTTCCACGAACATGAGTCAAAATATGGACCACACCAGAAAAATCTATACAGTTACATGAAAGTTCTACATCTGTGAATAATGTATCACCGTTGAAAATGTTATGCCACACATAGCTGGTAAAAAGCTCCAGCCCAACGATGTTTTTTCATCTCAGTACATTTACTTCAAATGCATATAAACAGCATTGTTTCTGATCTGAGTGACTGCAGATTTGAAGCATTGTCTTTTATCTAACATTCTCATGAGACATTTTTTTTCATGTTTTTTTATTCTCATACACCTGCTAAAACACATTTGTTTTTTGACTAAACAAAATGATCTTTGAAGAGTAAATCAATGCAGATGGCACTTATGTTTGGCTGATCTTATACTATATCTATTTCATATAGGCCACACTAAAGATTTATTTAACAAATATATCTGGTATAAGAGAACCACTTCCTCATTAGTTTACTATAATGGTGGAAAGTTGACGGATATATGAGAACCATAGCAACTGCCCAGCAGTCCTCTTAAGGCTTATAAGGGAGTTTGAAGATGGCTCCTTTAAAGGGGCTCTGCATTCAGAAAAAAAATACCTCGAAACAAGAATTAAACTGCATTTGAGATTTAAAATGAATATTAAAAAAAACAAAACTGCTAATACCATGCATGAGGAAAACTATTGTAGATCTAACAGAAATAAAACATACATTCTGGATGCATCTCCCAATTTTTACACTTAGAGCACAAAGACCGAGCCCTTGTTTTTTTTTTTTAGGTTTGCATTGAGAAGTTACATATTTGCTCCCAAAAGTGTTATCCCTCAACATTATCAGTGCAATACAGTGGAGAATTTTACCCAGAAAATGTTCACATTACGGAAAACAGCTCTGATTTCAGGGACTAGCCATCCATAAATATAAGAAAAAAAAAGAAATAAAAAGAAGCAAGATAAAATCTATAGAGCTAAACAGTCAGTGTTCTCAGAGAGTAAAACAGTCCAAATTTAATGCCATAAAGCCACTGTTAAAGTGCGAAGCAACACACTAAGGAAAAATACAAAAGAGACGCACACGCATACACACACACACACAAACAAACACACGCTCACACACACACGTAGCACAAAAGCTGCCATATATATCAGTGATGATGCTGTGATATATATCAGTGGTTGTTGAAGGTTGGTTATGTTGAGATGCAAAAGCTAAGCAACAGCGCTGACAATATTTCAAATGAAAACAAACAAACAAAAGGTCCAGCTTGCTACAATCATGATGACTATCATGCCAAAGAAAAGAATGCAAACACATAGGCAAAGTAAATAAATAATTATTGTTTAAAAAAAACAAACAAACAAACAAACAAACAAAAAAACTACCACTAGATACTTGTCGTTACAGTGTGGGAGCAAAAAACAAGAAAACTGCTTTGGTCAAGCAATAGGTAATTTGGTGTGACGCACAACATCTCATATGGAGTCCCATACACTGTACTTCCATAGGTGATATACCAAAACATACGAAAATATGAGTGACTTTCAGTCAAATGAAACCACTTTTTTTAAAGTCAACGCATGCATTGCATTTTACTAAGAGTCCGTAGTGTATCATGTGCAGCACATTTTATAATGAAATCAGCCAAGCTAACGAAGGCCTCTAACTGAAGATCCTTTTCTTATTTTTGACATGCAGTCATAGTCTAGTGATAAGCTTTATGTACAGTATTTACCATACAAGTGTTTGAGTGGAAAACATCTGTGAAATAAATGTTTGTTTAAAACAAAAACAACACATTTGTTTAAAGAATGTTATTTTGACTGGCACAGTCTGAGTGTTTAAAAAAAAAATAAATTAAACTAAAAAAAGTCAACACTAGTTCACTGTTAATGTGGCCTTCTGTAACACTGCATGCTGTAAACTGTTGCTTGATGTTAGTACTGTGTTTTTGCCTTGCACATAATAAACCATCTACATCTTCTGGGCATTACTATTTTAAAAAGCTTTTATAGCTACACCATATAAACAATTGCACTAAATTCAAGAAGATATATTTCAATTTATAGACTAATAAATTTCTCTGGTTTGCATAGGAATCTGTACATTTCACATTTCACAATTTTTTTTTTAAAGTCATATCCCTTACAAAGGTCCAAACGATCCAGCTTCACGTCTAAGATCAAATACAGTGCAGTCTGTAAGTGACTGGACAGTTTCTGCTCTTTTCCTACACACTACAGTTGAACTGGAACATTGACTGTGAGAATAAAGCCCAGAACGTCAACCCTTTTTTTCCATTTCGGTGCCTGTACAGCTGTACTGGGCAAATCACGGGAGCAATCATGGAAACAATCCCAATCCCAGCTGAAAAAGGTCTAACACAATGGAATATAATCTTCTGAGGAACAAGCTGTGTTAGTGGCAGTAAAGTAGGTCACAGTCAGAGACATATCCACCGTAGTCTGTTAAAAGCAATTCAAGCCAATCTTTCAGATACAGAAATCAATACTGAAACCTGTCGTGTTAATTGAGATATGTAGACTATTAGGCTTTAAAAGTGTATAACACTGATACACTTACACTAGTACAGGTGTGCCATCTTTAGCACACTGTTAAATAAAATCAAGAGCAACAGTAAATCAGGAACCATAACATTTCTAAAAACCAAGAACAGTGGAATGCTCTTAATGTTTTTAATTAAACGCTAAAACCCTCTATGTTTAAGAATTCCCTGAAGTCTTGAAACGATTATCATTAATTAACAAGCTTTTTGTCTGATTGTTTTACGTCAGACACGTTGGAGAGACTCGTAGACAATTCAGACTGACCTTCGTAAAGCTGACCTTCTGCATGTCACCATCTTTGCTTCATACACCAGAGTAAAAAAATGGTATCACTGTCCAGTTACACAGACTGCACTCTATTCTAAAGTCAAGGCCCTTTGGCTGCATTCATTTACAACTTATAAACAATTCATTAAGCCAAACAAAACAAAACAAAACAAAAAACAAAAATCAGTGATAATATTTAACGGAATTTAAAATAAGTAAACAATAACGATATTATTGTTTACAAACACCAAATGGCATTATGCTCATCATTTGCCACTTTAAGGATTTGGTACCAGATGTGTTTTTGTGCAGTGACCAAGTCCTTTAATTTCCAGCCTGTATAGAGCAGGATTGTAACGCTTTTCTAAATTAGGCCATCCATTTCAATGGCATAAATCAGTGGATAACAGAATTCTATCCGCAATTTCATAGTGTACATAAAAATAATAATAATGTGATTTCTTAACAATTTTCAGAATGGAACAAGACATAAGACAAATCACAAGAATGACAGACAAGGCTGAAACAAACATACAAACATAGATGAATGAAGACAAGAACAACGTTCTGGTAAACAGCACTGAGAATAAGGAGCAGTACCCTCCCCTTACTTTCACTTTAGCAGCTCAGACTGACAGACATCAGACATCTGGCTTCACGACAGAACCTCCATTTAAGCTGGAACACTTAAATCTACATGCCTTACAGTACTTAATTGAGAAACTGCATTTATAAAAACACAATACTGCCACTGATTGTGCATGATCAGAAATCTTTTTAGATACGAGAATAAACATTAACAGGACAATTAGAAAACTCGTTGTCACACCGACAGCTTAAAAACAGCTTTTTTTTTGTTCATAAGGCAAAATCAGGTCAGCTCACAGTGATGAGTTCAGTAGCTTTCTGAAGCTTCCCTTTTAATGGGTTTGGCCCTGCGCGATGATAGCCTTTTTAATGCAAATTAGAAGTCAACAACAGCACTAAAATTTTTTAATTTGCAACTGAACAAGCAACTCGATCAACAAGGAAAAACATACAAGTTTGAACTTTTAGAGACACTTTACGATATCTATACCAAAAATAGAGGCAAGGCTGCCATTCTGACACATATATATCTGCTGCGAATCTGCTGGCGAACGTAAAAAACATTGCCGGCACATACGTAACTGTAAAGTGTTTGTAGTTTACGTGGCAAAAAATCCAAACAAATAAAGTTTTTATAGAGAATTCTAGTTTTCTTTAGACCTTTAGCCATAATAAAGTAGCAAGCAATGCTTTCTCAAATCCATAAAAAGTAGTATGGGGGGAGTAGTACTCCTTAGTATTAAATAAAATGTTTAATAAATAATTGACAATTTTAAATATATAGATAATTTAACACAAACAAACACCTCTACGCAAATGCACACCAACTCGCTTTTAAAAAGGACACATGGTATCATTACGTAAACATTAACACAACTGACAAAGACATCTGGCAATTCATGTAACATGTAACAAACTATAAGAACATAACTAAGGAAACGAGCTCCAAGTGCTAAAGAACGTGAACGGTATGCAAAAATAAAACAGTGTGAAGGTAAAAAGCCATTAGGATCAGGAGGTTCAATATTTTGGTTGAATAAACCACAACACTCTCTCTCTCACACACACACACACACACACACACACACACACACCATGACACTTGCTTTCCATAGAAAGCAGAGCAAATACTCTAACGCAAATGACATGAGAAAAACAAAAATCACCTCAGATCTGAAAGAAACATGAATTAAAAAAACCTAAAACAAACACAAACAAAACAAAAAGGCAAAAAAGAACATAAGAAAACCAAGCAAATCAACATGTAGGCCTAAAGAGGGGCATAGCACACACTTGTACAATGAACGAGGTTTAAAACTAGCCATCTTGCAAAAAACTAGCCAGTGTGGATGTAGCAATGCCACTTCCAACCCTGTGCTCGAGCACCTCCCTTCCCCAGACGGCTTTGGCAGCATGCTATTGTAGTGCCATGTGGGGGAGGCAGGGAGGGCCATGGACTGGATGATAAACTGGGTGGCCATGCAGCTGCACAATAAGTATTCTCCAGCCTCTTCCTCATCATAGAGCTCCTTCTGAGTTCTGGCTGCAATTTCGTTCACAGTCTATCCATGCGGAACGTGTCCTCAGTGGCAGGGTCGGCCAGAACAATGTCTGGGTCGTTGAGCATGTGCAGTCCATCCAGGGTCAGCGGGTCGATCTTCAGTTCGTCCAGTGGAAACTGAGAGTCTGCATCAAAGCTGACGTCGCCTACACCGGCCAGTGAGTTTGTCAGCTCCTTCGAGAGACTAGGCGGGGACTCCCCGGTCACTAATATTTGTTGTTTGAAATGTGGAAACAAAAAACACACAGAAATTACTCAAGCCCAGACAGATTTGTTAGATTCGTATAAGAACATATTCCGCCACTGACATGTCCAAATCCCTGGAAAGACTTGCACAATAAGAAACAGAGAAAAACCTATACCTGTAAGAATAATGTTGGGAATGTTGCCATGGTTACTGTAGCCTAGTTGCTGTGTGTCCTGCAAGTTGCCGTGGCTCCCGGTTAGACCCATCATTGCTGCCTGGGTGTAGTTGAGTGTGGAGCACTGACTGTAGAGGCTGTTAGAACTGCTCGGGTTCTCAATCATGTTCATGTTGAACTGCTCAAGCTAGGACATAATAGAGGGCATGGTAAAAAATATAGAAAGGAAGACACTCCATCATTTAACAGGAAACAGACTAGAGCCCTCCAAAGAGAACAGCCAAATATTTGGAAAGCAGGCTGAAGGCGCATAAGCACTAACCTGATGGGACAGAGCGTTGGTCTGTCTGGATGCCAGTTGGTGTTCATAGAACGAATCTCCAAAAATGCTGCCCACCACTGGAATGTGCTATAATTATTGCGAGAGATAATTCAATTACTTCAATGAGACTACAGACTACTGGTGTGAAATTGTGTAAATAGCTGGACAAATGTGCAAGACGCTGACATACGCGGGAATGTCTAGCACAAGACATCCACGCAAAAGATCTGGGGACATCTGTTAAAAAGCAGCAACATATCTCAAGTGACAAAGCTTAACATCAATAAAACAAACAGCTCCTAATCAACACACTCAAGAAAGAACACAATTAAATGTGAACGGTAACTCGCCTTCGATTAAGCAAGAACAGAGATACAGTGCTTCAAAACAATGCAAATCTTACCTAGTTTTCATAAGCAAACAGATTTCTACTGTTATCAATATAATGAGCAAGAGTTACAACAGTGCTGTTCTCAGCAAACATTGTCCTAATTCACTAAAGAAACAGCTACACAGAGCGCTACAATGACGTTTTTTATTGCAGGCTCACCACATTTATTGTGCATGCTCATTTCAATAAGATGTTTAGACCTAATATGCACATATTGTGATGATTATACTATAACTATGTTAATCCACAGACAGCAGGAATATTCAACTCAAGCTGCCATTTCTACATTTAATATTATGTACTATATGTATTAGGCAGGATGTAATGCAACTGAACATGGAGGTCAACTGCATCGAGGCACAGAATCAATGCAGCTGATGAGATAGTTAAATCAAGAGAAATGTCACCCAGTATCAGATTCCTGATATTCCCCAAATCCGATAACTATCTTCTCTTCTTTCACACGCACTATAGGTTTATTCTAGCAAATACAAGAATGGATAACATGCTATAGATTAAAAAGGCCAATGATAATTTTAGCTTAAGGCTTTATTTATATCTTATTATTACAACAAACAACACAGACTAAACAGCCTTCATCACACTTCATCATTGTCAGCATTTTGCAGAGAAAACAAGTCTGTACATTGCTCTTAGCTGGATAATGACGCTGTTAGATCAAACCTGTGTAATTAACCTGCAATACTGCACCCCCATAAGCCTGACCATATATTGCTAGCAAGCTAGCATGTTGCTACATTAGTACAATGCTAAAGTATATCTTGTTATGCATTGTGGGAGAATTTTTAAGCCATTAACCCACCCATTCATTTAGCCCATCAAAATGGCACTAGAAGACTTTATAAATAATACTTATAAAAATCACAGCATCATCTGAGCAATGAAAAAGGGGTTGAAATGCAGACAAATAGAAGTGGAGGAAGGAGAACAGAGAGCTGGGACAGCAAATGAGCGGCTAAAGCACAACAAGCAGCGGGGTGGGTCCGCCCTTACTTGAGGCGAACCTCCAGGCGAGAAGCCTTGGTTGGAGACTGGAGAAGTTGGAGACTGGTTGGCTGGGGACCCAGTCTGATTGCGATACTGCTGGAAGGAAGAGGCCTTTCAGATTGACAGCACAGGTCCACTATAACATGGGTCCATGTGTGATCACCTCAGAAACAAGGATGCTCCTCACTTTTGCAAGACACGTGTGCTATAAAGCACTGTGTTGGCCAAACTTGACCCTAGTGTGCTCTTAGTTCTACTTGAGCACACATTTGAACATTACAATAATTTGTAAAAGGAAAGTTTAAAAACTCCCAAACAATAAATTAAGCTTGCTTTCACAAACGTGAAAGCACAAATAAATTTGTATTTAAACTACGGCAGCAACCACGTGTGTCATATTTGTGTCTTTCTGAGTAAGAACAAGGGCAGGTTGTACTCACTGAGCTGACTGGTGCACTGGTGGCCGTTGGGGATTGGGAGGCGAGGGAGGTTTGTGGTGTACTGGAGGCAGAGCTAACGGTGAGTGGTGGCAGCTGGATGAGACGGATGTTCTGCGGCAGGGTCTGCTGCTGCTTTTGGAGGTCGTTTAACAAACTGAGGAGGGAGTACTGAGAGAGCTGCTGCTCCAGAGTCATGTTGTCCATCGAAATTGGCTACACAACACAGCATGTAAAACAGCATTTCAAAAATCCCATTCTTTGTTAAATTAAGTTAAGCAAAACAGATAGCAGGAAAACAACAGTGACAAGTAGTGAGATATTTCAGTTATTACAGTAGATTATGTCACATTTCACTGACCATACCTGAGAAACTGACATCTGAGGTGAGAGGGTGGGAGAGAGAGTGGGAGAGAGCTGCTGGGGGCACGTTTGCTGCTGCTGCTGTTGAATATCAATGTTGAGCGTGAGTGCAGGAGCAGGCTGGGTCTGGCCACTCAGTGCAGATGAAGAGGGAGGGACATGGCTGGCAGCGCTGATGCCCAGGTGAGTGAGGTTGGTGGTGAGGTTGCCAGTGCTACTGGAAGTGCTGGGGGTGGGAAAGGATACGGCGTCATCCGGGTCCAGAGGGGTGGGAAGAGGGGGAGGGAACTGAATATTGGTGAGGTCTGGCAGGGAGCCGCCAGTGTTGTGTGTGGCTGGCATCAAAGTGGTGTTCACTTCTTGATCTGGGGATGGGAATATGCTGTGAAAATAGCAAACAAGTGCTTAGTGCTGAAATATAAAATCGCACTCTTCAACATACTGGCAATTACCTCCCGTCAGTTCTTTTTTTATATGGAAACTTGTGGTATTTGTAAAGCAATGTAAAAATAATGTAAAGTATAATATACACTAAGTATGTTTGTACAAAAAAAATTAACGTACAAATACATGGCATATTTCAGACCCACTTTTCCTGTATTGAAACATGTACTGAACCATGCTTATTATGCACTCACTTAATCCCAGGTACGTCATGTGATTTGGGATGCATTGATGATTTCTGGTCATCTTTCTCCATTTCTGTTTCAGGTTCCTCTGTATCTGGAGGTGTGAGCAATAACACTAGAAAAGAAAGAATGGAAAAAGGAAAGTCGTAACTGAGTTTTCCTTTTATGGGCTTGCCAACACAAGGGAAAAAAAGCTTAATCCCATTACCTCGTTTTGGCTGAAGCTCTTGCGATCCTCCAACAAAAGTGTCTTGTGGAGCAGGATTCATGGCACTCTGATGTAAGGCTGAGTCAGAATTTGTTCTGTAACAGATAGATGAGGACGGTGAAAGTGTGCTGAATGTAAAGTTGTATACATGTGAACTTTGAACCAAGTATTCTGCTGCCAGTGGCAAACACTGTCCTACCTCCTCCAGCTGGTGTCAGGGGGAGGTGACAGATACACTGAGCCATAAGGGCAGCTGTCAATGTAACTGTGTTAAGGATATAGCCTCATATCAAACATCTGAAAAGTGTGTATTATTTATATGGGCACACTCATGTAGTGGTATTTATCCACCTAATTAACAATGTATGACGTGCTGTGCTATTGTATGTCAATGCCAAATAACACACATTAAAAATACACTAAATATGGAGTAACATATATTTAAAGTGTTATTATTTGTGGCTATTGGCCTTGTCTAAAGTCTAATCAAGCACAAAAATCAGAAAGTCCCAATATGAGCTGAAGCAGATTTATGAAGAGTTTTTTTTAACCATTAACAAAACACATTTTTCACTCCCCAGGAGGGGACATCCTTGGGAAAGTGTTTAGCTTGGTCAGCTCACAGCCAACTGTGTTGTTTAAAGGTTTTATTTACTGTGAAGCAATCTGTTTTACACTGGGGCAATTTCATTTACTATTTTTTTTCCAGTCATTACTGTCTAGAACATTGATTTGCACAATACCACACCTCATCTCTTCAGGGAGAACTATTGAGATAAATGCAATTTATATAAAAACGTTTTTATAGACGAAATAATAATAACAGAAAAAAAAAATCTTAAACTTAATCAGAGTATGTTAAGGGACCAAAATGCTGAAGATGAGTTTTATTTAACTGACCCTGGTTATTTCTGACACTTAATCCTTGTCCAAGAATTTTTTCTGAACTTTATGACTGTGGCTTGAAATGGGCTGGAAGAGAGAAAAGACCAATTGTGTTATTTATATGCCGCCCACTAAAAATAAAAGGATATCTGACGGCCATGTTTGTCCACAGACAGAGGCCTGCGATGTGGAGATGTGATTCGGTTCCTGTCACGATAAACACGATCCACTAAGCCATGGTGACGGGTCGTCCGACTGGTATCCAAAACTGTATTCTGAAAAGGAACCTCATAAGTTTATGATATCCTCAGTTAAAATGAATCAGAACTAAACAAAACCTCTATATACATCCACTTCAATGGCGAGGCATAGCTGGACAAATAAAAATATATTGCAGCATTTTAATCAAAAATGGGCTGGCAATATGCAAGCGGAAAAGCAATGAACTCATCAGACCGTTCTGTTTGTAGCACTGTTTATGTTTTATAAATGAAAAGCAATGATAAAGGCAGTGATGACATCCCCATTGTTAAATAAGAAAGGTGCATGTATCCTCTGTCAGTTAACGCTTAAACTGGGAAGAAATCCTCTCACTGTGCTACATGATATAAGAAAGTGGGATCTGAGTTGGGACTACATGGTGTGCAACAATTAAAATACATTTTAAAATGGACTCCTGACAAGAGTTAATAGAATAGAATTAAAAGGCAAACAGCTATAAATCCTAACGCCTATCGAGAGCAACACAAAGGGTACTTATATAAAATAGGTGCATTTTTTTATAGCATTATTTGGATTATGCCCTGTATTAGCCATGATTTAAACAGTTGTTCAGGTTCCTTTGATTATATAACTCAGCTTGCCAAGGTTTAGAATAATAGTACAGACAAACTTTAACGTTAAAAAATATTACTGGTTACAATACAAATTGATTAAATTTCTTTGTTAAAAAGCAAACAAAAAACCCTCTATATGTTTGTATATATTCATCAAGAATCCATAACATGTGAGAACCTCTCTAGTAAGTAGGTTAACTAAAGGGACAAATCCACCAAAAGAGTGACAAACAAAAATGATTTTTTTTCAACTGATATAGTTTCTAAGGGCTCACCTGAAAAGGCAGGTCAATGTTGCTATTTCCAATCTGATTGACATTGGGCAGTGAACCTCCATAGCACTGACCACGATTCTGGCCTAGTTGCAAATACTGGGTCTTCTGCAACTGCAGCTGTGCAAAATAAAAGTGCATGAATGAGTGACAGAGTGAATGACAGCATGAATGCATGAGTGAATGAAACGTAACTGAAATATCAAAAAGGGAAAATATTAAAACAAAAACTCAGGTGGTTTGACAAGAAAAGCAAATCAGTGGAGCATTGCTTATCTATGGAGTTGTCAAATTAAAACTAGGCAGAGAGTGCAAACTAGGCTCTTATGAAGGCTTTGGCTGTGTTACAGATCCCTCACTGTGGTGAGCATGGATAAACTCAGATGAAAAGCATGTCAGGATTTTGGCACTGAAGAAGTTAAGGAACAGAGTGGGCAGAGTAATATCCTGGCACTGCCAGGAAAGAGATGGTATACAGTACATGTGACTTATGGGTCATTCTATGCCTAGGGGTACATTTCCAGTCATGAAATTCACCTTCTAATCTGAATATTTTCTAAAGTCAGATATTGCTAAAATGATAGAAAAACTTTGATTTTTTCCCCACTGTTTCAGTACATGTAGTAGAAATGTTAGATATTATAGGGAAATTGTGTTTTTTCCTATTTTACATTGTTAATATTTATGTGGTGGCATTGTTATAAGCTGGAAAGAGAATTACGTTGTACCATGTATGAGCATGTCTGCTTTGAAACTGCAGTGTTCCTAAGACCGTTACAAAGATGTGAACTCAAACAGCCAAGATTTCTTACGTCAGAAACTTATTCAGATAATCACTTCAACTCACAGAGTGGAGTCTTTGAGCAGCAGGTGAATGGTAAGGGGCTATGTGCATATAGAGGTGAAGACTAATTCTACATTAATAGATATGTGCATACTGACTGAAGGTAAGGTTCTAGAGTTATATCTATGACATTTTTAAGACACCAAGGGATTGTTTACATGAAAAAATGAAATTTCTAATATGCCAAGTATAATATCTCTACTGTTCAGGTCAACTAGGTTAAGATACAGTACATTACACACCAGCTGCCCTTGTTCATAAAAGCCACAGTAAAACTGGGCACACTAAGGAACATTTGTGTGTGTGTGTGTGAATTCAACAGAAACTACGTGTATTATATTTACATGAAAATATCACATTCAAGTTTGCTCCCTGTAGAGGATGTGAACTTATTTTACTGAGAGAAAAAAACACAAACAAGACTTAGAAGACTTATTTATCTATTTAAAATGCACTGTTTTGTACCTTTTGCATGATGGCAAATGTGCCCTGATTTGTAGAATGACACTTATAACTACTGCAACAAGAAAGCCTTGTCTAGTGGTTTTATGAGCATTTTATATTAATATGAGTGGGTTAAAACAGTGAAGGACAACACTAGACCGTGCCAGCCATAAAGTCTATGGTTTGAAAGTATGAAACAGACACAATAACGCGGAGCAAATTGAGTTTGTTAGGTTTCTTATACCGATTATCCCTTCCACATTAAATGGTACAGCAGTTAACGTTACATTCTGTCGCCCACAGGCAGCATTTAATGTGGCACGGAAATTTGGAATTACAAGCCAACTTAGACAGGAGCCAGAATTTAGGTGCTGCACCATTTTTAAGGTGGAGTGGATTATTCGAATGAGAAACTGCGAATTATAAGCCAACTCCAGCTGCATTGCAAACGTTAGGCTCCGTACAGATGTGTAGCACATCTGTAGGCAGGCTGCCCGCTCGTGTCTTTTTTTCTGTCGAGCAGCTCCGGTTCTGCGCATCGTTTCACCGCTCGGTTCGCCTCGGTCCTCGGGCAAACGCGCGGAAACGGGGCGTGTTTCAGCAGGTTTATGTGTGGAGATGTTTTTATAATGGATGCCAGTCGACGAGTATATCGTTGAGTTGTGTGTTATGTTTCTCTAATGCTTTAACGAGCCTCCTCCTCCACCACCTCCTCCTCCCTGAAAACATACAGCCAAAAATAAACAAACCCCACACGTACCCGCGCAGCTCGGGTAATGCTCAGGTCCTTCATGACCTCCTCAAACGCCGCCGTCTCCTCCGCCTGCTTCTGGTTGTGCAGGGCAATTTTCTCGCTGAATTTTCGCGGATTGTTTGAAGTCGCCATCTTCCGTTCTTCTCCAAAACAGACCACTCTCTCGCTCTCGCTGTTTTTTGCGCCAGACGTACGTGGCGGCGCCGTGCGGAGGATTGTGGGACTTCGAGTCCATAGCTAAGCGTGTCTTTTTTATTTTGTTATTCTTTAAAGACCCCAGCAGTGTAAATCAGGGTTTTACCTTGTTAATGTGTCCGTGGTGGTTTTTTCACGCTCTAAGATGAATCATGAGTGAAATAATTGGTCAAAGGTCATAACTGGACATTCCTACTTTAAGTGCAGCATTCCAAAGACATAGTCAAAAGCCGTTATATTTACAAGAATAACGGTACCTCTAAATTTGAGTTTAGCTTATTGCTAGGCTATTGTCATGAATAATGTTTGTTATTTAGCTAGATACTGTCATAACAGTCAGTAATAACGGTGTTTTACCGCGGCGTTGTTCAGCTGTTGTCCACCAGTGACGTCACGGTCGCGTTCAAGAATTTCCGTAGCGAGCTCGTGTTTTTCCGTCAGTTTAATAAAATTGTCAGTTTTAAAGCAAATTAAGCTGCTATTTTCATTTTAATTCATACTTATATATGTCAGTATCTAAAATAATGTGAAATATTCATGGAAGTCCATTAGGTGGTGCTTAGCCTTTAAGGGTTTCTGAGGTAATAAACCCAAAGATCCCATCAGCATGTGGCTTAAATTGCTATATAATAAGTTTAATGACAATGGATTAGCATAGATGTTAGGGGTAAATTTGGATAGCAAATCAATTGAATTAGCATGTGTTACAATTTTACTTATACCATTTTCCCATTTTAAATAATTTAATAATGAGAATATGTATTTTGCATTTCAAAAGAAATGGTACAGCCTGAAATTACCAAGAATTATCATATTTGCTGGCTATGTTTAGAAATTATTTCATTATAATAGAAATAAAAATATACTGTTCTCATCAGACGACCAAGGAAGAATGTGTCTTTTGTCATTTACAATGGTGGAATTGTCTTAAATAGAGGTGGGCATCAAAACACAAAACTACCAAAACTACCGTTTTCTTTCTTTTCTTTTTTTTTTTTATTCAAGACATTATGTATTGTTACCATACATAAGCTGAGTGAAAAAGGAGTATAAATGATCTCACATCTGGAAACAAGAGCAAGAGAAATTGGGTGAGGACCATAAAAGTGCTACCAAAGGGCAATACATTCAGTACTGTAGGACAATGGACAAGCATAGCAGATCTTGTTCAAATTATTTAACGCTGCACATATAAAACTAAAGCACAAATGGGATTTTATATAACATGCCCATTCCCTTAGCACACATGATAAGTTTGATCATGAATAAATTAACAAGTACATACACTTTAATAATAAGAAAAATAATTGTAAAATATGTTCATTTTAATTACATTCCTTTAATTCATCCATTACAATACTTTCACAATATGCCAAGTGTTCTGAAAAAAGATTAAGAGTTAGAAATCCTGAGACACAGTGAACTTAATTTTTAAGGGGAAAATAAATCACTTTCAGCATATTCTGCAAAACTGCCTGAGATTCAAAACTTTGAGGTTAGGGTGCTACAGCACACCAAATATGCTATCACATTTCCATCTTTATATAAGTTATATGTATATTAGCCAAACCTAAAAGCAAATTTTAGTGATGTTAAAAGTATTATACCACTATGCATTAAATACATGTAGTTACACTTATACAACGATTTTCGATTTTCTACACACCTCAACCACCATCAATGTGTAGCATACTTCTGGACAATTTAAGGGCAGCCAATTTGCACCAGTACTATCACCACACATCAGCTCTTTGGTATAGAGGATATGAAAAGCAGAGCCAATTTTTTAAGATTGGTGTGAATAGACCAGAAGTAACAGAAAGTTAACAACCTTACTCTTTTTTGAGGACCTGCCCAGGGATCTTTTAGGAATTGAGAGCGTCAGGAGCTCAGTTTTACATCTTATTTGAAGGACAGCATCATTTACTCAGTACAGTGTCCTGGTTACTGCACTCAGGTATTTGTGATTCACACAGAATAAGCAGGTCCAGCCAATAGCATCAAAATATTAGTATTTTAAAGCATAAATTATTCATTCATTATCTGTAACCGCTTAGGGTCCAGCTCAGGGTCTCGGTGGGTCCAGAGCCTACCTGGAATAATTGGGCACAAGGCGGGAATACACCCTTGAGGTGGTGCCAGTCCTTCACAGGGCAACTCACACACATTCACTGACACTTACGGACATTTTTGAGTCGCCAATCCACCTAACAATGTGTGCTTTTTGACTGTGGGAGGAAACCGGAGCACCCGGAGGAAACCCACATGGACACAGGGAGAACACACCAACTCCTCACAGACAGTCACCCGGAGCAGGACTTGAACCCACAACCTCCAGGTCCCTGAAGCTGTGTGACTGCGACACTACCTGCTGCAAATTAGATTTTTATTCATGGCTATATTAAGGTTAGAATAAGATCAGAATTAAATTGATTAAAGAGGAAATATTGTTTTTGTAACATATAATGTTTTACTGGAAATATTAAAACAAAATAATAATAATAACTTGAGCCATTTGCTCTACTAAGTATTCATTGTGCAGCTATATCACAGCATATCAACAATATTATAGAAACACTCATACAAGACACTAGCTGGAGAGAGGTGTTTGTAAATTCATGGAAAAATATTGATCATATTAATCATATTTAAATATGCTAGCTCATATTTTCTCTGCCTCAGACCACCCAGAAAACTAGCTTATGCATTGTGCTAGAAAATACAACCAAACATATATTCTATTTCATGGAACCAAATCATTGTTTTTAATAAAGACACCTAGCTACAACAGATATATTGTGCTTGTTCGTCATATCCACAGTCATGTTACACAGCCAAACTGTACAGAAAAAACCCAGAAACTAGAAAAACCACCTCACTCCAGCATCCAGTGTTGTACCATAACTACCAAATGCTGCAGTGTTTAAGACTGTGGTGATCTTTTTTTACATTCATTTTTAAGGAGAAAAAGCATGCCAATGTAATCTTACAAAACACACAGTGGTAACAGCACAACACATATGTAATACAAGTTGTTCCTGTTATTTCCTTACTTCACTCTAGAGTAATATTAAAAAAAACGAACATACCACAGTTTCAGTACTTTTTCACTAAGTTATCACAGTGAACGTACACAAATTAGTCTGCACCTGGATCTTGCTACACTGTACACAGTTAAAGTGCATTTTGAAATAAATATAATGTGCTTGCTGTCTTTGTAAAAAATCTCAAAGAAAAAAAAAGTGGATTTGCACTGTGGTGTTCTGTGCTTGGTAATAAAATATACCAAATTAATTAAACCTCATCTACAAAGTACTTCAATTTGAAAAAATTTAAAAATCAATTTCACATTAAATAAACTTCCAAAATAGTTCTCCTCTTAAAGCTTCAAAAGCAAAGTAATTTTATAATTTCACCAATTAGCATCTTTCAAATTATGTGAAAATGATAAGCAGTCTCAAAGAGTACTCCCAAGCATGTCACAGAGTAAAAACTGTGAAAGCAGCCAAGCATTCCTTGATTCATAACCTACAATAAAATGTGTAAATAAGGTTTTTCACTGAAATTCTACTTCAATGCACTTTAAGAGACAGGAGATAAAATCAGTCCCAGAGGTGTGAATGAGTTAAGAAACGTCCTAAAATAAGTTCCGGGGACATCATGTTCGGTATCGTTTTTGTAATTTCACTGTTCTAATGCACTTGACTCAGCAGATGATAGCATTGTCATTAAGTTGATGAGCTGAAGCAGGCCTAATAGGTTAAGGACAAGTATAAAATGTGCTGGGTGAGGGGATCTAAGGACTAGACTTGAGAAACTATTCAGAATTCTAAGGATTTCACTTGCTACAGGACATATTTCTTAAGACCGATCCAGTAGGTTATTCTATTAAGATTTTTAGATGAAAGGTGCATAGTTGTATGTCACTGTATATCTTAAAGTGGCTCCAAGATTTCCTGCCTTTATTCACACTATCTGATTGTGTCCTTATCATTGTCGATAGCAGTAATCACCCATTTCACCTACAAGGCTTGCTTTTGGACATTCAAAATGCAAAAGTATATGAATGGCTCATACACATTGTACAGATGCTCATACAGAACAAACACAAACCATGACTTTACTCCTGAGGTCATCTTAAACAACCTAAAACCCTAAAAAGACATTAGCACTATGTATACTACTGTACTGACCTTCTCATTTACAGACATGAACTTCAGTTAAATTAAAGGAATACTCTAGCAGCAGATGGCTGATTACCGTGGAGAACACTATCAGGATGTAGCTATCTCTGTATAGAAAGCAGAACAGAAAACCCACTGACTCAAAACTCACTTATAATAGAAGGCATTG
The DNA here is from genome assembly GCF_029633855.1 of Hoplias malabaricus. Classification (NCBI taxonomy): domain Eukaryota; kingdom Metazoa; phylum Chordata; class Actinopteri; order Characiformes; family Erythrinidae; genus Hoplias; species Hoplias malabaricus. Next base: position 23,819,674 of record NC_089815.1, on the reverse strand, counting down.
GGTGGCTGCCAAGTTCCAACAGTAAATGTTCCTATGAAACGTGTTTTTGTAGAGTACTTTCATGAATGCTTCACTGAAATGTATTTGTAAATAACCTCTGTACATTGAATTCTTTCTGAAAAGTGACATTTCTTAATGTATTAATCCATGATAAACGTTATCAGAGTGGTTGTGAAGGTGGGAGTGTTTTCAAAGGCTCCTAACTGATGATTAGGAGAAAGGTGAAAACCTTAGGGAGCGCCAAAGTAAACAAATGTTGGTTTTTTGGTTTGGACGTTGTTCCAGTGTAGGAAAGTTGGATTTGTAATATATTTTTAGGTCCTAAAATCATTAAATGTACAGTATTTATACACTGGGTAATATTTTAGGGTTTTGAATGCATATGATAAATGTATGTCAAATATTTTCCCTATGTTTACATTGTGAGTCAGTAGGTTTTCTGTTCTTTTCTAAATATTTTTTGTCCAAATAATCAACAGTATAATACAGATGTATCAGGACTCAAAAATTGAGTATTCCTTCAGGGAGAACCACATCACTGGGTGAAGGAACTGGATGAAATTGTTAAAACCAAAATGCAACTTCTGCAATTCCATGTAACACATCACCTCACACTTTCCAGGCAGGCCATCAACGTTGAGTGACAGTTTGTGGCAGTATTATGGGAGTGCAAGCAATTCCTGCAAAGGATTCTGGAAAGTGCAAATCCCTCTCCCACTCGTCTGTCTCTGTGTTATAGACCTGGACGATGCTTGTGACGTTATTCAGATGCCAGTTGTATCCTCCAACCACATAAATTTTTCGGTCCAATAAACAGCAGCCAGCCTCAGACTGGCCTGCACGCATTGGACTGACGGTAGTCCATTGATCTGCCTCTGGAACGTAATACTCCACCGCTAACACGTCAAAGCAGCGGTCCACATGGTCCATTCTGCCTCCCAGAGCATACACCCGGTCATTTACACTGATCATAGCGTGCAGGACCCGAGGCTCATTCATGGGGCATTTGAAGTCCCACTGGTCTGTGATTGGATTGTAGCAGTGGAGGGTCTTTTTGTCCTCAACAGAAACCCCATATCCTCCGGAGATGTAGAGCTTGTCTCCACATGTTGTCCCTGCATGACCCCATATCCTTCTCTTTAACGAATCCACATAAGTCCATTCATTTTTCTTGGGACAGTAACATTCCACCGAAGATAAGCTTCCCGATCTATTACGTCCCCCAGTGGCATACAGACGGCCCTGCAAAACATTAAGTTGGAACTGGATTCGGCTCTCCTGCATGGGCTGGATGCGCAACCACTGGTTCAGATGGGAATCATAGCGGAAGCAAATATCCACTGCACCTTCACCACTACGATACTGCAGGTGTTGACCACCCACTACGTAGACAAAGTTGTCCAAAACTGACACGCAAGCATGGCTGCAGCCAAACTCCATTTCAGTCAGTTCCTTAAACTGCCGTGCGGTGCTGTCAGGGAGATAATACACTTTACTGCTCACTGTACGGTCATTGTCAGTGTAAGGTGTCCCTCCAAAAGTAATAAGTGATATAACATCTGAGCGAATAATGGTGCGAGGAGACTGCATCTCATGCTGTCGGAATGGAAGGATCTGATAGTTGAAGGCTTCGAGAAGGTACTGCCGGCACAGCACATCTTCAACCATGATGTCTACCGTCTGGACACTATCCACCAGTTCAGAGGAGCGCATGAGTGGAAAGCGGATGTGACAGAGGACCTGGTTGGCCCCAGCCCGGCGTGACTCATCATGCTGCAGCCAGCGAATTGCAGCACGGAATAGATCAATCTCGCTGCAGTTTTTCAGCTTGTTACTCTTCAGGAAGAAGACCAGCCTCTCCACTGGGATGTGAAGGAAGTCTTCCTCTTCTGAGATCTGGAGAAAGTGACGGAAGGTGAAGGCATCGACAGACTCCTTCAGGGAGGACAGGCTGAAAGTGGTGGCCATCTGCCCAATGTTCAGGCATGTCTCCACACTCATGGCTGACTTGAGGAACTCCTCACAAAGTTCCACCACTGGCACCATTTGGAGGAAGACGGCTGCCCCAAGCACATCCTGAATACAGTCTAGGTCTAGAGTGACCTCAGAGCTATAGGCGAAATCAATGATGTGTTTCAGTCCGCGGGCTGATAAGCCCTTTAACTCAATAGTGTCCTGATTTGACTCCTTCATGCCGCCGGTAAACATTGCTCTGGAAGAAATGGAGAGGAAGTGCTCCATAATTTGCTTAAATTATTGATCGGTGCATATTATATTTCATGAAACGTTATACACTTTTTCAAGCAAGCATTAAACTGTCTCTGATAATCTTCTGCTTCGTATGTTCTGAAATTACTATCACACCAGGAGCATTTTAAAGCGTAATCTTACCTAAAGTAGTCACTACAGGAGGCAAGAACAGCTTTGTGGACCTGAAAGTGTTCTTCGTTGATAGCAAGCACCACATCCAGCAACTGGCCTTGTTCTCTTAGTGCAGATAACCCCTTCAGAAGAGTGCTACTGTGACTAGGTGCTGAGAATGTGCAGCGGAGGGAGCTGTTCTTATTGTTAGCCATGCTGAAAAAGAGGAATCGGTTTACATGGGCCTTTTATCTCTCATCACTCTCTGCTCAAAATCTCTGGTTATATAATCCATGAAACTTTAGAAATCTGCCTCACTATTCATGTGGATTACGACTGCCCAGCAACAGTTTTTCAGTTTCTAGGCACTGGGTCATTGTGACAATGGCAACTGTGTTTTGTTTTTAATTATTCATCAGCAGTCAATTATTCATCAAATGTATAATCTTCCCTTACTCAGGAAATACCAAAGAATGACATAACATCAGTTACTATGGGAATAAAAGGAACTTACATACATTGCATACATTGTTCGAGTGCATTACTTCATCATTGTCAAAGGCAGAACGAGTCCGGTTCATGCATGATGTATAAGCAAATAATGCCACAGTTTAAATCTCTTTTAGCCGGAACTAACTGTTAAAACAAAATCCACTGATTTTTCTAAATTCCTGCATAAATGTGTACAAAAGGCTTAGGGTAAGCCATTCACATTAGACTGATGTTAAATTCTCTGTTCTAGAAGAAGTTAATATAAGAATAGTTCACAGTGCTTTTGATGGAAACCAGATGTCCGAGGCATTCAGCAGCTCTACAAGCTTCGTTACATTAAGTTACTACATGGAAAGGTCATGTATATATTGAGGTTTTGAGGAGAAAACTAAATATTTCTGGGAGTGAGACAAGCGCAGGACATAATTTTACAACTTTTTGAATTTTAATGTTAGAGTGTTAGGTGTGAAATATATGTATTAAAAAAAAGAAAAAAAAGAGAAAAACCTAGTGTAACTAGTGTTTGAGGCCCAGGCTCATTAATGCATGGGCAAGTTTAACTGGGTTAATCCAATAACAAAACAATAAAGACTCTAAATTGCTTTATGGTATAAACTGTCCATAAATATTCTCAGCATAAAAACAGATTACAATCTGCTGCTGTACCAGTCTGTGTCCTTTTCTTTATTTTAGTTTTATTTGATCTAAAACTACTACACGTCAATAATAATAATAATAATAATAATAATAATAATAATAATAATAAACACCTATTATATTTTTTTTATTTATTTTTTAAATACTGCAAAAGTAGCAGTGAATTCCACACAGTGACGTGGAACCTTTCAGGTAGACACAGAAAACTAGAGCCAGATAAATCTGCATAGGTTTTTATTCGGCTTTCAGGCGCTAAAACTTTACCTGCTCTGTGAATGATTCCCAGAGAATTCCCCACCGTCCAACTCCGCCATCTTCGGTCACGGCGCACACTGTGAGGGGCATCATCATCAGGAGTGGGCAAAGTGTCCCCTCACCTTCACACACCTCTCAGCTCTCCCGGTCTTCATATTTCAGATATTAACCCGAGAAACCAAAGCCCACGGTCCTCAAAATACAGCTTCTTCGGGAAAGAAAAATCACAGCAGGGGCTTACATTCCGACTAATGAAATCTCCGGTCAGTAACGAATCTACTCGCATAAATATATTCACAGTCTCAGCTGAAAAACGGAGTTAAAACCACCTCGGCTTCTTCACGCATCGCCTGCGCTATGTTTCAGCTCTCAGCCCCAAACCGCACAACTGCACTACGTAATGCCATAAGGTTCTGGGTGCGTTCACATCAAAAGAAAGCTGCGCACAAACACAACACCGGGATTTCTGAACATAAACAGTGGCTCCCAAGTCACGAAAGTCGGAGATGTGGTATTGTTCCAAAAAGCAGGATTTCTCAGTTACTCCGTTAAATTAAGCCCAAACTGAGAAGTACGTTAAATAGAATACATTCTGAAATACCCCATGTTTGAGTAATACATTTTTTTTTAAATTGATACAAAAATATGTCGATTAAAAAACTTTACAATATTTTGGTTCTTGTGACAGAACAAAACTCTTTTGAGACTGATGAACAAATTACTATTAAAATATATTTTCATAATCCATGCTTATACGGTCATATATCCGCAAATATGAAAAGACATTATATATACAGGTAGATCCTAACTATATACTTATGACAACTCTAGTTGGTAGTGATGGGGGTAGTCCACAAAGCAGGATTTCTCCGTTTAGCCTGATAATTTAGGGCAATGCTTGTTTATTTTGGAATCACGCAGCGCTGTTTTTGTGAACGCACCTCCGAGGGGCGTGCCCTTCACCTCGCGCGACGCTGCTGTATGACGTAACCACACGCGCGCCGGCTAAAAGTTGCACGAGGGGTTTTAAAGCTCGTCGTTTGAGAAGCAGCGGCTCGTTTCTCCGAGAAAACAGAACCTAACCGGTTCCTCTTTAACCCCCACACAGTCCGCGGAGGTGCTGACCGAACTCGGAGGCGCAGGAATGGCATCTTTCGAGTCTCTGGGTTTGTCCGAGTGGCTCGTGCAGCAGTGTAAACAGATGGGAATCTCTCGGCCGACCCCCGTACAGGAGAACTGCGTCCCCCCGATTCTAGAAGGTAACTGTACATTAACGGTCATGTACAAACTTACACTGGTGCACAACCATATGGTTTTAAAAACAACAGCTTTATTGAGGGACTTACCACACAATCTTCAGGCGTCTTTTTCTACAACCGCAGGAAATGTTTTTTCAATGTGTTAAGTTGGAGATTCACCCAATTATATCAGCGTTTGTGTGTAAAGTATCAGTACAACACATCAACACATTTACCAAAACTTAACCTACAGCCATTTACTATGCACTGTCATCAGTGACCCGTCACGTGTCTTTTAAAATCTTTTTAGATATATATCTTTTTGAATAAATATTTTTAATTATTATTTTTTACTTGAATACATGACTGATGTTAATGCCTGCTTGAAACTCCATTTTGCTCTCGATTTAAGATAAACCTGTACTGTGTGATACTACTGAGATAAACGTGTAGTGAGAAATTGGAACGTTAGTGTGATTCATGTTTATTTCTTTTATAATATTTCCCCCAGGTCGGGATTGTATGGGATGTGCAAAAACAGGAAGTGGCAAAACAGCAGCATTTGTTTTACCAGTCCTCCAAAAACTGTCTGAGGATCCATATGGTATATTCTGCCTGGTGCTGACACCCACAAGGTTGGCTGTTATTTCATACACAGATAGTCGTAGCAGTAATAAAAACAGGATATAATTGATGTCACACATTTATGTGTGCTGTCTTTTTTTTCTTCTCTGCTCAGGGAACTAGCTTATCAGATAGCAGAACAGTTCCGGGCACTGGGGAAACCTCTGGGTTTGAAAGACTGCATCATTGTTGGTGGAATGGGTATGACTGTGTGGTTGATTTTTGATGAAATGTATATCATTATGCCAAAGTACACCAGTATTTATGATTTTGAAAATAAGGTTACTACTTGTTGGGGAAAAGTAAACTAGTAATTCAGTTCCTTGTCACTTGGGTTGTTACCAGGGCAATATTTAGATGTATATTCCAGTTAATAACAAGGCACATTTTATATGCCAGAGACAGTACAACTGTTTTTCTTACTTCTTTTAATCCTGATAGTTTTATTAGTGTTTGTAAATTCTTTAGTTTGTAATATAGATTTTGTTTATCTTTTCCAATTAGACATGGTGACCCAGGGGTTGGAGCTGTCAAAAAAGCCACACATTGTTGTTGCCACACCAGGGAGGCTTGCTGATCACATCCGGAGTTCTGACACATTTGACATGAAGCGAATCAAATTTTTAGTAAGCTGGATTCATCACACACAATTTGATTCAAATTCACTCAGCTGTTTGCACCATTAGCCAGTAAACACAAACGACATTGCAGTAATGTTGTTAAATGGTGTGTAATTGCTGATGTCTTCTCCATAGATTTTGGATGAAGCAGATCGATTGCTGGAGCAGGGATGCGCAGACTTCACTAAGGATCTAGAAGTTATTCTCAGTGCTGTGCCGGCGAAACGGCAAACATTGCTTTTCAGTGCGACCCTGACAGACACACTCCAGGAACTGAAAAACATTGCTATGAATAAACCTTTCTTCTGGGAAAACAAATCAGAGTAAGGAATGAAAACACACTGCTAAGTTCTGTCACTGTTTACTGCCCAATTTATACGTTTGAGGCGAACCTACCATGCAGTCAACCCAAGCCACTCCAGAAATGTAATTACCTGTCGAGTCAGTGCAGACTACAACTATAATTGGTCAGTAGTCAGACGGGCAAAAAAGTACAGAAACATGAACTCCTCCACACTACAGAGACTATGGGGAAAAAATAACTCAACGAGAAGAGGGACCATGCATTAAAACACGCCGACTTTGTCTTTTTTATTTATTTATTTATTTATTTTTTCCTTTCCTGGCACCTCATGTAAACTATTCTCTGTACCAAACAACAAACTACTTCTTTAATAGTGCACTTTAAATATTTATAAAACTAATATACATGGTGTAGAGGAAGATGTATGGGATTCAGTCTTAATGTTGCAGTGGTGTAATTGTAGCATGACACAGACACCAATGCAGAAGTATAAATCTGCCCCTTTATAAAATGGCAGGGCAGTAAAATTTAGCTAGAGAAGAACGTTAAGTACCCAGTGTACACCCTTTTGATTTCCTAGCATCAATCTGAAACAGTGATACACTGAAGTTGTTTGTACCTATATTAGATTTCTTTGTCATTGCCATGATTTTTAGAAAATGCAAAGCATTTCAGCAACTGTTTTTGTCATAATCCAGTGTTTTTAATGAAAAATTCATAGTTACAAATTGATATTTTCCTCTAGGGTTCGAACAGTAGAAGAGCTGGATCAAAGATACATCCTTACACCTGAGAAAGTCAAAGATGCTTACTTGGTGCATCTTATTCAGAAATTCCAAGATGAAAAGGATGACTGGTCGATAATGATATTTACTAACACATGCAAGTAAGTGCCCTGAAGAAAGATATTGCAATCACATAATATTAATGTTGTTTAAAACAAGAGCAAAGAGATGCTATGCAGGCCTAGTTTAACCAGACCGCAATTAGCCATTGTCACAGAGGTTTTTCTGGCATTTCAAAAATGGGAAAATCCCAACAAACATCATCATTTTGTCATTGGAAGGTCTGGAGAAGCTTTGGTGCTTTATATTAATGTCTTTGTTTACAATGACATGTAATAAACTATAAAATTAGTTAATTACTTCTATTTGAACATTTCTAAAACCAATCACCATAACATTTTATCAATAAAGTAATATATACTTGTCCGACTGATAAACGGTGCTGTAACAAATTCACAGCCCTGTTTATATTTGGTGACACCTCACTATGGTGTTCCGGCTTCAATACTCCGGAGATTTTGATGTAATTTACTCACCAGAAAGTCGGTGACGGTGAGATGTGTCTGTGTATTCATGTCGTTATAGGGACAGACAAGATGACTTTTTGTTAAATATACAATAGAAAAACAAAATGCTGGGTCATAGAAACATTCTCCAAACATAAAGAAGAGACTGTGATAAATATTACCTCAACACATTTCTGTTTGAGGCTCCAGTAAAACGCAGAGCTGCACCACGGTGGACGGTGGACATACAGCGCTGAAGCGGCGCAAGCATGTTCCAATTCAGTTCTCAACTCTCTGACCCCTTGAACACACGTATTTGTAGGTCCTAAAAAGAGTACTTGTCCAGGGAAAGGAGGACCTCTGGTCACCGTTGAACGGTTCCAAATTTAGTTCACGAACTGGAATGTGAAATATGGCTGAACTAACTACAGACGGTGTAGTGACGCCACCTTAAGTTCTCTCTGTGAAATACGGCTGAATTAACAGTTACTACTCGCTCATTCGCGTTTCAACATTAGGTGTCATTCAGTCAGTAAGCGCATATGCCTCTTCTAGGCCGGTCATGCAAAAAAATTATAATAATAAATAAAAAAAAGTGCTTGGTGTAAAAATAGTGCTTAGTGTAGTGAGATTAATTAATTTTTATTTATTATTATTTTTTTAGGAATTGCCAAATTCTTACAATGATGCTTCAGGAATTCAGATTTCCTGCAATCTCCTTGCATTCCATGATGAAACAGGTACAGCATTCATTATCAAATATGATGGAGCACACGATTCTGGTTTTCTTACTTTCTTGACTCTTTTTGAAGTTATTGTGTCCTTGCATTATTTAGAGACAGCGGTTTGCAAACCTGGCCAAGTTTAAGTCCAATGTCTTCAAGATCTTGATAGCCACAGACGTTGCTGCCAGGTACAATTACATTACAGAATACAGAGCAATCAAAAAACTCCCAGATCTGTTTATTTAAATTTTCTGTTTCTTGGTTTGCCTCTGTATATGGTGTTTTTTTTTTTTTGTTTTTTTTTTCCTTTTCTCTCTCTAATTAATTGATCCATTTTAATTTCTGAAGGGGTCTGGATATACCTACAGTGCAGGTTGTCATCAATCACAATACTCCAGGCTTACCTAAAATCTACATTCACAGAGTGGGTAGAACTGCTCGTGCCGGTTTGTATATATATTTTTTTATTTGTTTACTTATTTCCCACTAAATATATTATTTTCTTCTGTATCTAAAACAAATGTGTGGGGGTTTTGTGTTTCAGGAAGAAATGGAGTTTCAATTACACTAGTCACACAATATGACATTCATCTAGTCAAGTCCATTGAGGAGCAGATCCGTAAGTTGAGGTCCCAATCCACAGTGAAGCAATCATAACAGTGCAAATTGATTGAATGTTGATTATATACCGCTCAGATATACTTATGTGACCTACAAGCTACTTTCAGCTAAAATTTAGTCAAAATTATTTTATGTTTTCAGAGACCAAGCTCAAGGAGTACCCAGTGGAAGAGAAAGAGGTGCTGAAGATTCTTACTCAAGTTAACGTGACGAGACGACAGTGTGAAATTGTAAGAAGTGAAAGCTGCTAAACTTTCATTTCTGTATTATAAAAATAATAATTGAGGGTTATTGGTCTTTACACCTGTATTTTTGTACATCTGTGTTTTGTAGAAACTAGAGTCTACAGACTTTGGGGAGAAAAAAGAGATCAACAAAAAGAAGCAAATGATCCTAGAAGGGAAAGTATGTACTCTCAAAAAAAACTTACATTTTAAGAATAATATCTCATATACAAGAACACATCTGTGATAACACAACAGCAGAACTACTTTATTAAACTTGGTTTAAATTTTTTTTTTTTTTTTTTTTTTTTTTTTGCTATAATTTATTTTCTCCTGATATTAATCTGTCCATATTCAACCACAGGACCCTGACATGGAAGAGAAGAGAAAGAGCGAGTTTGCCAAAAGAAAAAAAGCCAAAAAGGAACTAAAGGGGAGAATTCAGGAAACAATCCAAAAGAAGAAAAGCGGGACACTGAAAAAGAAAGGAAAGAATACCAAAGTCACATCTTCAGGACACTCATAAATTTTGTGTTTTGCATTGACTAATAAGTATCCCAGTGGCACTACAGCTAGTGTCACTGCAACACATCTCTTGGATCATGTGGTCACAGGTTTGAATCTCACCTTGGATGTCTACCCATGTGGAGCTTGGTGTGTATACCATGTGTCTGTATGGTTTTCCTCAGGGTGTGCTGGTTTCCCCCCTCAAGCCACCCTCACCAAAAAATACTGGTAGGCCCAGTAATTACCCAGGGTAAGCTACAGACCTGATGAGGACAAAGCAAATGTGGGAGATGAATAACTGAATTGTATATATTAATAAAAAAATTTTCCCAGCTTCATTATTTCTGAAAAAATGTGAAATTCATTGTGTGGGTTTTTTTTTCTTGAGGTCCTTACAAGTTAATTAAAAAAGTGCTCTGAGATCCACTTGCAATATTAATGTTGGTGTAATTGTGACATTTTAAAAATAGTTTAATCTGAAACAACTATGTGATGAGGTGGGGCTAAGTTGTTGAGGGCTGAATATGAGTAAATATATTATATATAACGGCAGGGATATACAAACGTTGGGCATTACAGTGTATGTTAAATATAGTTTATGGAAGCTGAGCTAAACACACATGTGCAAGAACCGAAAATGGCTTTTATTTTGTAGTATTTGGGGGCGCGCTGTAATATCCCGGATGGAGCGTGGAGGCGCACTCTGTTGAACCGAGATCCTGAGCGTTGACTGAATTTGTTCCTTTACCGCACAGTTCTGCGCTATTAAGTCTGAAATGGTGAGTACACGTTCTCTTTTACGCTCTGAAGTGAATTGTATTTATAAAACCAACCGCTGACGCCAAAACCCGAGGCTTGGCCCCAATAGTGGCTGCTGAACCGGGCCGGGCTTCAGGAGATGTTTACCGGGTAAACGCCGAGGTCTGAAGCTAAAGCTGTTGAATCTTCAGACAGAGCTCAGCTCCAACACACGGTTAACATAGGCGTGGTACGATATTAGTGTTATATCAGTTAACCATGACATTAATATAAGCAATTTGTAGATGAATTTACTTTGTAGATAATTCTTCTACATTTACATACCGTAGCACATATGTTCTGCATTTTTTTAGCCCCATTTCAACTTGTTCTTTAATGGTCAGGACCACCACAGAGCAGATATTATTTTAATGATTAATTCATCTCAGCCTTGCGGTAACACCGACGTGGTGGTGCTGTGCTGATAGGATTGGATCAGTCACAGCAGTGCTGATGGACTTTCTAAACTCCTTAATGTCACTGCTGGACTGCGAATAACCCATCAACCACATATATCCAGGAACCAGGGTCCTGTGACCACTGATGTAAGTCTAGAGTATTAAGTAACACAAAGGGATTGTTTCCCAGACAGGGAATTTTTATTGTGATTTTCCATTGAAAGGAAGATATAGTCCAGGACTAGGCTTATTCTTTGTCTGGGAAACAGCCCCAAAGTGTAGCAGCACATAGTCCACTGTCTCTGACTTTGGAGCTACAAAATAGCTGTGTATAATACAGTGTCCAGAGTGTTGAAAAGAGCAGTGCTGCTGTGTCTGATCCACTCATACTAACGCAACACACAGGAATACACACCACCACCACATCAGTGTGTGTGCAGAGCTGAGAATGAGAACTGCAAAGTACCCCTGTATGGTAAGTGGAGCTAATAAAATGGGCAGTGAGTATAGAGTGTAATATTGTGGTAGATTGGTGTACAATTATAAGTAACATTATTGATAGTTGCATATATTATCCTTGATATATATGATTTTTCATAACGTTTGTTGAAGTTATTTTGCAGAATAGTAATCTTGCGAAACTAAGCAACGCATAAATAAGAACGGTTTTTGATCGTGAAAGTGATTTCCATGAAAGTCAGCAAAATGACACTCTCAGAGGAGTCAAGGGATCATGGCTGTTCTTAAAAATTCTTAAATCTTGAATATTATTTGTGGATAAAAAGGTGACTCACCCAAATGTTGTATTGTTTTCTCCTCTTTCCCTACAGCTTCCACTATCTTTACTAAAAACAGCACAGAACCACCCAATGGTATGTTCTAAATGTATTTACGTACATGTTTCTATATGATCAGACATTTTAGTTGCCTCTGCTACTTGTATCTTTCTGTATTGTTTACAAACTAAGGCAACATATACTTGTTTAGTTGAAAAAAACATTTGGAATGTCTAAGCTTTGTCAAAGTCAGTGGATAATGTTAGTACAGTTTGAATAAGTCGGTACAACACTATGTTCATTTAGTCAATTGTGTCATGTGCAAAACCACTATTTAAACATGATTTGAGTTATTACTGATGGACTCTGAGCATAGTGTGCAGCTAATTGATTTTGATATTTTAAGCTGGTGGAGTTAAAGAATGGGGAGACATACAACGGTCATCTGGTCAGCTGTGACAACTGGATGAACATTAACTTACGTGAAGTCATCTGTACCTCCCGTGTGAGTATCTGCTAAATATAACAAAAACACCATATACGGAGTTGCCATTTGATTTGGTTTGTCAGCCTTTTACCTACTCTGTTGTTACAAGGTTGCTAGTGTTTATGTACTCGGAAATACCCCAGCAGTACAGCTGAACTTCACATTTATTTATACCTGCATAAAACTGCTGTGGAGAGAATGGTTTCCCTACTCTAGTGAGATTGGGTTATTGCCATGTCCCATTAATGGATAGAGTAGAGGGGCACGCACATGGTATACCTTTCCCCAGTTTATAGACTGCCAACCATGTTTTTGGACGTACAGGGGGTCCTCGACTTATGACGTTGATCCGTTCCTACGTCGCGTCATAAACCGATTTTTGGTGTAAGTCGGAATATATGTACATACTGTACGTAAATAACATACTGTAAGCACTTATCCTATCCTAACACCTATCCTCCTCGGTCCCGAGCCACGTAACCGTGTATTCTTCCGCCGCGCACACCAAACACGAAGTTCGCGTTACAGCGTTTACGACGCAAAACCACTTCAGTCGAAACAAGGCTTTATACAGTAAATGGGAGATGACCACGTAACCACGAAACATCGTAACTCAGGACTGACGTAACCCGAGGATCTCCTGTATTTGAATTGTCTTTCTTTATAAAGGGGAAAACAAAAACAACCAAATTATATTAAATTAAAAAATTAAAGCATTTACACATTATTGTACAGGATGGAGATAAGTTTTGGAGGATGCCTGAATGCTACATCAGAGGAAGCACCATCAAATACCTGCGGATCCCTGATGAAATCATCGACATGGTTAAAGAGGAAGTTGTCTCCAAGGGCCGTGGCAGAGGGGGCATGCAGCAGAACAAACAGCAGGGAAAGGGCAGAGGAGGTGGCGCTGGCCGAGGTAAAATGGGAATATATAAAGAGAGAGAAATATGATGATCCATATCCATATAAACTGTTAAACACTCAGAAGTTTAATCTGTAGATGAACAAAACCAAAAAGAGAGTTTTAATGCTCGGTGAATGAAGTAATCATGTTTTCTCAGGTGTGTTTGGTGGTCGTGGACGAGGGATGCCAGGTGCAGGCCGTGGACAACAGCAAGACAAAAAGCCTGGAAAACCACAGGGTGTCAAAAACCAGCACTGAACACAAAATACCTCCTTTTCTTTCACTTTTGTCACCTCGCCATTTGTAGACTAATACCATATAACTTCACATCACACTGCAAAATATTTTCCTTCCCCACAATCTGATTTTAACGCAATAGTTTTTTTGGTAAAGACTGGTATGCAACTTTTGTTTTTGCATCACATGTATCCAAGGGGCATGTATCTATAGAAAACACTGCATTTTGTGTTTCTGCGTAATACATGGATTTCAGGGTTGATATCTTTTCTCGGTTTCATGGAAAATTAACTAACAAAAAAATTTAATTTGATAATTCGGGATGCCCTGAATATTTTCAATTTTTTTTGGTGGACAATACAAACACAACATGGCATCCATTTTTCACAAAAGATTCTATGTCCTCCTTGGATTCTACTTTTGGTTATATTAAGAATATTTCTGTTTTGCAATAGATTCGCAGTTATTCTGTAAATTATGTGCAGTTTCAATAAATGTTCTTTTGTTATCTGGTGCTGCTAATCTCTGTTAACAACTTGTAGCTCAATATTCAGGAACGTTATAGTGATATACAGACTCTAACTAGTGAAAGTGGAGGATCTTGGTTGGAGGATGATTAAGAACCTTTTGTATGGCCACATTATGATTGTTGCCTGCTTGATGTTTAACATAAGTTGATATTATTATTGTATTATAATGAAAACCTGTAAATTATATATTGAACAGCTTTAACAATTTTACTTTAATTCACTTTCCCAAATAATACAAAGCAGTGAAGGCTAAGGATGTAACGTAATCATCTGCTAAAACTTGGCATTATGTAATAATTTATCCATTTCAGGGTCACGGTGGGTCCAGAGTCTACCTGGAATCACTGGGCGCAAGGCAGGAATACACCCTGGAGGGGGCACCAATCCTTCACAGGGCAACACACACACACATTCACTCACACACAAACACACACACCTACGGACACATTTGAGTCGCCAATCCACCTACCAATGTGTGTTTTTGGACTGTGGGAGGAAACCGGAGCACCCGGAGGAAACCCACGCGGACACAGGGAGAACACACCAACTCCTGATAGACAGTCACCTGGAGCGGGAATCAAATCCACAGCCTCCAGGTCCCTGGAGCTGTGTGACTGCGACACTACCTGCTGCGATACCGTGCCGCCCTGTAATAATTCATGAAATTGTGTTTGTGTGTTTAATATAAATTTAGAAATCTTAAGAATTTATGAGAGTGAATGTTAATATTAATCATACTTCAAGCTAATTTCTAAAGGACACCGGTATTCAGTTCACAACTAGGAATAGGCCATGTCTGGGATATTAATTGCTTGGCTCAATTGTCTCTCTTTCTGAATAAAATCATCCACTGAATATATTATGAGAAGCTTTTAAAAGAGGAACCTGTGTAAAGTTACAGAAGGTTTTTCACCTCAAATGAGGAACATAAACAGCATTTTTCTTGCTTAAAAAAACAATTTTGCTCGAGGCCAAGGCTGATCGTCCTCCTCCATCAATCACCTGATCAGCCTGTCTCTGTTTCCATGGCAACAGCTGATGCAGCCCGTGTTTTGACGTCACGTTTCCCCCAAAGGGTATAGGCTATTTTTAGAGCGCTGCCAAGAAAAGGTTGTCCTCTGGTGCCCTCTAGTGCAGCTCTGCTCGGATATTCCTGTTATTACAGCGCAGAGGAGTGTGGACACAATTACAGCATTCAAGTTCATTTTACAGCACAAACTTTTATTTTTATTATATATTTTTTTTCATTTCTGCAATTTCCACAACATAGACAGTTGGTTTGGTAAATTCACCATTGAACATTTGACACCAGACCCCTTACTGTATGTAATTTTACTACTGCATAATAGTTGATAATTTTTCTTGAACGTACACTGAAATCCCATATTAAAAAAGAAACTGAAAAAGATGAAATAAATAGAAAAAACAAGTCAGAGTGCATTAAAACAAAACCAAGAAATAATACAGCAAAGTAACAGAGATGCAGAAGGAAGGAGCGTTTCGCCGCTGAAGCTCAGCATGGTTTCAGTGGTTCACTGAACGTTTGCTTCTGTTTGCTTCAGTTGCACACATTTTAATCTCTCCGGGTTTTTATTATGATGTTCATAAAGTAGAGCAGAGGAAACGGGCCAAAGACACGGAGAGTCTGCTTGGAAAAGCTGTGGCTATTTGGTGTCATATTGGAGCTGCATGGTCTTCTCAGTGCCTCTGTCTGATTTTTAAACTATCCTACTGCCCTCCACATAAAGACAGTACGTCTACATTTGTGTACCACAGCAAAGACCCATCTCTGCGAACTGAGAATTTATTATTATTATTTTTTTTAGAAGGATCCTAGAAGGATGTGATGAAATAAATTATAATACTTTAAAAGATATTTTCTCAATATTGCTTTGTAATAAAAGTGACACATTCATACACAAGCAGGCATACACAATAGCAGATAAAGCACATACTTTAAATAATCTTATGTTTTTCTTATCTCTTCTTGTTTTACCCAGAGTCAATACAGCACAATCCACACAGAAAACTAAAGAATTATTTACAGTTTTCAGGAAGACGGCAGAGCCAAGGAAAACAATAGCTGGGAATTATCTGTTGGTAGTAGAGAGGAGATTCACTGAAGTCACAAAAATATTATTTTGGGGAGCACTGGTTCTTGTTTGCCATCATCGCCTTGTATTTTCTAGCTTTATAATAATGCCTATAATTAGCTATGTCCCGACAATCAGCCCCACAAGTACACATTTACAGAAGATCTCTTTCTCCATATGTATTTTGCAGCACAGTGTAAGAATGAATGTCCTGCACTTGTTCAGTGCTTCACTGAGACTCCAGTCATTAGGCCAAAGCTATGGTTTGGAGGATGGAGATTTTATAGAAACACACCAGTGTTTTTCACGCCAATCTGAATCTGCTGAATCTGGAGCGAAAATTCGGAACAAAAACCACATTCACAATAGAAGCTGAAGCCCCGGCGTACGTATTTCTGAATCAGGGTTTTATCTAACAGTGCACTCAAGCTGCAGAGAACAGAGACTAGATCTGAAAAATACTGAAGCATTTCTTCAAACGTAGGCAGAATAAAAGTCCTGCTGCTACAATGTAATGACTGCAAGAACACATACAGAACAACTCTATCCTTCATATAGAAGAGACCGTTTGGATCTAAATCAACAGTGCAGGATCGTATATCTATCGGCCTAAATGGCTTCATTTCCTTCCATGCATTTTTACACTGAGAAATATCTGTGAATTACGTTTCAGTTTCACAAACCTCATGAAGGAGGGTAGATGGAGCAGTCCAGTGACTAAAAGGATGCACCTACAATTTGTAGCATGGGAGATTCTGTGACGAGCAATGCAAAGAATTACCACAAAAACACTAACATGACTTCTCTTGTTTTCTTCATAATTCTCGGAATGGTGTCATGTTGAAAAACGTTTTGGAATATTTTACTATACCTGTATCAATTAAATACTTCACATTGTCTATATACACATTTGGAATAAATATACAGAAATGTCTCTTCTAGTCTTTGTTCGTATTTCATTTAATAAAAAGAGAGCATGAGGACCAAAGGAATAATAGAAAATATACATAAAGAAGAGAAAGAAAGGCAAAAAAGAAAAGAAAAATGGCACACAACGGCCAAAATAAACGAGCGCTCAACAACAAAGCTAACACACAAAGTCATGATTTGTGCTTCGCGAAACTTAGGTCTAATCGTAAAATCGTAAAGTGTAATATGGCTTTCCCTCACCAAGTCTGAGACCCGTGGGTAGCAAAGTGGACGTATTCGTAAATATAGTGTCATAGGGAGCAAACTTAAATCATGCTCTCGGAAATAATCGGAACACAGTGGAAAAGAGTCAGGGAGAAAATAAAAGGGAATAGAGATTTTGTAGGAGGAGCTAAGTTTAGTATTATTTTTCTTTAATCCTTTTTTTTACTGTTGTTTTACCTTTTCTCCTGGATGTGGTAGTGCAGGGCAGTGTATTTGGAGAGGCTTTGAGGAGGGTGTTCTTTTAGCTTTTAGCACGCACAGTCCTGGTGTGGGGCGGCTGGCTGCTCGGTCAGCTGAGGCCCCTGTTTGGCCCCTGTGACAGCAGGGTCAGCGGCGTCCAAACTCTCAGACATCTTCTCACAGATGATGTCCACCAGCCGCTCAAACGTCTGCTTCACGTTGATGTTGTCCTTGGCGCTGGCCTCAAAAAACTCAAAACCTACAGCAAACAAACAGTAGAACTGATATAATTTTTTACATTTTCCCAAAATGTAGCCGATCAGGTGAAATATGTTTGGTCAGCGCTTTTAGTAAAAAATATAAGTTTTTGATTATTTTACATAACTCTGGAACAAAGAATAGTGTTGAAGATGTAAGAGCAGGGATAACTGTCAAAAATGACTTTATTGGGTGCAAGAGGGGTGGCACAGTGTTGCAGCAGGTAGTGTCGCAGTCACACTGGGTTCGATTCCGGCTCCGGGTGACTGTCTGTGAGGAGTTTGGTGTGTTCTCCCTGTGTCTGCCTGGGTTTCCTCCGGGTGCTCCGGTTTCCTCCCACAGTCCAATAACACACATTGGTAGGTGAGGTAGATTTAAAAGTGTCCGTGTTTGTGAGTGAATTTGTGTGTGTGTGTTTGTGTTGCCCTGTGAAGGACTGGCGCCCCCTCCAGGGTGTATTCCCACCTTGCGCCCAATGATTCCAGGTAGACTCTGGACCCACCACGACCCTGAACTGGATAAGCGCTTACAGATAATGAATGAATGGGTGCAAGAGGGCAAGTATGTGAACATCAGAATAAAATTTATGTTCTGGATTTGTGATTAAATGGTTAAAAATTTGTCCCAATGATAAAGAATAAACTTACCAAGATGTTCAGAGAGTTGCCGCCCTCTCTCAGAGGCAACCACCCTTTCATCTTCCATGTCACACTTGTTGCCCACCAGAAGCACCTGGGCATTATCCCATGAGTATGTCTTTATCTGTGTAGACCTGTTAAATCAAAGGCATAGACTGCTGATTGATTGCTTATTGATTATTTCTGGAGCATCAAGATGTGATGCAACTTTGATAATACAATACACCACACAAGTAAAAGACAACAAATATCCAAATACAGATATAACATATTTTTAAAGAAGGAAATAATTTGAGCGCCTGGTAAGATTTTTTTTGTTTTGCTCCTGGGGCGCCCCCTACTGTAATTCAGATTTACAGTGGGGTGTGTGTATGTGAACTCCTCCCTTCCTCCGTGCTCCTGCAGTGCTGAACCTGGATTAGCAACAACAGAGGCTCTTTTTTGAGGTATACATAATACTTGTTCATTTAAAGATCCCAGGTTCTTTAGTAACTCTCCAGTAACTAAGTGCTATAGATGATATGCTGTAACAGTAACTCCTTCATAGTGAATTGAATTAAACTGTAGGATGAAAGGGTAGCTAATGGCTGTGATGTCATAAACAGGCATACATGCCTGTTTTGCATATGATGTTATCTAATTACCACTTCTGAGTGTTGTTTGCCTTCCTTTAAGCTACAAATGTATTTTAAAGTCTAAGCTAGCCAGAAATGCTAAAACAGTAATTCAGCTTAAAGTTGCTGTTGTTGCTTGTGTTTACTGTTAATGCTAGTGTCATAAAAACATGACCATGAAACAAACACCAGGAAACCTGGCCTACATTCAAGGTAACCTTGTGTGATGGGAAATGGACACAGGTATGTGGCAAGGTCAGGTTGTGAATTAGTAACCACAGTGGCATACCACACTGCCCACTGGAAAAATGCCTCAAGTGTACATCCCGCATAGAACAGTTTTAATTAAAAAAGAAAAAGAAAAAGGGAAATGAAACAGTATTTATCTGATCTTTAACCACGTTACTCATCTCTAAGCAAAATAAATGTCACCCCACAACTCAGAAATAACAGGTCAAACACAGGCCACTCACCAGTCCTGTACAGCAGCAAAGGATTCTTCATTAGTGATGTCGTACATGAGGATGAAGCCCATGGCTCCCCTGTAGTAGGCTGTAGTGATGGTCCTGTAACGCTCCTGTCCTGCTGTGTCCTAATCAGTGAAACAACACATCACTTTGAAGAAGAATGATTATTCAACACTTCACATTAGCCTTGGTCAGAAATATATTTTGTAGCTGCAGTGCTCCTCAGGCTCTGATATGATTCAAACCACACTCACGAAACCATGCAGACAACCAATTAAGTCACTCTGCACCATGCCTGAATAGATTTGGCTGAGAATTACCTCTGTGTGGTCATACTCATTACACACTGCCAAGAAAAATGCTAATTTAACTGAACATAATTAATCAAGAATTCACCTAATTACAACATCATCTCTGATGAAATTATACAATCAGCAAGACTGGGACTCTCAGTGACAAGCCTCCTACACACAAGAGCTCAAAGTCTACAGAGAAATAGGAGTGTGTGATATGGCAAATACTAGATTACAAACACTAGATATTGATGTACATAGTAAAATGTTTAGGAATGTGGTGTATAGCACCTGATAGAGCTGTGTGTTCATTATATATAAAGAGTACCTTTTTGTCAGTGCCAACTGTACAATGAAATTATGCCTCTGCATCTAACATATAGTGAACACTAGTGCACACACACACTAGTGCACCTACACCTTCAGAATTTCTTCTGTAACCAAAGGTCTTAAAGCGTGCGCTAGTGTCCAGCGCCCACTCTCGCCTCACATTGTTTTCACGTGTATCTGAACCCAGGATGAAGGTGACCTGTAATGGGGTTGATGACGATTTTATATGAACTGAATTAGCATATTGATTAATGATTGATCAAAGTTAAGCAGCCAGGACTGACATGAGGCGACTTTGGGATCCATGGATTTTATGTTGTGTGCGAAGGTGGATGTGTTTATTGCAAAATGGATGTATTAATCAGGATTGTGATCCCCTCTGCTGCATTAACAGCCATTACTCTCATAGGATGTTATTCTATGAAAATGATACGAACTTTGTGTGCACAGCTGTATAGCTGTGTCCGCAATAGGCGCACCTTAAATTAGTTTCTTTATTTGAATACCAGCTCTTGGATTGGTCGACTGAGTATCTGATTACCTGTGCACACGTCTAACAATCAACACAGCATCGTCCAGTCAGCTTTGCCATCCAAGGTTACAGCTCCCATGCTGGTAAGCAACTAATGCTAAGGGACCTATTAGGTTACCAGAAAAGCTGTAATGAACAGGAGAAGGACTGTTTCCTGTCTCCATGACACTGAGCCCTGCATTGCAACCCAGTATCTCATAAACAATCCCTGTGCTAAAGCAATACATGCTCCATCTGTCTCTCCACGCGCATTGGAAACGTAATCATAAACACAAGGTCTAAAATGAACAGACCCTTACTCTTGAGGTATTTTGGTAAGCATTGAAAAATGTCATTATTTTCAAGTAAACCCATATTTGCATAATTTATTCTAGCTAATAGTATATTAAATTAGATTTACATTAAATGAATATCATGTACTGACAGGTCTGAGTTTGTATGTCAGGCATGTTTTGATGTAGATATATCACATATAATGGGGAGTTGCACAACAACTCTTTATCAATTATAAATAACACTACAATTGACCCTCTTCTACTTAAAAACACAAATGTATATGTATATGATATGTTGGGTTTAACAGTGATATCAGAATCACATCTGTAATGCCAAAAATGTTTTTAAACAGTCACTGAGAAATGAACAAAAGGATTTATCTGGCTGAGATGTGCAGGATGTAGTGTGTAATGGGGCTAATGGACATTTGCCGAGCTCCTTCTACACCACTCTATACTGTGCTGATGTGTCAGAGAGGTGGAGCCATCACAAAGAGCCTGTGTGATTTTCTGATTGGCCAAGAGTCCACATTAGTACATCAGATTCCAACTACACTACACACACACTTACTGCCCTCCCTCTGCAACTAGGCCTTTAACCACCACCCAACATTAGTGCCCATCATCTGTTCACCCAATGTCAATGAAAGATGTGTATGTTGCTTTCCTATGGACTCTTATGTTTCAGTAGCATTCCTTTGTGTTTTACCTAACAAAGTTTCCTGGAAATGTTCTCTATTACTAAATGATATATATTTCCTATATTACTTACAGGATGAATATTTTTCTATTAAAATAAATACACATTCTCATACATATCCTTGAAACTCTTTGAACTAACTAAAATAAAGTGTGGATTCAAACTGATATTACATTTGTGTTTCTAATCAGAAGGAGAGAATGTACTTTTAACACTTTTGTTTACGATTGTTGCGATGACGGCTTGTTCAGTGGGTAAATTAAGAGAACTAATTAATCAGGAATCTAAAGGGTACAAATTAATCAGGAACCTAACCTGAAAGTCTCATCTAATGGGGAGGAGTTTTATTTCTGCGGTCACCTCACATAGAAATACCACCAGTAACCACTAGATTCATAAAGCTTTCTTTTTAGCTTAATACTGTACAGTATTTGTGGAGAGCTTTATCCAGGAGTTTATTATAAAGGTTCCTTTAATAAAGTTTCTTTGCCTCTTCAGCGAATCATCAATCAACTGTGGTCATAAACAAACAAATTGCCATTGCTTTGCCCAAATTTAACCAGTGCCTCATTAACTATACATTTCATTCATTCATTCATTCATTTATTCATTATCTGTAACCGCTTATCCAGTTCAGGGTCGCGGTGGGTCCAGAACCTACCTGGAATTATTGGGCGCAAGGCGGGAATTCACCCTGAAGGGGGCGCCAGTCCTTCACAGGGCAACAAACACACTCACACACACACATTTACACCTACGGACACTTTTTGAGTCGCCAATCCACCTACCAACGTGTGTTTTTGGACTGTGGGAGGAAACCGGAGCACCCGGAGGAAACCCATGCAGACACAGGGAGAACACACCACACTCCTCAGACAGTCACCCGGAGCGGGAATCAAACCCACAACCAGGTCCCTGGAGCTGTGTGACTGTGACACTACCTGCTGCACCACTGTGCCGCCCCTATATACTTCAATACATAATAATAATAATAATATTAATAATAATAATAATAATAATAATATTCTAATGTATTTTTCTAATATATTCTATTCTAATTCCCACTGAGAATCCACTGAAGTCCCTGCCTCTCAAAAATAAGACCTTTAACATGAGAGTTTATGTAAACAAAAAAAAAAAAAAAAAAAACACTCAAAAAAAGAAGTGGGACTATATGGAACAAAACCTAAGGCTGATTGGACCGTGATACTTAGAGGCGGGACTACAGAGCCATGGGTTTTTACTGTAGTAGAATGAAAGAAAAAAAATGTCCTCCCTTTCCCTTTTGGTGGTGTCGCCCTAATGAACAAACCGCCCCATGTTGATGTGCAAATAAATTAAATAACTTTTCATTGCTTAACTGTTATGTTTCCAGTTGCCAGTGATAAGTGACGATAATTTTACATTCCACCACAATGCCATGCCAGCAACTGATGAGGAGATGAATTCTCACCCAGATCTGCAGCTTAATCCTCTTGTCGTTCCTATAGATGGTCTTCACCTTGAAGTCAATGCCCACCGTGCTGACGAAGGCCGGAGTGAAGGAGTCATCGGCGTAACGGAACAGAAAACTGGTCTTTCCGACACTGCTGTTACCGATAATCAGGATCTTGAACATGTAATCAAAGTTCTGGTCAGAAGACTCCTTTTGGCCATAACGATTATCTGTAGCTGAAGCCATCTGAGAGAAAACAAAATGATTCTGTCACTGTCAGAACCATAACATTTATCTAAAAAACAGTAACTTTACAGGAGAATCAAAACCTATTGTTCACTTTGAATGTAAGTTAAACATAAGGCCATTTCAGTTGTCCATTCACTCCACACACACCTACACACACAAACAAATTAAAACACAAGGGTTTCTACCTTTAGAGACGATATGCATTTTGCACACTGTTTCAAATGAGTTTCTTCTATTCGTATTCAACAAATGTGTCTGTCATACTCATGAACTGAAGTCTACTTACATTTAGATGTAGAAAATAAACACCACATGGCAAAAATCTATCACAATGTTCATTCATTCATTCATTCATTCATTCATTGTCTGTAACCGCTTATCCAGTTCAGGGTCGCGGTGGGTCCAGAGCCTACCTGGAATCCTTGGGCGCAAGGTGGGAATACACCCTGGAGGGGGCGCCAGTCCTTCACAGGGCAACACACACACGGACACTTTTGAGTCGCTAATCCACCTACCAACGTGTGTTTTTGGACTGTGGGAGGAAACCCACACAGACACGGGGAGAACACACCAACTCCTCACAGACAATGACCCGGAGCGGGAATCGAACCCACAACCTCCAGGTCCCTGGAGCTGTGTGACTGCGACACTACCTGCTGCACCACCGTGCCGCTATCACAATGTCGAAATACTTTATTATTTTACATTTAAAAAAATTAGTAGGTGTTTTATAAAAGTTGTTGGAAGGAACTGAACACATAAGAAAACTTGTGATGTCATTTATCATGATAATATTATCAAAGCCTCATCACCTACCCTTAGTAGACATGGGTTTTTATGGAATCTGCTTTCTCATAAAGGTCAGTACATGGACAAAGCTGGTAAAACTCTGCTGTACACTATTAAATCCAAAAGCACCTCCATCAATCAAAAGGGCTTTTCATCAGTGAGATTCACTCGGCACAATCAATTATCCTCAAAAGGCATGGAAGAAATCCATAAGTCCCATCAGCTGTGAGAATGAAAATGCACTCTTCACTATGAGGATGATGACGGTGACTGCTGTTACTACTGTAACTCTAGCTCTAACGTCTACTCAAGATTAGTTCACTTTACGGCATTACAACACTGTCATTACATAATCTCTCATGACTCCAGAGTTTCATATTTATCTTTTGATCGTTTGAATGTGTCAACTCCCATTTTCTACATAAGTACATTTCACATTGTACATGTTTTTTTCAAGTCATGTTAAAATACGTTAATAAGGACACTGTGTTATTGCTTTAAAGCACTGAATTCTTATTCTTCATTCATTCATTCATTATCTGTAACTGCTTATCCAGTTCAGGGTTGTGGTGTATGCAGAGCCTACCTGGAATCATTGGGTGCAAGGCGGGAACACACTCTGGAGGGGGCGCCAGTCCTTCACAGGGCAACACACACACTCACACATTCACTCACACACCTACGGACACTGTTGAGTCACCAATCCACCTACCAATGTGTGTTTTTGAACTGTGGGAGGAAACCGGAGCACCCATAGGAAACCCATGCATACACAGGGAGAACATACCACACTCCTCACAGACAGTCACCCGGAGGAAACCCACACAGACACAGGGAGAACACACCACACTCCTCACAGACAGTCACCCGGAACGGAAATAGAAACCACAACCTCCAGGCCCCAAGCTGTGTGACTGCGACACTACCTGCTGTGCCATCGTGCCGCCCATTCTTATTCTTGGCTTTGACTGAATGACAAAAGGCTGCCTCAAAATATGGCAGTCCAGTTCGCATGTTAAATGGCAGAGCCAAGAGGCACATTTTGGAAGGTCTGGTGGAAATTCTAGTGGCAGATCATTTTCTATTTTTTTTTATAGTTTTGTCTCCGCTCATAAAGTGCAGAGTAGTGTTAGTTGGTTACAGAACTGCTTTACATTTTTGTTTATGTTACTATTTGTTAACTGATTAGTTATCTTTAGGGTGTACACCTATGGACCAAATAATGCTACAACTGAAAAAAAAATCTATATCCCTTTTACTTTTTTAAAATTGTTTAATAAATGTTAAAGTTTTTTGAGGCATTACTTTGTCCGAATATTGGACTTATATTGGAGTTATTTTTAAACATATAGCAGAAAATAGTGAAAGGCAAACTGTATATCTGCTGAAATCCTACACTTAAAACTGAACAAACCCTCAAGCACTGTTACACACTATTACTTTACGCCTGAAACTGTAATAACTAGTGAGCAGGGTACATGTAATAGGGTACATGATGAGGTGATGAAAACATGCCACCAGGTCATGTAACAACAAAAATTAGTCGAGCAGGATTGAAACTTTACTCTTCCAGACTTGAGAAAAGAGATTGCAGGTGCCAGGGCTTGGCATCAATCACTTAGCTCTGCCACGCTGGATCAATACCTGATACAATGCCATCGGCATTGGTCCAATCTGGCTCCCCAGCAGAAGTCTAAAAATAGACTCCCTGATAGTGTTTATTTGACCCCTATTTGACTGAACCAAACATGATGCGCACTGCCCATTGTCCTTAAAGCTATGATACAGCCTTGACAAAATAAACTGACCTTTGGGCACCTTTGGGAAAGTGTGGGACATCACAGAATCAACTCTTCTCAAACTACAAGCCTGCATTTCTAAGACGCAACATGACAAAGGTAAAATTTGATCGTAATCAGGATGATTCAGAGGTTAGAACTGTTTCCTGCACCAGTAGATATTTGAAGAGGCCTCTGACACAGCCTTAACTGCCAAAGACTTCTTAAAGTCACAAAAGAAAAACAGACAGGAAAAATACAACATTCAGCTGGTGCTGGCACCGGTGATTCATAGAACTTTTGTATTCTATTCTGCTCTGTTCCAGCTAGATGTAGCCTATGAGCTAGGGTTAGAAATTTTAGACACCTATTACTTGCTGGACAGAGATGCTGGTGGTCAGCTAAGCATCTAGTACCCTATTGGGTTTCAAGAAACCTGATCTTGAAATGCGGGTAAAGCAAAGTAGAGCAGGAGGCTGAGCTCATTCAGGATTTGACCGGGTATCTGCAGGTTAAATAAGACATACCTGATGCCTGAAGGCAAACAGCAAGCCTTATATTTATTTATTTCTCCCATTAAAGATTCACAATGTTTTCACAGCCTAGATGTCTGTCATAATTACATTAACATCTTGATCATATTTACATCATGTCCTTGTATCATATGAACTGCTGTTAATGGAACTCATCAGAAATGTCTTAAAATGCAGGGTGTACTAAGGGCTGCTATGTAGGAGAGCTCTGCATAAAACCAGAGCCTCCTGGAGTGCTTCAGATTTCAGCATTTCTCAAGATAACAGAGGGCTTGAGCACCCTAAAAATAGAACCTCACTTTTAGGCTCACACAATGCAGAGACTGTACTGGTGAGACAAAATGCTGCAGCAAAGAAACTCTGTTGCTTAGGGGATGGGGTTATTTAGTGTCCCACAGTTTTTTGCAAATGAGACAAAGTGGACAAATGCATTGGTCTTAATGCAGTGTCTCATAGTCCTTTGTTGGTTCCTCAAGGAAACAACTGGCACTGTCAAAGACTTGGCTTCTGAGTGATTTCTGTCTATATTTTATAGTATCACCAATTTGCGACCTCAAATTAAACCTGAAAATATATGTCTCTGTAAAACATCTAATATTAATCACAGAGTAAAAGGTTGGGGTATATTTTTGCAGTGATTGGAGTCTTGTAAAAGTTTTTATCTCCAGGAAATAGCACAGTACAACCACATTCATAAGTAGATGAGTATAAAATGAACACGGACAAACTGTTATCATTAGCTAACAGCACAATTTGAGCCACGAGAGAGAAGGTGCTTCTATAATTTCATCATAATTAATCCCATTTAGTGCCTTCATTGTGAAACTGTGGATAAAATTCATGGTGCGCAGCTTTCGATGGCAGACTGCTGGTGCAGTTTGTGTGCCAAAATATTGTGATACTTATTATGTATAATGAAAATGTCATTATGAAATATTTTTTTTTCATATGACCTGCTCCCGAAGCTTTGTAGAAAGAATAACTGAAAGGAAACGACACATTAGAAAGAGATACATCTCCATAGAAACGCAAGAAATAAAGTGGGATACTCTGGAGTATCTGCACATGAGCTTTGCTTTGCCACACTCAGTGCCAACTGTCGGATACGGGGGTGTATAAAAGCTTCTAGTAGTGATCCGTGGCAGTCAGGCCTGACCTTACTAAAGCTTTTATGGCTGAGTGGCATCAAATCCTCACAGTGTTCAAATCTGGTGTAAAGACGTTCCAGAGAAACAGTCACTGTTGGAAAAGAGGACAATCTCACCATCAGTAACTTGCAACACTGGACGTTCAGGTGTCCACAAATCTTTGGCCACACAGTGCATCATGTATAGAACGTCCCCCGACCACAATCAGCCAAACCAATGGGAAGAGCAGGCGTCGAGGACCGTGATGTGTTGACCATAAGCGAGTACAGGCTGCTGGGTTCTTTAAAGCTTAAGGGCTGCAATATTACTGTGACTGAGGCCTTGAGAAGCAGGGAGAAGAAAACATGTGTAGCCTACAGGCGAATGCGGTTTATTTCAGAGAAAAGAACGGCGGAGAAATGCCGTTTGCAGCAAAAGCTGCATTTGAAAATGGAGCTGCTCGGGCGGATGATGGCGGTGGGGGTCGCTCAGTTTTATCGTTGACTGGGCCGTGCAGGATGCCTTAACCTCACCACGTACAAACACACGCATACACACACATTTAACACTATATTCCCGGTTTAATTAAGGAGATAATGGGGAGGTACGTCGAAAACAGGGTACCATATTATGCAACGGCGAACAGAAGAACATATGGCAAGAGAGAAATGTATTTCTGCCTTAATTCCAGCGCGTTTTCTGCGGCTCTGCGCTAAAAGCACATTCTCTGAGGTAAATTCAAATAGACGACGACCACATTCAGCGCCTTGAATAATCCACTGCAGATGTGGACACCAACAGAAGCCAGAGGATGCTTCTCTTCATGTCAAATGAAGGTTATTCTTTCATTAAAAGCAGCTATTATGGCGGAACTCATATTCACCACACACCAGCCTTTAACCGCACCAAAACACGACAAAAACACCGAGACATAAAAGCACTCTCTTACCGCTGGAGATGTTTTAAAGCCTGAATTACGCCAACGATGCGCCTCGTTCAGCACCTGCAGAAGCCTCGACGTCACTTGACAGGCGTATGACGCAGCGGGGAGGGGGGAGGGGCCACAGACGGAGGAAGGCGTGATCGACACTTTGAGGAGCCAATCGGAACGAGGCACGGCTCTGTAAAGTCATGTGAACGGTTCAGACTGCGCGAGCGCGGCTGGGCTCGTCATACATAATGTAGAGTCTTGGCCCTATCCGCTGTATCATTTATCAACACCAACCGCCGCAGAAACATCCCTTCGAAATAACATTAAGTTTAAGATTAAAGACTTAATTATTCGTGGGAATTACTTATTAACGCATAGGAACGTGATTTTAATGTGTGGGAAATACTTAAAACTTGGGAACACGGTGAATATGTGAAGAGGACTAGCTAAATAAGCCTTGGGATAAGATATACATTTCTGTGCTTGCAGTTTCATAAGATGGCGTCCTGGTTTCGATGTACCGTTCTTGTTATCTCCTGAGTTAAACTGAATACTCAGTTTGTATGTGGGTCGTACACATATTTACACATCTCGTTCCCAAGCCTTGATTCCCTAAACTAAACAGCCAGGTTGGGGTCATATGTGTTAATGCTGGCCCCACCGGCCTCCAGGGCCTGGGCTACACAACACGCCATGTTCTTGATATATATATATATATATATATATATATGAATTTGCTCCCCATGTCCCAAATTATCCAGAACCAATGCACATCTAATAATCTTAAAAAAAACAACACTTTAATTGTTGAAAATGAAATAAAATACATTATTACACGTGGCCGTGTCGTCGTTTACGGGAAAATGTAACCGAAGGCACCTTGTCTCTCAAGTTCTTTGATTGCCTGTAGATTACAAAACCCGAGTTAGAACTATTTTCAATTCATACGTGTTAGAACATAGAATAAGAAAACGCGGGACTTGTGATTGTACAGCGACACCCAGTGGCCACAATGTAACAGCGACACATTTGAACTGAATTTACCCTATTATTTTTTTTTTCTAAATATTAATTTTGCTAATCTTGTTTATTGAGCTGCGTTAAATGGCTTGTAACCTGATTCAATATTTTCTAAGGTGGAGTTGATGATACATTTTTAACCATTTAGTAAAAACTAATACATACAAGCACAGGATATTTTCCAAGTGGGTTTTTTAGCATGTAAAGAGTCACCCGGAGCAGGGCACGAACCCACAACCCCAGGATCCTGGAGCTTTGTGACAGTGATACGTCCTTTAGCAACATTGTGCTGGCCAGAAATAAATGTAAACATGTTAATTACATTTTCACAACTACGAATAAATATTCTTCCCTCGAGTTTTCTGTGAATTTTCTGTCTGTTAATCATTACCAGCTCCACAAGTCAATGAATCTGCCTTAAGCATGCACAATTCCATCAGCCACTGGTGGGTAAGGGTGAGGACCTGCTTTCTTCAAAATACATGAGGCCAAACCACTGTTTCTTTTTAAACTGCTGCTAATGCTAATAAACATGCTAGTTAGAAAGCTAACTGCCAGATCTGTTACATCAACAGACACTAGCTCATTCTGAACTGAGAAATGGCGGTGGGGGGCAATCTCCTAATTATAGGGCCAGTGCTCTGACCACTGTGCTACTTGGGCAAAATGGATTAATGATTTGTAACACATATAAAAAAAACATTACCACTATCTATGCATATGTAGCTGTGTATCCCTTAGTTACTAGACTGTATCCCGGAGTGAGACCTGAATGGCCAACCATATGTATCTCAGTGCAGAGACCATAATGGTGAAAGCTAGTCTATCTTTATTTCACACAGAACACACACACACCATTTTTCATTTATTTTTTTATTGACATTGGTTTCTAGAGAGCAACCTGAATTAATCTGGAGGTTCTGGCTTTGAGAATGGCAGACAAACATGTTGACACACAGAAAAGTAGCAAACAGCTTTATCTGAGAAAACACTCAGGCTCTTGAATCAAAAGAAGGAATTTCCTTAAAGAAGGAGCACAACAGGAGCAGGTGGTGTAACGTTATCTGCACAAGGAGTAAAGAGCACACTTGGCACATCAGTAAAGATAAAGAGAGAGAAAAAATGACATGCGAAACATGGCAGAGGTGAGATGAAGCATTTGTGCTGTTGTATAGGGAATGCTAGGACCTTCACACTGAACCTCTCTCCAGCTGAGCAGGGTTAAGGCTGTGTCCAGTCCACTGCCCTTAATGACATCTCATCTGAGAGAAAAAAAAGTGGTCAAATCCTCATTGCTCTATAACAATTTTAGTGTTTTCTGCATTGTATAGATAAAGAAACAAAACAAAACATACATTTGGGCAAAAAACAAGTACAGCATTTGTACTGGAAAGCAAAAGAGATATTTTACTATCAGAACCTCGTCCCATTATGTTTTGCATTTTAGTTTCTTTTTACTTCACATTTGATGTCCAGAAATAGAGAGTTCATGCGATCAGTTTGTTCATACAAAATATTAATCTGAATTTTGTGTGTAGAATATTCCAAAATGAAATAATAATAATTAAAAAAAAGCTCTAGAACTTGATTCAAAGAGAAGATATCTCCTGAACAGCAGGGAGAAGTATTCAGTCCACTCATTTCTAACAGGTTTGCCACTAGCCCTTTAGCTTTAGAAG
Source organism: Hoplias malabaricus (assembly GCF_029633855.1). Taxonomy (NCBI): domain Eukaryota; kingdom Metazoa; phylum Chordata; class Actinopteri; order Characiformes; family Erythrinidae; genus Hoplias; species Hoplias malabaricus. The sequence continues at coordinate 23,788,507 of NC_089815.1, read as the reverse complement.
CACTGCAATTATCTGGGATTCGGATTTATTGAGTTGTCCTGGAACATGAAGAAAAAACAAGCAAGCTGCTCATTCAGGTCAAAATCATAAGCCATCGCCTCCCAACCCTTCACTCAGGCTACCATTTAGCAGAGGCAGTTTGTAAATTGTCAAGAATAAATTGACGAACCTAACATAGCGAGTGTATTTGACTTAAACGTGTACAGATTTTCCACATTCGTGTAATACACTGCATCAGCAAAATCACTGCTAAAATGAAGTAAACTGAAAGACTTAATGTAATGAATGTTAATGTTGTGTATTATATCCATGTGAAAATGATGCACACCTTTAATTCAAGTGCCTCACCTTCAGTGTCAATTTCGTCTGCACAACTGGACATTAGACATAATAATAAAAACAAACAGTAGAAGGATGAGTGTAAGTGGTGTTTTGAGCTCTGAAAATTACACTTACCGGTACCCCTGAATATTTACCCCAGCTATACATACAACATTCATTATCATTCATAGAATCATTATTAGGTCTTTGTCGGGTCACTAAAGGAGAAAACTCTTAGAAAAGTGGAGGACTGGGTTCCACTAACTCCACTACAGTCTTGTATGAGCCACTGCATCAGACAGTACACAATGATATCACAGACACTGTTTGTGGTGAAAATATTCACTGTATGCAAACAAAAATGTACGTCTGTGCACCCACACTGGCCTTTTGTTTTCAGTCTGTTCCCTTATTTCTCAAGACCTTTAGAGAACAGAGGGACTGACACCCTTCTGATGTCTAAGACTTCTACAGAACATTCTAAGTAGTCGAATGGAACTTATAAAAGCTTACCAAGCTTCAGGTAATGTCCTCAGTTGAATCTAAATCTGATCAACAACAACAACAACAAATAATATCTAAAATTAATAATAATTAATATAATTATTAAGTAATTAAAATAAATATGCTGGTTATTTTAAACTCTTGGCTGTATTTTCCTGCCATCAGTTGTGAAGTTATTATGAGCAAAATGAAAAAAAAAGCCTGTCTGGGATTGACATTTTTCTTTACACTATATGAACATTTTCAACTAAAATAAATAAATAAATAAATACAATTAAATATCTTAAAAAGCACCTCTGACATCATTTTTGTACTTCTCACGCCGTGGCTCTAAGACCAGTGATCATTTACCATCTCAAATATCTCATCATGGAATGATCTCTTTTATATATAATATTCATAAAATGTTCATTCATTCATTCATTCATTCATTATCTGTAAGCGCTTATCCAATTCAGGGTCACGGTGGGTCCAGAGCCTACCTGGAATCATTGGGCGCAAGGCGGGAATACACCCTGGAGGGGGCGCCAGTCCTTCACAGGGCAACACACACACACACACATTCACTCACACACTCGCACCTACGGACACTTTTGAGTCGCCAATCCACCTACCGACGTGTGTTTTTGGACTGTGGGAGGAAACCAGAGCACCCGGAGGAAACCCACACGAACACAGGGAGAACACACCACACTCCTCACAGACAGTCACCCGGAGTGGGAATCGAACCCACAACCTCCAGGTCCCTAGAGCTGTGTGACTGTGACTAAAATGTTCATCAAATATTTAAATATTTTACGCTAATTTTACAGCGTAAAAGTTTAAATTCTTTCAAAATGTGAGATTTTCTACATCTTCACTTTGTGTGAAATCCTGAAATGACTCTAGGAAACAAGCAGGGGTACCTTGCTACATTAAAATGAAATCATTATTCATATCCTGAGGTTATTAGTGTCGTAGATTTTGTCTTTTCAATTTCATATTTGGTATGACTGTCACTACTCATTCACCTGACCACTTCCAAGTGGCTACAAATATAGAAAGTACAAATGAGTGCTAAATTAATTATTCACAAGATAAATGAATATCCTAAAGTTCCTAACCTAACTGTATGGTGCAAAAGATCCTAAACCCCGTAAGGTTACCATAAATATTACATGGACAGTCCTCTACAGACGCTGTGTGCATCACTTGAAGGAAGACTCTCTCTCTCAGAAGGACTCCTTGCTTTTTTTTTCAGTTGACCATAAAAAGGCTGGTTCGTCTTTAGATCGGTCATCCGTCATTCAGTCACAGAAAGGTCAAAATGGGTTTATGGAGCGGTGTGTGTCCTAGACACAGCTGCATCTTAATAAACCAGGTCAAAAAAGGCTTATTTGGTGGGAAAATATGTGTCTAACTAGTTATAAAGGAGAAATTAAAACAAGGAATTGTCTCTGGCGTGGTCCATGTTGTTTGTTCACTAGGAGGCAGCTATAGCCCCATTCAGCCCATCACAGATTGAGAACATGTCGTTTTGAAGAGTGCACACGTAATGAGGACAGCAGTGCTGGTTTCAGGCCATGCTACGTGCTAACTCGTTAACTGCTCTAGTCTTTCATCTCCTAGTCAAGTTCTCTGCTGCTGTCCCTGTCCGATGAGTCAGGAGATAACGTCCTGTGTCGGGGGCTTCTCACAGACATGGCCGCCAGGCCGAGGGTGTGGCTGGGATTTGGTGACGGGGCTCGATGAACCAGATGCCCTGGTTTTCTGGAGCTTTCTGCTGCTGGTGGGCTTTCAGCGTCTGACTCGCCTTCCTCCTCCAGCGTCAGCTCAAACTGGAACTTCTCTCCTGCAGCTCCTCCTGCACCCAACGAGCCACTCCCTACAACCTGAGAGTCCTGCTCCTCGGGCGTGGGTGAGGGGCTGTGGGGAATCATGCTCTGGTACCACTCCCTGTTGTCCTCCAGTGTGTCTAGAATATCCTGAGCATCCGGATGCACAAGGTCAGCCCACGTCTCCCACAGAGGATGCACAATGTAGTCGATGAAGCCCACCTACGCACAGAAGAGCACAGAAGAGGTGGGTTTACAGGCAAAGCCAGTATAACCAGATGGATGGTCAGATACACATACGTGGCCATGGCTGTGACAACACATCCCCAACAATTCTGACTATTATGAAATAAGACAAGTTTCTGCACCTGAGACTTCTCCACTGAGGCAGTGTGTTTGTCACACATGGGACTGATCTCCATGCCCCTGTCTCGCTCTCGATCCCCCTGTGTGAAATATTCCACCATGATGCGATTCGTCCACTGGCGATAGATCTCCAGAGGCTTGGTGGGGTTGCTGAGGTCAGCACAGTGGACCATGTTCTGAAGAACCTAAAGCCACAGAAAGACACGTGTGTTCAGTTCAAAAGAACGTACAGAAGGCACATCATAATCTCCAAAGCACAAGCCACATATCTGACCTGTATTCTGTCTGAGTAGTTGTCCAGCAACAACACTCCAAGACTGGTCACCTTCTTGGTCTCAACCATGGTCTTGAGGTCTGCCAGGAAATTCATGTGTTTGGACATATCCGTGGCTAACACCTGTGTTAAGACGACAGTTCAGTTTCTGTTATATAAATTCTGATAAATGATCACTAACAGAACGATAAGAACAATGTACTAAATGATGAGGAAGCTGCATGTAGGTTAGCATCAGTCAGTGTCTCACCATGTCAATGACCATCTTGCGCAGTGACTGCCTCTGCTTCTTGCTCAGGCTCTGGAAGATATCACAGTTTTCCTCCTGTAGTAGTTTGAAGCCAACCGCCAGGTGGTGGTTCTCCAACACAGATGCATCATTATACATCAGAGCCAGCTCAGAGTCTGACGAAGCCAATGGGAGGTTAGAGTTCAGTCAGTTGTTTGTCAACTACATAACACTGGCCAATTTGCATTTTTTGGAGATACACAGATTAATCTAAATATTCTGTAACTGTTAAATGTGCATTTGGCAGTATTCTGCAATATCAACACTGAAAAGTAAATATATCATGATAAGGATTAAAAATAATATATTTTACACCCTTAGATATAAATTGTTATAAAACCTGAAGTAATCGCTAGTGCACAAAACAGTGGAACATTTATTTTTACCCCTTATAACCTAAGATTTTACAGTAATTACATATAATCATACTTGTGTTTATGAGGAACTGGTTGGAAACTCCAGGGTGATCAACATCATGTATGGCACTAGCAAACAGAGCAGCCAAAATTTCAAGGTCAGTGAAGACGGCCTGAAATGAAGAAGAGTTTTATGTGGTCATTATTCAAGTCTGAAATCAAAGCTCTTCCTCCTAACTTGAGTGTACAATAACGCACCTCTAGAGCAGGTGAGGAGAGCAGCACATGAGTGGACTGTACCACATCAGCAGCATGGATATTATTGTGGTAGGCCACATCAGCATGGTAGTGGTCCTCTAGAGTCATCATGAAGGTAATGAAAGTATTAATTGGGATCTTAAATGATTTCAGCAGGTCTCGTTCCTTGAGAAGGAATGAACACAGGTCAATCGTCAATCATTGTGCATAAATATGTAATAATAAACAAGACAATGGACAAGTTTCATACCTGAAAAATGGAGTACATAATCACCGTCAGTGGCCGATTCCCTGAATACTCTGCTATTTTAAATATATCTAGGCCCCATCGATTGATGTCTTCAACTTCCTAGAATCAGAAAGGCTGCATTTAGTTACACATTACCCACATCTGGATGCAATTCCTATAAAAAGACTCAGGTTTGGTGTCAAAAATGTACTTATTTATCAGCCACAAAAAATGTAGCTAAAACTTAATGCAAGCTTTTGACTCAGTAATAACCTGTGTGTACAGTAAATAATCACACAATTAAACCATGAACTTGATTAAGCAAATAAATAAATCTTATATGTTTTTTTAAATGAAACTCTGATATGCTTCTATATAAAAAAGGATATTTATCTTTCATTGTTCATTAACTTAGTAGCCTCATTGTTTCAGTGCATATTTGAAAGTTTTTGCATGTGATAAACTACAAACAAACAAACAACTATTTCTAATAGAACAAGGGAACTCATCTTTAAACTAAATCTGACTGTTAAAAACCGTTCCTTTCTGTACTGACTGGAGAGGAACTGGGTGGCTGACCTTGGCCAGGAGGCTCTCATGCTCAGTGCTGACCCCAAAACGAGGGATGCAGCTGGGAGCCAGGCTGGGGCTGTGTGTGAGCTTCTTCACGCCACTGATCTGAGACATGGGGCGCCGCTTCTTCTCCTTTTCTTTTGGAGGTGGAGAAAGAATCTCCACATCGTGCTGTTTTTCTGTAACACACACACACACAAACGTAGCAATGATGAGAATGTACGTATACATGAAGTCACTACTGTAACCACTCCTTAAAGTCTTAAAAACGATAACTAGGAATGATAGATATATAGCTAGAATATTTATTATTTATTCACTATAAACTAATGTAAAAAAACACTGGACCATTTCTATTGGTTCATTCGTGCAGTGTAAAAATAAGCTGGTGCTTGCAAATGCAGTGATATGGTTTTGACAAATGACAACGTAATACTCAATGTAAGAGCAATCACTAAATGCTGGTTGTCTTAAAGTAGTTATACATATAAAAGCAGACAGAGGTTTAGGAGCTGAATTCCTCTCACCATTTTTGCCACAGTTTTTTCCCGGCAATTTTAAAATAAAATAATATTGCTTTTATTAATTTATCATCATGGGTATTTTTGATGCTCTCTTTCCAGCATGGTTCACACTTGTCACAATATCACTTAAACACCCACTGACGCACATGTAGCCTGATGGCAATAGTACAGTCCCCATGGCAACAACAGACAAAGTGTTGAGGAATATTTCCATTCTTTGAAAGCACTCCTCTGTTTTCCCACACCTACATGCTCAATGATAGATGCTGATACACTGCTTGCAAGATCACTAGTCAAGACATCAGGCTGATTCTTCAGACTGACACATAAACCTGTCTATTTCTGTGATATTATCTACATTCATTAAAAATATAATGCTTAAAATGTGATGTAACAAAGCGAAAAAGTCTCATGGTCTATTCAATTTGTGTTACAACAAACAAGAACAAGAAACACATGAATAAGCATATAATTTTAATGTGTCACATTTTATACAGTGGGTAGTGCTGCCCTCTACATGGCACACTGGAGTTCAGTTCCTCACCTGGGTAAGCACACCACGCTACACCATTAGGAATCCCTGGGGAGGAGACCTAATGTTATATTCACTTTCCTTTGTAACATAATCCTGCAGCTCACTCTGATTGTGAGCATCTGCCAAATGTATGTAAACACAAGTTGAACATCGCTGTTAAATTCCATATTGATTTATAAAATGAAACCCTGAGTGTATCCTCAATAAGAATCAAATGCATTTAGCATGATTATGTGGTTTGATTATATATTAAACAACTGAGCTCAATTTATCACAACTAGATCTTTGACTGGTGCATGTCACGTAGAAACTCACCTAAAAATGTGCTTGCTATAAACTCGGACACTTGGTTTCCTGAGCGGCTCGTCTCTGACAACTGCGTCAGCTCTCGGTTCAGCATCCTTTTAAACTGCACACAGGACACAGTGATGGATTAGTGACTCCCCATTTAGAGATAATTCATCAACACAGAATTAATTAGAGGTGATAATCGTGTTTGAATCGGCTGAAAGAGAAAAAACACACGGACTTCTTGCCAGAGTTAAATAGAGATCACAAAGAATTAACTCCGCTCTGTCAAATGTTTGGATCTCACCCTAATTCTAACACGCGAGACAGAGTTTACAGCACTGAAAAACAATCTACTGAATGCACTTCATTCTAATGTGCATCATTTGCACACATGAAAAACATATTAAAGTATATCAAACATTTTATTGGTAAAAGTAGGCTGAAAGAAAATGTTTGTTGTTGTAACATTTTATCATTATGGGATTTATTTTTAAATAATTGATAGTGATTACATCATTAAAAAAAAGGTTCTGTACCATGTGTATACACAAAAATAAAACACACTAAAATCCACCAGATTTACTGCATTATATACAGCTTCCCTAGAGTGCAACATTAATACATGCTACATAGTTCAGCTGTACACCACTGTACAAACCTGTTGCCTAAAAACACACTTATAATAGAAGCCAAGAGGTCTGAGCTATATATACCTTTAAATATATGTTGAAAGTATTGTCTGAAGGTATCAGATACAGTACATGGAGAGTTAGACCAAAAACACTGATATGTTTCCACACTAAACACTTTAGTGTGGGTAGATGGAATAGTGACAGACACCGCCAGTCTACTGTATATTACATTTAGATAAATGATAAAGAAAAGAAGAGTTAAAAACACTTGCTGCTTGCATGTACAGAGTGGCGGCTGTGTGAGGAGGCAGGACCCTTTATTCAGACACTACGGCTGTCTGAGAGGAATGCCTGCTCAATGAATGAACCCCCTGCATCTCTGCAGAGGCTGTTATGTAATCAGGCATGTGGCTACGAGAGGGAAGTCTTACAACTAGGGGCACGCACACACGCACACAAGTTTGCATTCCATCCTATGTGGTGTATTTCCACTGATTAGTGTAGCGATATAATACTCTGCCAGCATCTAACTAAGCTGAACTTCACAAACAAAAACAAACTCTCTGGCCTTCAACATTTTAAATTAAAGACGGATTACACTGTTCAATATAAAAAAGAGCTATTTTTCAGCAGAACGTTAAAATCTATTTCATCATCCCAAGGTAATCACTAAAACATGGCCAGAGACATGAACATAAATATTACATGTTTTTCCTGATACCAATTCGTATCTTAACAATTCTGATCTGATATTTCCTTCAATAAAATTTAGCTTGAAAATAAGCTTAACTGAAGTTTAACTCAAGCCAATTCAACATTTCTAGATGTCAGATCAATATCATGTGTTTTATTATTACATTGCTCTACATGTACATGTGCATGCATGCTGAGATATTAATCCTGCAGTGTATAGATACTTCCAAACTCATTAAAAATATTTCTCTGCTGAGTGTCTGTCCGCTGTGATGCTAGACTTGTTGAGCAACCCTCGGTCCTGCTTCAAGGGTGCGGCATCCAGTCCAATGTCCTTTTTATTTTCTTTTTTTTTGGCTAAATCAGACCATTACTCCTGCACATTTAATACAATCTCACAGATGTATTCATTTAGTTTAATCTCTGAAAGATGCACTGTAGAAAACATTCATTTTTCTAACCTCACTTTCATTTTGGAAAAGGTTGTCAACCAGTGGATAACACAAGCTACTTCTGCACTTACCAGAGTCTGAGTTCCAGAGAACAAAAGCTAAGCCTGTGGCACTCTGACACGTGTGAAGCCATGCTGCGCGCAGACTGGAGAATAAGTCTATTCAGTACCACGTAGAACTACCTATAGAGTGATATCACTGGAATTCCACTGTGGTCTGCTGAAGCATGTAATCCAAGATAAACCAAGGAGAGAAGAGTGGACCAAAGCATCAAAAGCCCAGAGTCTGCATGCCTACACTGAAGCAGCATGTGCTGATGCTGGGTAGTCTGCAGTGTGTGTAAATACAGAGATGGAGAGACTACTATGAAGACCCCGTCCCCCCTTCCCCAGCTTTACACCGCATGCTGGACAGCTTCCAATCAGCCGCTCCTGACAACAGAGGCTGAGCTCAAACACAGCATCTGATTGGTCGCTGAGCAGAGAGGGAGGTGTGTATATGCACGTGGGGCTTGGTGTGTGCGTCTGTGTGTATGTGCATGCCTTGCTACATGTGTGTAGCATTCACGATCTGAGTGAAGCAAAATCCCAGCTCCATTCATAGAGCACAATATTAAATTTAGAGAGACCTAGGATTCGAGTGCAAATAGATAAATGGTTAATATGATTTCTGAATTTGCAGAAGTGTGTAATATACAATCAACAAATAAAAAAATTACAAAATGTGATCCACCGGAAAGTATAATATTCCATAGTGAAATACTTTTCCCAATATTATTTAGTCTTAACATTTTATATTTTCCCGAATTCCATATTTGGGAAATAATTAGAAATTATAGAGAATCTTAGAATCTTGTTCTGATGCAAGAAGAAACATTTGTGTATTTACACTGAACTAAGGCATTCAAAGTGGTTTGATGTGAACAGCTGACTGAAATGCTAATAGGATGACTATGGTTTTCTGATTGGAGATGAAGTATTTGCTAAAATTATCCAAAATATAGCATCCCAAAACAAACCACCCTAACGTCCCAATGAATGAATTGGGCTGAGACAGAGTCCGAGCGCTTGACACATTTTTGTGAGATCCTGAATGCACAAGGATTGTTATGTTGGTAGTCTATTTATAGCCCCAAATAGTTTTCAGTCAGGCCCACCCAGCCCCCACCCTACTGCATGCATCCATGTGTATATAGCGTGTGCTTCCAAGTCGAGAAGTTCCACAAGGCCGTTCAATGAAGGAGTCATGCAGTCTCTGAGAGGGCCAATCAGAGCGCGTGTGGTGGTCTCTCATGTCATCAGATCCACACTGCAGTTCTCATTCACATTTTTCAACACACGACTGGGGAAGTATACCGTGTGAGAAGTGAGTTAGCATTTGCATGTGCAAGGAAGCAGAGAGGGGGAGGGGAATGTGCAGACTGCAGCCAATGTAAATGACGTCCATCCCAAGATAGGAACACGTTACCGATGTTTAAAAATAAATAAATAAATAAATAACTAGTGTCCAGCAAGAAAAACACAGTGACATTAATTCAGTCGCCAATTTTAGTTGCTGTAGTGTTTATATATATATCTCATTACACATTTTAATCAAGCAAATGTAAGGCATTTTTAAAAGTATGTACAATTAGAGTAACACAATAAATGTAAGTGTAAAAGTGCATTATACCTTATTGGAGGCCATCTCACTCACTGAGTGGCGGGTTTGCAGTGTCTCCAGCTGGTCCAGGCACCAGTCCAGCTCCTCCAGAGTCTCAATGGCCAACTTCTGGTACGTGTCATCTGCAAAGCGACAGATACTGATGTAGAACTGTCAGGCATCAAAAGGCATCTTCCTGTGCTTGTTCCAGTGAGAAACCATTATGTCATAGCAGCATAAATGTTATAAAACTCTGTCAGGGATAAGATTTAGTGGATGCTAATCGTTAGAGAAGTGTGCTCGGGATGGGAAAGTCACTGTTTCACCGTTAAATCAGCAGGAAAATTGGGGGTGTGGCGAAGGAAGGGACAGTGCTGTCTCCTCCCTCAACTTCCACATCTGAGGTGCTCTTGAGCAAGGCAACTAAGTCCCAAGTTCTCCCCAGGTTTTAGGATGGCTGCCTGCCATTTCAGAGGCGTGTGCTTACTGCCTCAACTGCCACTAGTGTGTGTGTGTCTGTGTTTGTGTTCACTTCCAGGAATCTGTAAATGCGGAGTACATTATGCAATAACGATAAAAGCATGCCAGTCACATATTTTGCTTTATAAGGACAATAAATAATATAAGCTTCTTTTTGCATTTACAATACATGTATGCTTCATAAACAGTTTTCATGATCTGTAATGAATGTCATGATCTTCTTAATGGCATCACAACAACCAATTTCTGACAACCAGCACTACTCTTTTTTTGGGCTAAAAGACTTCTCTAATACAGTACCCATCCAGGGTCGCTATAGCAACAGTGATCCCTGTTTATGTTCAGGAACCGCCTCACCCCATAGAATAAGAAGCAGCAGAAGAATTACAAGCATGCTCTTACTTCATCCCCACTTGAGCCACTGCGCTAATATAATTGGTTTATTAGTGAAGTTCATGGTGGTGCACATTGTCCATTCTCTGCTTTTGCTCACTTTGGTTTGTGGTTTATTGCTGCTGACTGGGGCGTATTATTTTTACTTAAACTTTCCAGCACTGTTTACAAAATAGTTTCAGTCTTTGACTATCTAGTGATAGGTCCAAGTCTCTTAGCACTGACCTTGTAAGCCTGGCTTGCACATGGAGGGAGGATTGCTGCCTGATGGCCGTCTAACAGAAAAGAGAAGAAAAAAAAAGGCACTGAGTTCAACGAAGGTGGTCCAATGCCACTGCTGGTGAAATAATCTCCAGAATTCCTTCCATTCTGTCAGTGGTTAAAAGGGCTGGGACAGCCCAGTTGGATGAATCTCTTACTTGTACCCGCCCCGGTCCTGTAGATGAGTTAAAGCTGCAAAGTTGCTCCGCACTGTTCGCAGACTGGCTAGAACCTAAAAAGAACAATAGTTTGTATTTTAGTTCAATTTATAACTGGGGGCTGTTTAACAGCGCAGAAACTAAATACACCTCATCTGAATGTGAATTAAATTTATGACATCTTTATGACATCAACAAATCAACAGATTTTACATTTTTATTCATATTCTATAACTGCTTTATCCTGTTCAGAGACACGGTGGGTCTGGAACCTACCCAGAATCACTGGCCACAAGGCAGGGGCAGACCCTGGACTGGGCACCAGTCCAATAAAGTGCATCACACACTTATGGACACACTGGAGAATAGCCAATCCACCAACCAACAAGTGTTTTTTCACTGTGGGAGGAAACTGGAGCACCCGGAGGAAACTGATGCAGACACAGGGAGAACATACCAAACACCTCACAGACAGTGACCTGAGGCAGGGGTTGAACCCACAAACCCAGAACTCTTGAGCTGTGTGACAGCAACACTAACTGTTGTGCCACCGTGCCTCCTGTAATACACTATGGCAGTGGGTGTCCATCTTGTTCCTGGTCGTCCACTGCCCTTCAGGTTGTAGTTTTCTCCTCACTCCATCAAACCCACTTTTCAACTTAGTTGAGAGCAGAAGAATCTCTAAAATGTACAGGGCAATGACCCACCAGGATCAGGACTGGGACCCACTGCACTACTCTCATTTGGTAATGAATAAATACACAAAATGTAACAGAGCAAATTAAGTCATCACTTTTTAAATATGTGGGCTATGGGGTTAGGGTTAGAGAATCCTCACTAACCTGTGCAAAAGGTGTTACAATCATGTCTTCTCCGTGTCTGAAATAAGAAAGAAAAATGATGACTAAACTCCTGAGAAAGGTCAGGAGCCTGACACTTAATTTCTAAGTAAGTTGGGGATGTTTTGGAGGTTTTTTTCAGCTTCACAGGGCCAGCAATTCTAAACAGTGTTTTAAGTTGGGAATTATGCAGAACAGTGATGTGTAGAGCTCAACCTCATGTACAGAGGGTGAGTTTATACTCTAAACCACAGCACAGTATCTTTCCTGCAGGCTCAGAATATGACTAATCCAACAGCACTGCAGCATGGCTGGACTCACTGTGCAAACTGCAAAGTTCAGAGGGTGTGGTGAGGGGCAAACAAATGAGCCGCTTCAGTTTACAAGGCCACAGTAGGATAAACCAACACTGTCTCAATAACAAAAAAACAACAAGGAATGTATTAATTTGTATGAAATTACATTAAAATGACCAATTTCTGCTCACCAGGAAGTGTAATTACTAGGCTTTGTAACTGATACTAATAATGATTGTAAAAGGCTAAAATGTCCAATAGCCAATAACATACTTTTATTTTAATATTCTACAAATACTTTCATTTTAAATTGTGTAATACAATATATTGAAATTCACATTTACTAGCTAACGTGATTGACAACTCACAAACATGACAGTCATCTGTGGTCACATTTCTTATCTTCACCCAGAAAATCTATCTGAACCATGATACTGTTTTGTTTAAATGCACCACACCAACCTGCATTGAGTTGTTGTTTGTATTGGCCAACCAAAACATTAGCTAACTTCAGTACACTGCAGTTCCTATGGCAATCATAATGATTTTAGAATCTAGTTTAATGAGCAAATTTAACACAGAACATCTTACATAATTATGTACAATTAACATCAGCCTTGTAAACGGAAGCCTTTTGTCTTAAATCCTTCAAACTGTGGGTCATGCACTTGGGAACTTTCCTTAAGAGCAAGGAGAAACATCAGGGTGCATGCATCATCATACAATATCCTCCTAAATCAGGATGGCATCTTTTGAGCTTTGGTGAAGTCGACAGGCTTGAGGACGGGGGGGAGTGAGTGGGTCTGGGTGATGGTGGGGATGGGAACAAACAAGTTTGGAGCAGTTTGTTAAAGTAAAATAAAGTTGCCACGCGCTTATCTCACCGTGGCAGGCAACTGACTTCCCACTGTTTCAGACCCTCTTCCCTTAAGAAAAAAACAAAGGAAGAGTCTCATGACCTAACTTGGATGTTTGGGCAAAACAACATGGACGTCAGCACAATGTATATGATGTAGACCACAGGAGGAAACTCTTTTCTTTGTGATTAAGGACGTCAGTTTTATGAGCATGCCAATCGCAACCACAGCAAGCAATGGCACATTGTATTACTGGTTTGGACTTGGTCTCTCAAATAAAGGTTTATTCTGTTCAAAGGTTCTGAGTCAAAAATTACAAGCAAACTAATGCTTTTAATAGTAACTTCCAGAGTTAGGAATGTAGTTATAGGAAGCTCGGAATCTGTAAAACAATATATTTTAGATGTTTCCCGAATGCACCTGTTGTGGTGATCCATCCAAAGGCAAATGACAAAACTTATTAGTAGGTAAGTCATAGTATGATACATATATAAAAATTTAATATGTTTTTGTAACAATTCTTACAATCTAATATTTGATTTTTTATAAAAACCTAAGTGAACACACTTATTACAGAGGGATTACTGGCTCCTCTATTTACTACACAATGTTAATCACATAGTAGGACAAAAGGCAAGGCTGGAATATGGTGAGATTCTGGTACTTACAGCTCACTGGCAGTTGAGGAATTTCTGGACATAGGCTTTGGGGAAAGGTCAAAGTCTGAGTCTGAGCGGTATAAGAAGGACTCGCGCCGCTGGCTGTGGGGGAAAGTGGCCTGTAGGACCAAACCAGAGCTGGGGCTGACCTGAGGGTCCAGTGCACGTCCTGTCGACAGTCCATTCTCAACATCGAAACTGTATGAGAGAGTGTGGGTAGGGATTGAAAAAGAGAACAAGAGATACAGTTAGATCCCAATTCTCATAGAAACTGCACTATGCAAAAAACTGTTTATATCTATATGCATTCATTTTATATTCAACTGGAGGTTAAACATAATTCTTATTTGTCATTGTCCTTTACATACTTCATAACGATACTGTGATTTCCTCTTTTGGAAACTGCTGGGTTCTAGATCAATGCACATTGTCTGGAAAAGGATACTATGCTGTTTACCAAAGAAATACACAGTGTAATCGTAACATCAATGGTACAACAATGGCTTTGAGGCCAGATCAGGGAAGTTAATGTATTCACTGCATTCCTTTTTCCAGAGGAACATCTGCACCTTTCTACAGTTCATAATACATTGCTAATAAACTGCAAAATACAAATATTAAGTGTTTAGGCAGGGTGTATATTATTAGTGCAACACAATATGGTACAATTACTTTCCCTGGCTAAATTTACTAAAGAAGGACCCTTGAGGGCTCTACACCAGTGACAGGTTGGTATCTTAAATTTCTGAAAGCGTACCATACACAATACTATGCTGTACAATTTGAGCTTGGGTGGGATGCAGTGTTTTAGATGTATTTTCCACCTCATCCTGAAATAGCATCAACTATACTACTTCACACATCTATTTTTAGCTCCCATCGGAGGTCTAGCAGAGGCACCCACCGTTAAATGAAGTGTGAATGTTACATAATCAACACTGAATGAGGCAACTCGATTCATGAGGAAAGCAAGTGGCTGGATATAGAGCCAATGAGGAGGCACTGGAAGGGTGTGGGGGGAGGGGGGGCTACTGTCACCGCAGTGACGCAAATAGGCGCATGTCAGGACTGTCCTGGGGCTCACCGAAAAAAGGGAGGGGCCTGAATCAAACAAGCCCCATCTCTCCTCCCGAGGATTCTTCTGCCACTCAAAAGGAATTTTGATGAAGCCAATGTGAGCGCAGTGACGTAGAAGGCTGTGCTCTAGTGCTCTAGTGGGAGTCACATGGTCAGAATGTGGTGCGTTATAAATAGCACATGGAGCAGCAAGAGCTATTTATAGCCATTCAGGTGAAGCATACTCCATCCCTACAGGCAGTGCAGTACCTTCCCCATTCATATTCACACACTCGAGCCAGCATCAGAAATCCCTGTTTCTATATTTACCCTGTACCATATGTCGAACTATTTTTGCCTTTTAAAAATCAACTTGTGCCTTGAACTCCCATTTGTGAAAGATAACCAATGTCTAGCATGAGTTTAGTCATCTTTTAGATCTGAATTCTGTTCTGAATGTGCATCCAGCAATAGCAGCAGCATAGAGCTTTGTTAATGCAGGGACAAAAACACAGTAACCTTTGAAAGCTCTACTTCCATCATGCTGATCTATTTTATGACCAACAAGGACATGCATATGGCCCATTTCTGAGGGCAGAGTCAAAGACGTCATCAATAAAGACCGACTCAATCATATTGAGTATTTTTAGAAAAACAGGGTCAGTGAAAATTAAGCCAGATCTTTTCTCAAAGCTGAACTCAAAGAATGCCCTGAGTATATTCTCTTCTGGCTGTTGCCATTTGTTACAGAGCTAAGGGTTTGTGAAGTCTATAAATGAGTGCAACATGCAGTTGACCTTTATCACATAAACAGGCTGTATAGCCAACCAGAGCAGTGTGTCACTGAGCAAAGGAGAGGTCCGTACTGTAATAAGAATATACCAACTGCATTCCCTAAGGACTAACTGCACATGGCACAGCTGGACTGGGTCCCAGAGGGGCACCCCTCTTTTATCCACGTCACTGCATGGATTCACCATATGTTTACTGAAATCATTTGAAGAAAAAAAAATTATATATATATATATATATATATATATATATATATTGTTGCTGTCCAAAGAAAAACATGTATCGCTAAATAGCTACTTTATAGGTGTGGGGAAAAACCCTTTATAACTTTCTATGGAAGTCAATGCAAAAAAGTAACATTGGAGCATTTCTATTGGTCCATTCAACATGATATTTTTACATTAATTAATGTGAACTCTGTTGAAGTCTTGAAAGTAATACACATATTTTGATGACATTTATTTTTGACTATTTAAAAACTAAATTATAGGGTTGAATCTAATTTGCATATAAGACAAAAAGGAAGTCCTTTCAAACAACTACAGAAGCTCTCCCCTGGGATATTTTGTTCAATTTGGCGATAAAGTTTCAGGATTAAGTGCCGAGGTTTATTCACACACACACACACACACACACATATATATATATACTGTGAGAAAAAGCTGAAAAAAGCTGAGTGAGTAAGACATGAGTGAGTAAATAAGGCATATTGGTTTATATGTATTTTAACTAGTGTTATTAAGAAGAGGCTTGAGGTCATGCATATGGTGAAGTCTAAATGATTTCTAACATCACAGGAAGTTTCACTTCTGCTTCACGTAGTTCCTGTGCTAAATATTACTGCTCAGCGTTTTCTTAAGCTGAGAGTTCTGCTCAAATTTCTATGGCAGTGTAACAGATAGTGGAGCAAAAGCACATTCATCACTAGAACTAAAGGCAGAACTTCATCCAGTGGCTTTTTAGGAATTCTAGCTCACTCCTCTTCTGAAAAGTGACTTGGGACTTCCCACTTGTTCTAGGGCAATTGCCAGCAGCTGAGTTACACTGGAGCGGGGGCTGGGGTGACAGAGACCTCTCTCCATGTCTGTCTGCAGCACAGATGTTATCATAAAAGGACAACTTCAACAACTTCCAGGGGATAACAGAGAACACTGCAGTAAAAACAGCTGCTTCCTTTTTGTACACCCAAGCATACCCATGCGCACTGACTGTGGGATCTGATCTTCATGCAGTTTAGACTGAAGAATACAAGTCATTTCTAGCAGAAAAAAAACAAGCCTCAGCTCTCTATAACTATCAGTGCTGTTAAATGTAGAATGAGGCAGGGGATTTTGTACAGACTTCTGCTCTGGACATCTTCCACTATACGTAGAGAAACCTTAAGGTATCATGAAATATGCATGAGTCCACCTGAACATTTGCCTGAGGGGACAGTTTTCCAGTCTGCAATCTGTATGAATAATGTCAGTATTCATCCAAGCGCTGCCCATTCCATTTTAATCCACTTGTTTTGTCTTTGTAAGCTATCCATAACAAACATAACCACTAACTGAACACAACTTCCTCCGGTTGGCAAAATTGCGTAATGTATTTACATTTGTAACCTTAAGTATAAAGCAGATTTCCAACATCAGATTTGTTACATCAGAATGCATACTGGTTATTATAATATCTTATTAAGATACTTTTACTGAGTGAAAATCATGCTCAAAATGGAAAATACACTGACTGTGTAATCCTCCCCCCAGGCCACCTCTCCAACACACTGCTGAACTTCCCAGAAATACAAGTCAGAACAGGCTTCCAATGTACAGACAGGTCTGTACCATGCTATTGCTAGGCATTCCAAACAGTTGTGTCATCAGTGTGTTTACTAAGCATGATCTTTTCTAAAGCTGTTCACCAAAATCATTAAAAATCTATTATAAAAATGGTGGGCAATTAAT
The DNA here is from genome assembly GCF_029633855.1 of Hoplias malabaricus. Lineage (NCBI taxonomy): Eukaryota > Metazoa > Chordata > Actinopteri > Characiformes > Erythrinidae > Hoplias > Hoplias malabaricus. Next base: position 23,771,018 of record NC_089815.1, on the reverse strand, counting down.
TCATTATCAATTAGTCAGTTTATTATCATTTTGTAACTCGGATAAATATCTAATCCCTTTGTGACTCTGAAACTACAGCTTTATAATCACAAAACATAAGGAATTATTATTTTTCTGAAATAATCGACTTAATTTTCATTCAAAACCGCACATGCAATAAACCACAACAAAAGCACTAGACACAACACAAAACAACAACGACAAAAAAAGACTTCTGCCTCGGCTAGAGGGATGGGTGAGTGGGGTTAAACTGTGTACACTATGCTAGGCTCTGGCTCAAACAAACAGTGTGCTCTGGTTTATGATGGACTGCGACCAGGTGTGTGTCCTGGAACAGGCCTCAGACAGAGCTCTCGCTTTTCTCAAACAGCCAGCAAGTCTTCCTCACAAATCTGTCAGAGGATCATTCCTGTGCCTGCTGCGGTATGTGACTCTTATTTCATGCCATGTTTCTTTATTATCTTCAGCGTCTTTTACTTCGAACCTCACCATGACTCATGGAAAAGACTAGTACCAAGAACACGACATGTTCAACGTTGACAAATGAAACAGAGACAGGGAATGAGGTCAGGACCAAGACATTTTAAACTTCCACCAAATGCTATGAATTCTGTGGGTTCCATAAAACAACGGCCTGTTTTGTTGATATTGTCCAAGTAGGCTTTGAGCTCTGCTAGTCTGAAAAAAAAAACCCCAATGCAGTCAAATGCAGTAATACAGGTGAAGAACCAGGTTTAGAAGGATGCTACCGAGGTACAGTAGGTGGTTTGGAAATGAGCAACGGTGGAAGAAAGCCTTGCTGTGCCTAGAGACTGGTCACAAATAACCACTGTGAAGCAGGTGCTTGGGTAAGGATAGGATGCTGCAATCAATAGGCTCTCCTGTGGTGGTCTGAGTGGATTGCTGTGCAGAGCATGGCATAATTGAGGGCAGCACTCTTCAAAACGAGAAGCACACAGGGACTTGTCCTCTTCTCTGTCTTTACATGGACCGCTTTCCAAAGCTCAGCCTCTCTCCCGGATCCACTCTGTCCACCGCTGGGCCTGATTAAGCTCTCAGCAGACCCAAGCTTTATTTGGAACGTGGAATCGATCCTGACAGGACGGCGTGCATCACTTGCAGAGCAAAAGCAATTAAGTTGCAAAGTGCCCAGGCATAGAGGCTCAATGCACAGGCTGGGGTAAGTGTCGAGCGCCGAGAGGGTAGGCCTTTGATTTAGGGTGCAGATGTGGATTTACTAGGGACATTTCAATAAACATGTGATTAGGGCCTGAGGAGAAGCAGGTTCTACCACTTCCTCTCCGAATTAAGCCATTTTGAGCAAGAGTGAAACATTTTAATGCTCTACCAAAGTTAGTTATCTTGCACAAGCCTGCTGCTCTGTTAGTAGCTCCAGCTAGGCTGTAAAACTCTGGGCAACACACTCTTTGAACTGCGGCTTGCACGAAATTCTGGATTCATAAAAATGCCTAAAACACACACAAACTGTGGGCACACTTTTTTCAAGTCCTCGAACAGAAGCTGTGACCACAGACGCCTGTGTCACCATGCACAGCTCTGGGGTTGACGTCAGTTGCGGCTCAGCTTGCTTTCTCGGCAGAGATAAATGAGCACAGCGGTGTTTGATGTATATGAGATAAGACTCTGAGGTCTCAACAGTGGAGACTATATTTCATCAATTCTCACATTAACTCCAACATTAAAACATACTCCATTCCACAGCTAAACAGTCCATCGAATACTGACGATGAAACCTGACTCCTGTTGAGCTTTAATCAGCAGCAGTTGACAGGGTACCGCTCTTGTTTATGGAAGTTGCCTGTGAGAACCTAGTTTGCTCAGTTATGGCTTTGTTTCAACCGATTGTGGTCAGAAGAAACTCCATCAGGAGAACAAACTGGCGTCTACGCAAACCATCAATGCAAAGACAATTCCTGGTGTTTATAATGCTAGTTTCCTGCCATTGAAAGCACTCTGTATTTTTAAGAAATCCATGCCCAAATAGCTCCCCACTGTGTCTTTTCTGTATATGATGGGCTCAGGCGTCTTCAACAACAGGAAATGATATAACTACGTTTATGAGTGTGCTCTTAAATTTAAGAGATGGCATGCTCAATAATGTCAGGGCTGATTTGTAACTGGCTCCAGAGGTGGAAAACCTTTTGTTTAAGTGAGGCATATTAAAAGCCCTGCATAAATGGTCATGCATGTACTACTTTCTGCAAGCACTTTATTACTTCATGCTGTGGCAAAGAAAACTAATTTTTTCAAGCAGTACTCATATACTTATTTGGAAGTCGATTATATCTCACCCCCTCTCAGAAGACCTCTTTGTTGTAGCTGGGTGTTAATTCATTCAATAATTCATCCAGTCATTTATGCAGCAGAAAATATGCCATCAAAACAGTCCCCCAGATGGACCCTAACTCAATAAACAGGAAAAGAGGGGGTTGTAAAATCTGCTTTAGAAATTGCAGGATAAGTCTCACTTCCTGCTTGTCCCTGAGGTTTTAAAACGATCATCTCAGATTAAAACAGGTTTAGCTGTTATAGGTTTGCCTTTGCACAAAGTCTAAGCCATGTCTGAGTACTTACGAGTACAGTATGATGTGTGTGTAAGCACAGGGTAGGCTACTGTAAGTATAATATACTATGAAACACAAGTTAACCCTAACACAAAATGAAATAAGCACATACAAGTGGTGGTTACTGCTTCTAAATTAGAGGCATTTTGTTATAATTAACAAACTTGTCCAGCTGTATTTAACAGATGTGATGTGCATTAAAACCCCAGTTTAGAGTGTGCCAGGTCTGGAAACACTTGAGACCATAATAATTAGCCTTGGAACACAGCCTGACTTTCCCTCCACCTGTACAGCAGCAAAGCTATGTGCCGGAGATCTGTTTACATGCATGTGATGGAGGTTCAAGCTTCTTCCATTTAAAGTTCTGTTTCTATGCTACACATATATTCTACTTCCACTTTTTACACATCACAGAGACAACCTTCAAGAACGGCCAACACAATATATCTACACAACAACACAGGTGACACCACCGAAGCCATCCTCAAAAACACAAGGACCAGCTCCCGACACATAACACCTTTTTCTCCTAAACCTTCTTCACATTCAAAGGAAAAAGAATGGAATTACCGCCTGCGTTTCTGCACGATGTCTATCGGACGGTTGACAGCACAAGGAGACCCGCAGATGCTGCTGTTCCTCAGTCTGAAAGCCCGGTCGGCAGGAGGGAGAAAGACACAGTTTGTCGGCAAACTCATCCTTTCCGTACGTCTATCACTTCCCTACTCTTTTGTCCACCAGCTCTTTTTGCAATTCTTCACCTTTTCCTTTCATGTGCCCGTGCTTGTTCAGAGCCACATGTGGTTCCCATTTCGGACGAGTCACAAAAGAAAAACGAAGGAGTTGGGACACAGTGGCATGAGTAACTGAATCCACTTTGAGTCAGTCCAGAAGCCTTGAGGTTTTTCTTGGTTTTGGCATTCATCCTCAGGAAAAGCAGGTTGTTCGATTTTCTCCTCGCCTTGGTGCTCGGTGTCACATGTTTCTTCGTCTTCTTCCTGAAAAGAGGTATTCTGTTGATGGTCCTGTAGTAAAGGCTAATGTGCAAGCACTGCCTGGTCCGTACTTTAGAAGCGCAGGGCAAGACGCACGGCTCAGAAGTGACAGAAACGGAGAGAGAGAAAGAAAAAGAGCTAACACCATCTAAACAGAGGTAGAAAAAAAAGAAAGCTTCAGTGGTAACTTCTCTTCACGCTGTGTTTTGCCGATGCACAGTGTTGCTGACAGTGTTCAGTTGTCTCACTCTTTTTCTCTCTTCCTCCCTCTCTCTCCTTGCTTTTTTTTTCTCTCTGTCTCACCCTGAAAGCCCCCCCCCCCAACCCCTTCTTCTTTCCCTCTCACAGCTCTAGCTGCCTCTGACAGCTGAACTCATAAGCGAATGAAACCTCTCGCCAGCACGCTTACCCAATATAGAGTGTATGCATGTGTGTGTGTGTCTGTGTGTCTTTGCAGCCGCATGCACGTGTGTTCTTGTGTTCTTGAACAAGTGCCAATTCAACACAGTGAGGTCAGTGAGGCGGGGGGTGGGGGGGTGGGGGTGGACCCCCACAGGATGAACGGCTCCAGTCTTCCTGGAATGTCTCCAGCAATATTAACTCTTTACTCTTTGTTGAAGAAAAACAGTAATCCCCACTCTGGCTTGAAAAAAAGGGTACATGCCTAAACAATCTCGCTCTCGCTCTCTCTTTTCACTCAAAAACTGTAACGTTTAAATGTATGTGTTATTATATTAAGTAGTAACACCCAGATACATGTACACACACACTTACAAGACTGCTGTACTGAATTTACTTGATTGAATTTTGTGCATTGATTAAAATTACATTGGAAAGTACATAGAAAGGCAAAATAATATTTATATTTATTTCTATATTTATACAAATACATAAATATTGATTCATTCATTCGGTCTGTAACCGCTTATCCAGCTCAGGACTCTACCTGGAATCACTGTGCACAAGGCGGGAACACGCCCTGGAGGGGGCGCCAGTCCATCACAGGGCGACACACATTCACTCACACACTCACACCTACGGACACTTTGGAGTCGCCAATCCACCTACCTATGTGTTTTTGGACCGTGGAAGGAAACCATATATAAATATATTTATACATTTATATTGTATTTATTTAGTAATTATGAATTCAACTTAGTTCAATTTTATTTAATACATCCCTTCTGCATTAGATTCCCGCTTCGGGTGACTGTCTGAGGAGTTTGTTCTCACCGTGTACGCGTGGGTTTCCTCCGGGTGCTCTGGTTTCCTCCCACAGTCCAGAAACATAGTTGGTAGGTAGATTGGCGATTAAAAAAAAGTGTGTGTGTTGCCCTGTGAAGGACTGGCGCCTCCTCCAGGGTGTATTCCCTCCTTGCGCCGAATGATTCCAGGTAGGCTCTGGACCGACCGCAACCCTGAACTGCGCTTACAGATGATAAATGAATAAATGAATGAATGAATGAATCCCTTCTGCAATAAACACATCCACCCTCACACCCAACCTAAAATCCATGGCGCTCTCATGTTGGCTCATGTCGGTCCTGGCTGCTTCACTTTGATCAATCATCAATCAATATGTTAATTCAGTTAATATAAAAGCAAAATCGTCATCAACCCCATTACAGGTCACCTTCATCCTGGGTTGAGATACATGTGAAATCAATGTTAGGCGAGAGCGGGCGCTGGACACTGGCGCACGCTTTAATTACATGACTGGACTTTAGCTGCCCAGTTCCCTCAGGACTGAAACGTAGCGCTGCAGAAATGAGGATAAATATTTGCTCAGGCCAAAGTGTTAGAGGGGGCTTGAAGGGGTGTCTTTCTACCCCAACTGCTCACGGTCAACCACACACTGCTGAGGGGGAGTGACCCCCCGTGAAAGAGCATAAAAGATGCATACACTTATGTATGCATAAAAATAAGCTAGAATACTGTACACATGCAGTCCTTCACACATAAATAATATGCATGCATGTGTACATGCACACACATTTACACACATTAATACGTGTGCATGCACACACACACACACACACACACACAGGTCATGCCGTCCCATGTCATTTACTTCACATACACCACCAAGGTTTCCATTTCATAAACTGTAAGGATCAGAGAGCAGAGTTCCTCGTAGTAGTCGGTAACATTTTCCATTTGCACAAAATCTCACATACAATTAAAACTAATTCTAGTCTTGCTCGGATTTTTGTGACATTGTGTCATTTCATTTGGTGCAACTTGTTTCCCATTGAATAAAGCAGAAGTAAATGCAATAAAATACACATAAAATATGGAATTTGATGGGCAATAAATTGGAGGGGGGTGTAAGTGCCTTTTCCCCCATTTTACCTTCGTCAAACGTGCCAAAGTGAACCCTGAGGGAACCTGAACTAAAATGCAGCACTGTAATTTAATATAAAATGTCTGGAGCCAGGGAAAAGTGGTACAAATGTAAACCCACCGCTAGAAACGTCAGCATTCAGGGTTCCTCTAGAAGTTAACCAGTCACTTCATAACTACTGTAGTTTTAACAGTTCAGTGGACTGAAAGTATGAAAAGGTGAAATTCAGTGTCAGTACAAACACACAGAACCAGATCTCCAAAACACCACCTTTACAACAGAAGAAAACATGTTTTTAACAGAATGGGACATTCTGGGCATTACTTCCATTACATTGTATTATTTGAAATTAGGTAAAGATTAGTTGTATTCATCCATTGGTCATGAACTGTTCGCAGGGTACAAAGGACAGCTGGAGCCCTTACATTGTGTTAAAAATAAAAACCACAAAAGATAAGGTTCTGACACAAAAGGATTTAATTAAATGTAACCCAAATGGGAATATGTGCGCTGTTCTACCCCGCTGTCTTTGACGTATCGTACAGGTACAGTTTTAACTAGTGCATGAGGTTTATGTGAGAGTACTCAACAGCAGCCCAAGCTAAAACACCATGCAATGCTGAACGTTACAGTACATGATCTTCTCTGCTAAAGGAAACAGTGCCACCCAGTGTGTGCCACTTACATCAGCCACTTCAGTGTCTCTGAGATCCAAGGGGTCAACACACTGCTCTAAAAAACACACCCTGGACCTGACCCAGTTAAAAAAATAATGAATTTACACAAAGTGTAACACTTCAGATTTCACTTAAATCCATGTAAAAATATTATTTAAAATATTAAGAATATATAGAATGTAATGGCACAAGACTGTATTTGAAGTTTTTTTAGTACTGTGACCAGATCTGAGACGACTACTGACGTGCAGACTGACCAATTAAATGTTTACAGAGAAGGTTATTGACCAATAACGGTAGCTCTACAGTCAGACCGTCCAATCAGAAGATTTTAGGCTACTTCACCACGCCCCCTTCTCACTCAAGCGAACCAATCAGAGTAGGGGAGGGCGGGACTAGTTTGTGAATGAAACTTCTCGAAATTCTATGTAAGCTCCAGAAAAACAAAATCCCGGACGTTTGTGAAATTCCGCCCGGACATTTTTTTAAGTCTAAAGAAAAGGACATGTCCGGGTAAAAGAGGACGTCTGCTCACCCTATTTTTTGACCCTTTCTACATGTCTAGCAGTCCATTTCTATTGGCCCATAAATTCTTTTCCATTCTATCTGCGCTTCTTTACAGTGATTATTTCATAAAATAATACAAAAATATTATAGACTTTTCTGCAAGCATCTAATAAAGACATGAACCACTTTGGACACTGGGATCCTATAAAAACACTGAAAATTCAGATTCTGATAAACTCTGTAAAATGTATTATGTCGCATTAAACCTATTTAATGATTTTGTTTGCATCATAGCAACTGACTTTAGTAGAAACAGAGGTTTACAGGGTATAGCCTTCGGAAACAAAGAAGGAAGAAATCAGTGTCTAAATTCAGGTTAATGCCGTATCTGCTCTGAGACACAAGGATTACTCCAGAGCATCTGTGAAAGTTATCTCTGTTATGACACACAGACCATAAAACACAGAGCAAGAAATCAAGGTCATTTAGCCTGCTATATGGAGATAGATGTTTCTGTTAGGAACACTGGATTTGGGCAGGCTGACGGTGCCTTGCACTACATTTGAAATATGTTGTTCTGAAAAAGAAATTCAGTGACTCACTAAGAATGCAGCAACCAACTCATTTTCTTTCTCTCTTTTAGAAACATTAGGAAAAAAACCCTGTGTTATAAATATATATATATTTCCCACACCTACATGGCTTGATGTTCTCCTGTGTTGTAAAGATGAAAGCTTTAAGAAGTATTTGTCTGACGGTGACAGTTTTCATGGCCTACCAGGTCTTGATTGGCTGCTAGAAAACTCATTTTCTCAACAAGTTTCTCAAAAAGTTTATTAAACACTTGATTTAATAAATCATGATTTTTGTCCCTTTATATTGTTTGGATTATTAGCTTCTTTATGCATTGTGTTGTATCTAATCTCTTCAGAAATGTCTGCTCACAAATGAAGGCATTTTTTGTTAATGGCTGTTCAGAATAAAAATAAACAAAAACATACAGAACAGAAAAGAAAAGAAAGTCTTATCGGTTTCATTTGTGAAGACATTTTGCTCAAAATCATGAATTTATATATATTTTAAAAAAGAATTAACATATTAATGAATATTCATATATATATATGAGAACCTTGATGGAAACTGTTGAATTGTTAATTCATATGAGCATTCACAAGTCAGCCAGAAGAGGTCACTATTAGAGAGTAAACTCCCCACAATGCACCTCCACAGCACAGTGACAACTCCAACAAAAGCCTGGAATATCTGGATGCTATAAGCTACACTTTTTCTTGAAGTCACGGTTGTGGTCACTTTTCCTCTGAGGTCACATGAGTTGTTAGCGTGTTCTCATGGTGTTTATGTCGCAGTGAAATTGTAGGTGAATTTTAACACTATGTACACTCTGAGGAGAGGACGAACAGAATGGTATAGTTTGGATTAGATTTGTTGATTAGGGAATTGATTGGAAGGTCAGGCGTGCTGTGATGGGATGGGGCAGTGACGCAGACAGACACAGTAATCAGACTGCCACGCTCTCTCTCTGGGAACTGGTCCAGACTCTGGATGTTATTTTAGGACCTAGTCACACACTCTGTATATCGTTTTATTAATTGTCTCTCTCCTTTTTCCAGTACATGCTAAGAGCAGTGAAGCATGTATTTACAGTGTGTGTGTGTGTGTGTGTGTTTGCCTGAGAGAGAGAGAGAGAGAGAGAGAGAGAGAGAGAGAGAGAGAGAGAGCATCAGAGCCTGACTTGGATTAATAATGCAATAATATGCAGGTGTGTAATACAATGGAATGCCTTTATCTACAGACAGCTGGAGTTCTCTACCCTTTTAACAATACTCACTTTGATATTTTATAAGACTACATACACCACAATAGAGGTGTGAGTAATTCCGTAAATAGAGTGCCACTAATCCACAACATACAACAGTAGCTAACAGCAAAAATCTGACGCTGAGTGTTGTTCAGATTCATTATTAATGATACTTTTAACTGAAAGAAAACAATTATTTGTAGACTATTTTGCAAAATGCAAGACTGCATATGTTGTCTATACACGAAAGAAGTGCGTTTCTCACAAAAGTAACACACGAAATCTGTAAGATCTTTACAATACGAGCTAAAACCAGAAGGCCTGGAACTCCAAAACTTAAAATAGTCAGTAAACCACCTTCTTAATTGCATAACCACAAACATTGGGCAGGACTTCAAAACATAAGGATGTTTTTCCCCTAAACCACAATCCTAAACTTGATCCTAATCTTATTCCAGACTATAATCGTGGCCCTAAACTTTGCTGTAATATATTTATATCTGTCAAGTGCATTCAACTTCTCTGGATAATTTGTTAAAAATCCAGGCATCTGCAGACCATCCACCAGGGACTATCCAAATAACACAGGACCTAATGTTCTGTATCATTTTTATCTGATGGAAGACTACCCAGCAGCATAGATCTTTATAAGGAGAGAGCCAAGCACTGAGACAACAGCCTGCTGAGAGTTCCTGAGAGTAACACAACACAAACTGCTGTCTCTTACCGAAGAAGACGGACATATTTTTCCGAATGGTGATCCTGAAAACATACGACATATTAGAGAATGGTATTATGTCAAACATACAACATCAGGATGACGGAAAGCCTTTTCACAAAGCATAATCCAGGCACTTTGGTGTTCTTTACGCAATGCTACTGTCTGAGAAATCTATAAGCACTGGGATTGGTCACTGCATTGTGCTATTATACTTTACATATAATTTACATAGTCTGTCTACACAAGTCTATGGTGATTTGCATTGACCACGTTTGCATATTTTCTACAATACATCCATGTGGTCTAGTTCTGTAGATCTATTGGTATTTGATTGGATTTTGCATTACAATTTTAATAAATCATTTACTTACAATACTGTAATATAATCTGTTGTACTGCACTGTCTTGGTAATTGCACCACACGCGATTTTAGCCACATTTACTGCGTAGTCCAGCTAAGAGTGTGCACTGAAGCAGTTTTCCCATTCACTTGAACTGTCCAGAAATGTAGGGAATATAGGTGAAATGCAAATTAAAAACGGAAAACACAGTGATTTATACAAGAACTGTACAAAGACTAGATATTTAATATTTTATCAAATCATCTTATTATTTGTAAATATGCTCTCATTCTGAAACTTCTGCTTGCAGTACATTGCCAAAAAGTTAGGATAGGGGCAATTTAAGCCTAGGAATGTTCTGAAATGTTCTAAAAACATTGCACAGGAGTGAAGCAGGCCTGCATCGAGGAAAGGCCAAATCCTTCATGTGCAAGAAGAAGTAAAGCACCACCACTTTGCCAAAAAGTGTGTCTGAATAAGCCAGAGGTTTAAGAACAATGAGCGATCCTCAGTGAGCGATTGAGTGAAATGAATGCCCATGATCTTTGATTTTTCAGACAGAGTTGCATTACAAAGACAGTACGATTCTGCGATGAATATCACCACAAGAGCATGGGAATACTTAGACCATTTCATCCACTAATGTAATTCCTATGTATGTTCTATGTGCTATGTACAGTCCAGAAGCACTGCTGACTTGTCTGAGCTCGAGCAGATCTGAAACGACCGATGCACAGTGGAAATGTCTATTGGTGAATGTCAGCTGGTGTAAAAAGCTATGTTTAAATTCATCGTACTTTAAATTGTTTACGGAAACATTGGACACTGTGTTCTTTTGTGCTCTATTAAGAGGGTGAAGAAGAAATGGACCATCCAGAGTGTTTCCACTGTAAAATTGACAGGGTCTGTCACTGAATGCAGGGGGGGGGGGTTAGTTCCTACGGTATGTACATCTGTGAAGACACCATCATCCAGCACAGTTTTGGAACAACATTTGCTTTCCAACTGTTTTTGGATTGAACTCTTGCAAAAAGACCTTACTTCCCTTAATTTGAAGTCCATTATTCTTTTTCTCTCGACACATGTCAATGACGTATCACCCTCTGAGAAACGTGAAGTCTGCATTTCACAAACTCTCACAAACAGCTGCTTGGAGGTCTTTGTAGCCTCTAACGCCTGTAAATCAGGGAGACGGGAATAATGGACATTTCTGAAGAGCTGAAGGACACAGCTTTTCCTCAGAAGCTCAGACAGAATTGCTGCGCTCTCGTGGGGCAGATAATCAAATTGCAGCCCCCTCATGTGCAGGCTCATGCACTTTGAAGGGCTCCAGCTTTGATGCTTCCATGTGCCTGTGACATCAGCACATCTGGAAGAGATTAGGGATGGAAACAAGGTCCATTGGGGGAGTGCAGGCCCGCCTTACTCTAAAAAAGGCCAAGTCTAATAATAACCCAGCTGGTCGTGTCCAGTTTTATTATTACATCTGCCTGTCTTACTTTAGGAATAACACGTTTAACACAGTCAGTGGGTTTCATTCATTTTATTACGGACACCTTGAATGTGGACATTAACTAGTATTTGCATCTGATATAAGCAGACATTTGACAGTCACTTTACGACTTTATTGACAGGAATGATCAAAGAAAATGATGAGGGCCAATATTATGAGTTTTAGTTCACTCTTCTTCGTCTTAAATTAATATGTAAATATTCATATTGATTGTTCCTTATTTTGGTTGAGTTCTAAAATGGTGGCAATAACTGGACACCTCTGGTGTGGACACATTTCTACAAATTTTAATGCAAAACTGCATTCACTTCATTTTTCCAAAAAATTAAATGCAGCAAATCCATAGAAACCATGTACTACACTTAGCTGAACCATGCTGTATTTAGGTCTGTCCCCTGTAAGGTATAACTTAGAAACTCCACCAAGTATTTAACTTGACCAGAGTCCAAATGTTTGCATATAACTACTTACTCAATGATATGTATTTAGGTATCTATTTATATCATTTTTATTTGACAACATGGTATTGAGAAAGGTTTGACGACCCATTATTCTACTTTTTTTTTTTTTTTAAAGTGCAGCTTTACAGAACACTGTGTAAACCAAGGCAACTGGACAACACAGCGCTTTGTGTCTGATAATACAAGCATCAGTGCATTGGATATTCTCTCATACGCTGACATCACTGGCGTTCTGCTGTGCCAGGCTGACAGTGGGACCATGGTGTGTGCCTTTATTCAAAGCAAACCCATCCCCCCCAACTCGCACACACATACAAACAATTGGTGCTGAAAACAGCCAAACATTGATCTTCCAACTCTCCATTAACCCAACAGGACACACACACACACACACACACACACACACACACACACACACACACACACACACACACACACAGAGACACACTTTATGCAATGCCAGGATGGGGGTCATACTTATGTTCCAAACCAATACAGATATAAACACTATATAGATACATAAAATACATACATACACTACATATATATATATATATATATTTATATAAGTTCTTTAAAAGTAATTTGTGTTTATTAAATCTCATATATCTATAATTTTTATTCTTAATAGTAACCCACCCAAACAATTAGACCTTTTTTAGGAACAGTTTTAATAGTTGCTGTTTTTCTCTGCTTTTCCAACAGCGCCAGGAGCCACACTCTCACACACACACACACACACAAACACACACAAACAAAGCAAATATTGACAGATTCCACATAAGCATCCTGTGACAGTCATACTTTAGATCCTACATCAACTCATCAGATCGATTTCACAGTCCACACTAATGCTGTAGCAATCAACAACAGCACCTCTGTCAATCAATCAGTCAAAAAAAACACAAACCTAAAATGCCTGTAGTAGCTGCTGTTACATGGCAGGGTTTTTGACTCTGAAAAGCCAACTGAGAATCTTTTGCCACAGAGCTATGATTCATAAAAAGCCTCGATATGCCCTTCTCTACTTCAGTACTGAAAGGATATGACTGACTGCTGTCTGGAGTCACCACAGAAACACATTCAGACTTCCCACAAAAAAGGAGACAAGAAAAACAGCACAAGTAGTGGATCTGATCATGAGGTTTGAGGGGTTCTGTTTTTCAACAAGTAAAACCACAACAGACATTTACTGAGGCAAGCACAAGGGCTGAGACCTTATGGTTGTAAAGAATGGGTAGCTAATTAACAATATATATACATAAACATATAGCTCTGACGTTCAGTTACTCAGAACTGGAAGGTAAACAAGAAAATTAGAAGTGAGGACAGTAAGCAAACAAAGGAATAACTTTACCCAATACAGGAGTGTCTCCTTCGACCTGAACCAAAGTTGAACAATGAACTCTTCCGGGGTAAGCGATGATCTTTATGCATGTTTTTCAGACTGAAATGCTGGCAGTTCGGCTGTTTCACTGCTAAGACTGGAGCAGCGTGAGCTTTACAGGTTTGGAATGATGAAGGCTCATTTTGTGGAGCTGGTTTTGATCAGCCCCATAGGTAAAAACTGAATAACCCTGACAATTCTGGTGGGGGGTGGAGGTGGGGTCAAGAATAATCTTGACTGAGGAGCTTCAGTCAGGTACAGAGTTCCAGAGGAAGTTGGAACAATCTTAGGAAAAGCTGTGGTGTTCAAAGTTCTGCATCTTG